>NC_072424.2:7892500-8192500 GCF_028878055.3 Symphalangus syndactylus
CCTCCCGGATTCACGCCATTCTCCTGCCTCAGCCTCCAGAGTAGCTGAGACTACAGGCGCCCACCACCATGCCTGGCTAATTTTTGTATTTTTAGTAGAGACATGGTTTCACCATGTTAGCCAGCATAGTTTCGATCTCCTGACGTCATGATCCACCTGCCTTGGCCACCCAAAGTGCTGGGATTACAGGCGTGACCCACTGCACCCGGCCACTTAAAACTAAAATTTTATTAGAATTGTATCATTTAATGAAATGGATGGGGCTGATTTTTCCAGATGGTTTATTTATCTTTGAATGACACTATTACTTATAGCTAGATTGGGACTTAGGTCAAGGATTGATTCTATTTCTGCTTTATTGTTGTGAGTTTTTTTTTTTGCTTGTTTTTTGTGAGTTTTTGTTTTCGTTTCTGTTTTTGAGATGGAGTCTCACTCTGTCACCCAGGCTGGAGTGCAGTGGTGTGATCTCAGCTCACTGAAACCTCCACTTCCCAGGTTTAAACAATTATCATGCCTCAGCCTCTGGAGCAGCTGGGACTACAGGCACATGCCACCACGCCCGGTTGATTTTTTGTATTTTTAGTAGAGACGGGGTTTCATCATGTTGGCCAGGCTAGTCTTGAACTCCTGGCCTCAAGTGATCCACCCCCTCGGCTTCTCAAAGTGCTGGGATTACAGGCGTGAGCCATCACACCTGGCCAACTTTTTGTTGCTTTTTAAATAAATGTATAAACTGAGAAAACTTGCTCACCAAAATGTGTAAGTCAGAATGGAGTTTTGTTCTATCGCTAAATATTTTGAACTTCTTTCAAGGTTCATGCTTAAAACCACATATCCAGCTATCATTCAATGATAGTGAATTGTGCTTATTTATTAGTTCAACTGCTAGACTAGGACTAGGGCTTTGTCTTGAACCATTGGATTTTCACAAAGGACTCCAGCCCAGTCTTTGGGAGCATTTGTTTTCACAAAGTGGTCAGTGCTATCTCATATTGCCCCTGACCAGGTGCTGGTCTTCATAACCTGGGTGTGCACTGGGGTAAAATCCAGGGTGGTGTGGGTCCTGCCCAGGTCTGCCTGTACTATACAAGGTAGGAGACGAGCAAGCACAGAGGGGTAACTGCAGCTCCCAGGCTGGTCAAGTTAACGAGAAATTGAGGATGTGGAAGGCATAGACATCGATTTCTTTAAAGTAATCTATATGTATAGATGCCCACCTGCAAAGTCAGCATGACCCCAGGAGTGCACGACCCCCAGAAGCAAATGAAGGTCAGCAGCCCATGGACTCCAGAAACACACAGACCTCGAAAACAGGGACCCCAAGAACACACAGGCCCCCAGAACAAGGATCCCAGGAGCACACAGATGCTAAGAACAGGAACCCCAGGGGCACAGAGACCTCAGCAGCACATAGACCCCAGAAACACACAGACCTTGAGAACAGGAACCTCAGGAGCACAGGGGCCCCAGCAGCACACAGACCTGAGAACAGGGACCCCAGGAGCACACAGACCCCAGAAACTCACAGATCCTGAGAACAGGAACCTCATGAGCACATGGACCCCAGAAACTCAGACTCCAAGAACAGGGACCCCAGGAGCACAGGCACCCCAAGAAGGGGGATCCCAGGAGGACATGCATCCTGAGAATGGGGGCCCCAGGAGGACATGCATCCTGAGAATGGGGGCCCCAGGAGGACATGCACCCTGAGAATGGGGACCCCAGGAGCACACACACCCTGAAAATGGAGACCCTAGGAGCATACATGCCCCAAGAATGGGGGCCCCAGGAGGACACACACTCCAAGAATGAGACCCCAGGAGCACATGCACCCCAAGAACAGGAACATCAGGAGGACACAGGCCCCAAGAATGATGACCCTAGGAGCACACAAACCCCAAGAACAGGGACCCCAGGAGCACACGTACCATAAGAATGGGGACCCCAGGAGGACAGGTATCCCGAGAATGGGGACCCCAGGAGGACAGGTATCCCGAGAATGGGGACCCCAGGAAGATGTGCACCCTGAGAATGGGGTCCCAGGAGGACATGCACCCCAAGAACAAGGACCCCAGGACACTCTGAGAATGAGGACCCCAGAAAGATGTGCACCCCGAGAATGGGGACCTAAGGAGGACATGCACCCCAAGAACAGGGACCCCAGGAAGACACGTACTCTGAGAATGGGGACCCCAGAAGAACACGCACCCCAAGAATGCAGGCTTCGGGGCACATGCACCCCGAGAATGGGGACCTCAGGAGCACACAGACCCTGAGAATGGAGACCCCAGGAGCACATGCACCCCAAGCACAGGGACCCCAGTGTGACTATCACTGTTAAGGGAGCCGGGCTGTCCAAACAAAGAGCCACTCTTTTTCCAGAAGCCGCTACCCTGCGCCCTGTGTGAGTGTCCATCTGGGACACTTGTGGGGTGAGTCCTGAGGACTCGTATCAGGGCCATGGAGAAGAAAATGACCTGGAGAAGAATATATTCTGACAGGGCACCCGCTCTCAGCAGCCGCTATCCTCTGAGCACGGACTCCTCCTGGAAAAGCCCCAGCTGCACGAGCCGGCATCCGGCAGGTAGGGGTGGGCCCTGCACCTGAGCACGGAGGAGGCTGACAGCTGGACCACCACAGGGCAGGTCAGTGCCCCGTAGCCTGGTCTGTCGCGTTGATGTGCCTGCACTCCTCACAGGTTGCTCACCTAGTCCAAGATGGCCCCATGCCAGTGCGAACACCACCTGCTCTTGCCCACCCCACATGAAAGGACTCCAGGGAGGGACCCCACTCAGATGCCGCCCACAGGATAAATCACACGCCCTCCAGGAGGCTGCAGCCAAGCAAGCCTGAGAGCCAGCCTTGTTCCCTGCCACAGTGTCCAAAGACCAATGAATTCCTCAAACATCCCCCGGCTGCCAGGCATAAACCAACCGAAATCCCCACTGCCTCATTTCCTCATATCTTGAGGAGGCAGCGCTGGGGAGATAAATGTCAAAACCCACTTACTGAGCCTATAAAGCGCTCACTGTGAAGCAAGAGAGTCGTCCCTCGCAAGCCTCCCCTGGTGCCTGGCATTTGCAGAGAGAGCAGCACCCTCCTCTGGGCCAAAGAGAGAGTGGAGTCCTCAGGTAATGAGGCAAGATCCCCAGAGGAAGAACTTCCACAGAGGAGGCAGGACACTCGGGGAGCAGAGGTTCAGGCCTTCCTAATCGAGTGCACACCTGAAATCTCGGGCACATTTAGAGCTGCAAAGGCCAATAAGGAAATAATGTGACATCCCCCAAATTCCAGAGCATTCTTGGGAATGTCCTAGGCAAGGTGGTAGGGGATGGTGGTTATGGACAGGTGGAGGTCCAAGCCCAGAGTGGGGGGGAGACCACAGTGGAGAGGTCAGGGAAAACACAAAGGGGGTTTTGCTGCCCACAGAGATCAACAGAGGGAAGTGGGGCTGGCTCAGAGGATCCCAGGAAGACCCCCAGAAGGGCAGAGCAGACAGGTCATCACCAACTCAGCTCTGGGGCAAATGGCCCTGGACTGCAATCCCAGCTGGGTCCTAGCAGATGTGAGACTCAGTAAAGGCAAATGACCCACCTCTCTGAGCCTCAGTATAATCTGCTATAAAAGGAGATAATGGGCCGGACGCAGTGGCTCACACCTGTAATCCCAATACTTTGGGAGGCTGAGGCAGGTGGATCACCTGAGGTCAGGAGTTCAAGACCAGCCTGGAGACTGGCCAACATGGTGAAACCCTGTCTCTACTAAAAAAATACAAAAAAATTAGCCGGGCATGGTGGCAGGTGTCTGTAATCCCAGCTACTCAGGTGGCTGAGGCAGGAGAATCGCTTGAACCCAGGAGGCAGAGGTTGCAGTGAGCTGAGATGGCACCATTGCACTCCAGCCTGGATGACAAGAGCGAGATTCCATCTAAAAAAAAAAAAAAAAAAAAAGGTAATGGCAAGTCCTTCCACGTAGGACTTGGCAAGTATTAAGTCACATCAGACAGGGTCTGCACAGCCCCACGCAGCAGGAAGCATGGGAGCCCAGGATGGGTGATCCCAGCTGATGCCCACCCAGCCCCTGCTGCAGTGAATGCTTTCCTAGGCTGCCTCCAGAACAGCAGCGTCATGCTCGCCGCCATCAAAAGCTGCAGGGGGCAGTCAGAGGACCTGGCTAAGAAGGGCTCTGCAGAACTCAAATGCAGTTTGACAAATATTCCCTATCACCTGCTCTGGGCCAGGGCTATACCAATGACCCAGGTACCATCCCAGCCCCTGGGGGCAAACACCAGTGCCTTCTGCAGGCCGTAGGGCCAGGAGGTGGCCACACACCTAGCAGACACAGCGCCCAGGCTCCCAAGGGCTGTGTGGCCTGCTCCTGCCCCTCCAGGACACGCCCAAAGGGCATCTGCTGGCAGAGCCCAGGCCTCCCTCCTGGAAGCCCAGATGCTCAGTGTTGGCCCAGCCCCAAGGGCTCCAAGGAGCTGTTCTCCACTTTCTCTCAGCACCCCAGTCACAGCAGCCGCCAAATAATTACCACGTAATTATAGTTTACAATCTGTAGTTTTGCTTCTGAAATAAAATGTAACCATGGTACTAATTTCAGATGACAAAGGAGCAGAGATACACTCTGGGTTTCAGGGATGTGCTCCATGACAGCCAAAGGCCCTGCCTATGCCTGTCCAGCCACAGGCCTGGCCCGCCGTCAGGCCCTGGGGCACACTCAGGACCGGCCTGACTCATTTGGCCCAAGAGGACCCTCGAGGCTTCACAACCTCCACTGATGACAGCACAGCAAACCTCCGGGAATCGGTGCATGTCAATTCCAGTGGATTCTGGAAAGTCTTCGTAGGCTAATAAGTAATAACAGCCCAATTTTTATGACATCCCATAAGCTTATTTTTGCAATTTGAAATAACTGAACACAGAATTGCATTTTCCATTTAGCCCAGCTACAAATCCCACGATTGCTACTTTAAAAGCTACTGAGGCTTTGCGATGTTGCCTTAAAGAACCAAAGGACAATTATTGGCAAAAAAAACAAACACCAAAAAGTAATTTTATGCATGGCAGTCCCTTGCTGCAGAGGCCTCTTAAAAAGAGGCGGGTGAGCAAGGGGAGCATTGCTGGCTCATGTTTCCTTTGTCTGGTTCCAGGTCTCCTGACACTCCACAGCCCTCTGTGCCATAAATGTGGCTCCGGACCACTGAGGACTCGGGCTGCTTTGTGACGGCCCCTTTGAGCAAAGCATCGTAATTAAAATTCACGGCAGATGCTACTGAAAACATGTAATCTACGCACAGAGGAAAAACAGTGAAACAGGGAACTATACCAAGCCTGGCAAATTACTAAAGAAAATTCCAAATAACAAAACAAACACAGAAAAGGAACATGGGTACAGAACATTCCATTAATAGCGTAAAAAGATTGCTCTTCCGGGACGTGCCTGGTCTTTCTCCTCCTTCCTCTGGCTCTGCTCACTCTGGCAGGATGTGCAGCCAGGCGGAAGCAGCCATGGACTCTGTCTTCTTCCTTCCAGGACTGTTTGCCCTGAGCGCTCTTCTCTTTGCCAACAATGAACCTAAATTCTAGAAGAAACATGAGCCACCACACCTGTGCTCTCTCCATCCTTGAGACCCTGCCTGGAATGCGGCACGGCGTGCAGCTGTGCTCTGGCCTGTCAAATGTGGACCACAGTGAGCCTCCAATCCCAGGTTTTGCCCACATTTCCTTCCAAGAGGTCTCTCGCCCTCTTCCAGCCCCACTCACCAGCGAAGTATGCCAGATGACCTCTAAGATGAACGACCCCTGAGGCACTAAATGACTGCGTGGAGCAGAGCCCTCCCCCGCCCCCCAACTCACATGGCGCAGTGACACGAGTTAGAAGTCAATTGTATTGGGTGAGGCCACTGAGGCTTTGTTTGTGGTTTATCTGTTTGAACAGCTGAGGTTCCCATTTGCTCTAAAACACCATCTGCCACCCCACTTATTCCACAGGCTCAAAGACTCGCCCTGGTCCTGGCCTCCTCTCTCCTGTCCCTCCAGACAATGCCCAACATGCCATCCAGGGTTATCGTCTCCTGCTCAGAGGGAGGCGGAGACAGCATCTGGAGGAGGAGGGGGTACGAGCAAGAGCCAGGAGGTCACGTCTGTGCAGGGTCTCTAGGGAAAGAGGAGCTGGTTTCCCCAGATTCCTCTACCTCTCGGAGTCAGACAGAATCTTCTGGAGAAGCCATCCTGAGCTCACAGGAGCTCAGTCAGAGAAAATCAAAGTCTTGCAAACAGACCAAGAGCCCAAAGCTGGGAGTCCCATCTCTCCCTTGTTCCAACACCCAGGAACTTCTGGAGGAGAAGCTGTCCCTCCTGCCACACACACTGCCAGGGATCTGGGGTGCCACCAGCACCCCAGAAGCTAACCATGAGTTCTGTCCATGCTCACTGTCTTAAGTCTGTTTTCTATTGCTTGTAACAGGATGCCTGAAACTGGGTTATTTAAAAAGAAAACAAAATGCATTTCTTACAGTTGTGAGGCTGAGAAGTTCAAAGTCAAGGACCACATCTGGTGTGGGCCTTTTCACTGGTGAGGACTCTCTGCAGAGTCCTGAGGTGGCCCAGGGCATCACACGGCCAGGGCCTGAGTGTGCTCACGTGCTAGCTCAAGTCTCTATTCTGCTTCCTATAAATCCACCAGCCCCACTCCCATGATAACCCATTAATCCATCAATTCGTTAATCCAATAATCCATTAATCCACAATTGAATTCATCCTTCATGAGACCCAATTGCCTCTTTAAAGCCCCACCTCTCTCAACACTGCCACGTTGGGAATTAAGTTTCAACGTGAGTTTTTGAGGGCCCAGATATTCAAACCACAGCACTCATCCTGCCCCGGATGGTCAGACTCAGTGGGTGAGTGGTGGGAGGCCCGATGCGGTGCAGAGCACTGGCCTTGGGGAGAGGACCCTGCACCCTTCCCAAATCCTGTATTCACAATCATCTGCTCCACTGGCAGGAGGGATGCAGCTCCCATGACGCTGCCCATTCCCCACTCACCTTTCCCCTGGGGTTACCACAAGAGTTGTATTAGAAGGCAGCCATGGAATCACATTATGCACCTAATTCACGCTTTTCTGGGAAAGTGCACCCCAGCTGAGCTGCCACCAATGGGAAAATTAGGGACGAGAGGAAGAAGCAACCTACAAGCTAAACTACTGACACTGCATTCTGCATCCCGGATTACCTGTTAAGGAGTTCTCTGGGAGAAAGATGGGCTAATATGATCTAAGTCTGGTTTATCCCTAATCCCCCAAATAGCTACCACTATAAGCCAAGCAAAGAGGACCATCATTAACTGAAAAGGGGTGCAAATTTTGAGGCTAGTGCCTGAGGAAGAGTGAATCTTCTGTGTTCTCGGTCATCTGCACTGGCCCCCACCATGTTTCCTTCACATCGGAAAGCATGTAAAACGGAGGCCTGCGCCTGAGCAAAAGGCAAGTGCAAGGTGGGGGGTCTCTCTCACCCCCACGGGTTCCTACTGCTCCAGGACTTTATATTACTCCTGTCACCACTAGTCCAGGGGACTCAGGCAAAGTAAGTGCTAGGCGGGGCCTCTCTGTCACCTCACAGGTTCCTACTGCTCCAGGTAATAGGATATTACTCCTATCACCACTGGTCCCAGGGACTCAGGCAACAGGATGTGGGACTGGCCATCCTCCCCTGGCCTCACCTGAGAAGGGGCCAGGTCTTCCTGCTCTCACTTTCCTCTGGCACACGAATAAAGAGCCAGGAACAGGATTGGAATCCTGCCCCTCCCACTTGTGAGCTGAGAAACCTCTAGCAAATTGTTTGCCCATCTACGCGTCTCCACAACCATCAAATGGAGGTGATGAGCGCTACCTACACTCTACCTCCTAAAATAAAAGGGGCCTCTGAACGTGCTCAAAATAGCCCTGATGCAGAGGGTGAGCAAGTGAACCCTGTGAGCTCAGCAGCAGCTGCCTCACTCCTCCCTCAATTAGGTTGGTCTCCTCGGAGACTCCGCGTTCACACACGTGCCCATCCAAGACTTCACTGCTCATCCACGTACCCCCGCCTCTGCTTTCTCTCTCCCACTCCTCCTCCATTCACTCCCTCTTGACAATGGAAGGCACGGACTCTTCCATCACTGCTGGCAACGCTTGTCCTGCACCTGGAAGAATTCGGCCTTCGTGGCATGGCCTTCTAAGGGCAAATCATGAAAGTCCGTTCCTCCACTCTACCCTGATGAGTCCTTCCCAGAACCACACATCGGTGAATCTCATCCTCACCTGGACTCAGTTTCCCCTCTCAAGCCTCAACCTCAGCCTTCCACTGTCTCATCACAGCCACACGCCCAGGCCGGGTACTGAACCCATCCCCGTGCACCTGCCTGTGAGCCCTCTGTCTTCTGCTGGGCTCTCTCCTCCTTTCCAGCCAGGTGTCATGGCTCACCACGTGAGAGCAGCAGGGGTCAGGAGCTGCATGTGGGCAACGTCGCAGGCTGAAGGAATGACACAGCCCTGGCAGAGAAGAAAGCTGGAGAGATGATGGTTAGTTGGCTTTGCTGTTGTTTCTCAAGAATGAAATGGGGGTATCACAAAGAAGAGTTTTGGAACTGGCTTCAGATGAATCTAATTTTAGTGTCTCCCATAAGACACAGAAATGCTTAGATGCACCCACGTTTTTATTTTTTGAATTGACAAATAATAATTGTGCATATTCATGGGGTATGCAGCGATGTTTCAAACCAGCCGTACTCCTCAATTTCATATGTAGGGAGACAGCACCTTCTAGGTTGGAAGCTCGTTTGACTGACATCCCTCGCCAACTCTCAAGGCCCTAGCCCCTGCCATGATCCCAGCCTGCATCCCCTGGAGGGAGGCCCAGAGACAGATGTGCCTACCACTGGCCCAGGGGCTCTCCTCCCCTGGGACCCACAGGACACCTCCATGGCCCTTCCCTGCCCCTTCCCTCACCTCCCAGCTGTGTCCTCCTGGTAAGGACCCTTGACTCATCTTAGACAGTGCTGCTGCTCATGGCCTGGGGAATGGTGGGGGTGGGGAGACTGGCCTGGGGGGACTCCTGCAGGTCCATCTGCTGACACTGGGTCTGGCCTTGGGACAACTGTTCTCCACTGAGGTCCAGTGCTTGGGGCAGCCTCCCACCCTCATCACTGACAGCCTGTGCTAATCCCACTGTGAGCCCTCACCTTCATTTCCCAGATGAGAGGAGCTGGCCCTGCGTGTATGTCCTGATGAGGGAACGTGAAGGAATGAAGGCTACCTACTATGAAGACATGCTCAATCCTTCTGGAAACAATATCTGATTGTGCTTATAGCTTTGCCATAAGTGCATTTGATTTGGCTAAGTGCATTTAATGGACTTGAACTGCAACAGTTAAAATGTGCAAACATCTGTCAAATATGTGCTCTAAAATCACCTTATCCTCAAAGCCTCCTCACCCAGTCTGTAGCTAGAACAGCAGCTGTCCACCCCAGCACTGGCCACCTGCCCCTGCTTACATGACAGGCCCTCACCCCAGCCCACATGGGACATTAGGACAGGAGGAGGGTCTGCATGGCCACATCCACTAGAGTGTGGGCTCCTCTAGGGCGGGGTTCCCTAACCCCCAGGCCACAGACCGGTGTTTAGGAACCGGGCCGCCCAGCAGGAGGTAAGTGGTAGCCCAGCAAGGGAAGCAAGCTTCATCTGTATTTACAGCCACTCCCCGTCGCTCATCGCTCATGTTACCGCCTGAGCTCCGCCTCCCATCAGATCAGCGGCAGCACTGGATTCTCATGGGAGCACAAACCTTATTGTGAACTGTGCATGCAAGGGATCTAGGTTGCACGCCCATGAGAATCTCATGCCTAATGATCTGTCACTGTCTCCCATCACCCCCAGGTGGGACCGTCTAATTGCAGGAAAACCAGCTCAGGGCTCCCACCGATTCTACATTACGGTGAGTTGCATATAATTATTATATATTACAATGTAATAATAATAGAAATAAAGTGCACAATAAATATCATGCACTTAAATCATCCTGAAGCCATTACCTCCCCTGATCCATGGACAAACTGTCTTCCACAAAACTGGTCCCTGGTGCCAAAAAGGTTGGGGATCTCTGCTCTAGGGGGCTGCAGTGCTCTTCCCAGACCCTCAGCCCCCAAAGCAGTGCTCAGCAAATGTTGGTTGAGTGAATGAAACAGGCAGCAAGTAAGCACTCACTCAGTGGCTGTATGCTGAACAGGGAGCATTTAAAATATTCATTCTTGGTTTGCTTTAAACCCTCTGTTGACAGCAGCATAGACCTCCCCACTTTATTTCATTACATGCTAAGACACCAAGTGTTTTCTAAACCACAATAATACAAACGTCACAACTTGAAAGATCTGGTGAGACGCTGATTGGCCCTGGGGTCTGGCAAGTACCACCTTTTAGGGCTGACAAATGCGGCCATCCCTGGGGGCCATGTGTGGTCTTCAAGCGCTGTCAGAACACCAGGACCCAACCCAAGGCTGTTATCCCAGCGGGGCTTTTGCCCACACTTACAACCAGGCTCTCAAGGTACCTTTGCATTCTAACCGACCCTCCTCTGCCTCACTTACAGAAAATGACTTTTCTCGGGCAAATAACAATATCAAGCTCTCACTGGAGGTTCAAACAGCTCTCCCCACTTCAAACGTCACTTTTGTTTACCGCCAGCTCTCACTGCATGCAAATGTGACCATAAATAGAGATACAATCACGGTGGATAATTGAAATTTCAAATATTAAGAACTTAGAGTTTTAGGGATTTGGTTTTATAATAGAAACAAAATCTTGCCACATTAGCAAATACAAGCTGACAGTTAAGAAATTAGATCTGCATACAAAATATTTCATTTTATGAATTAATTGGCAGCAAACTCTGCTCCACATCTGCGGGTAATTTAGTGGAGGGAGAAGGCGTTGACCATCAGGACCCTTGAAGCAACATGGCCCCTAGTGCGGAAGCCACCCGGGAGCCCTGTGGACAGGAGCAGGAGCACAGGCTAACCAGGCTGCCAGGCTAGATGCAAGGTTTTTGTTTGTTGCTTATTGTTTAACCGAAAGGAGGCTAATGTTTTCTTCTCCTCATCTGAAACACACAAAGGTGAAAGCTAAAGTGACGTGGCCTGCCTGTTGCTTTGCCTCAGGAGGTATCCACAGTTGACCCTCTGGTCTCTGACCTTGCAGATCTGGCCATGCCTCGAAATGCACATCAGCACAGCTCACGTGGGCCATTGGGATGGTGACAGGGTGATGGGAACCCAGTGCAGGAAACCGACGTGACTTTGCAACAGCCTGAGCTCCTACTCAATGTGTCTTGAGCATGAGGCCAAGATGTGACTTCTCCAAACTGCCCGTGCCCTGTCCCCTCGCGCGAACAGCCTCCTGGCTCCAAGTCACCTGGGGGATGAGCTCCTCATCCTCCACCTCCCCAGCCCACAGTGGAGCTCCTGTGATGCCTGTGAGGGTGAAATGTAGCTGTCATTTGGACGGGGCTGAAGGATTCCTGGACAGCTGGTAAAACGTTATTTCTGGGTGCATCTGTGAGGGCACTTCTGGAAGAGATGACCATTTGAATTGTGGACTGAGTAAGATACACTCCCACCAAAGTGTGTGGCCTCAACCAATCCTCAAGTCCTGGAGAGAATGAAATGTGCAGGAAGGGCTCTTTCTCCTACAGACCTCAGACCCACAACACCGCTCAGCGCCCTGGCCTCTGTCCCGGAAGGAGAGGTGTGTCCTGGGCTCCCTCAGGACCCGGCCTCGCCTCTCAGCCCGAATTACCTACTGGCTTCCATGGCTCTCAGGCTTGCAGATGGCAGAGTGCAGGACCTCTCAGCCTCCATCGTCCTGTGAGCTAGCTCCCCAACACATCTCCTCTTATCTGTCACCAGTTCCTCTATCCCACCTCCTGTCCATCGTGTGGTTTCTGTTTCTCTGGAGGGTGATGACTAATTGGCCCCTGAGGCTCCAAAGCACAATGCCAGGCTTTCTGCAGATGTCAGAACTTGCCAGTGACCCATGACCAGGGGGTCTTGTCCTGGCTCCGCTTTCTTTCAAGCACCGATGAGTTGATCAGGCCAGGCTGGGATCAACACCATTTCTTGGCACAAAGCGCCCAGCAGGGACGCTCGCTCCTGGCAGGGCCCCGCCTAAAGGTGTAGGCACAGCTGTCCTTGAAGTGCAAGGAACTGGAGAAAACGGGCAGGCTAAGCACACAACAGGGAAGCAGACCCAGGACACTGAGGATGTCCCTGTCACAGGAGGACACTTGTTTTCACAGAAGTGGAGCCAGGTCAGTGAGCCTTGGAACTTGACGTAGATCCTTCCTTTCATACAAGGAGGAAAAGGGGTGGGGTGGGGGGACTTCCAAGGGTTCCATCTTCTAGAAGGCATGAGACGGGGTTCTCATGTCCTCACTTCTACAGACCTCCCCATCTTTTCCATCGGTGGCCATGTCTGCGGACCGAGCCCCTCTGGCCGAAGGACTGCCCGTGCCCTCTGCAGCCTGGAAAGGGTCTGGGGGCCTGGGTGGCAGGGCCACAAGGATGGCTGGTCCTTATGGAATAGTTTCTACAGGAGAACTGCCATGTGTCAGGGGAGGGGCTGAGGCCCAGAGCCAGCCGGGAGCAAACTAGGCAAGCCCGTCTCCAGGCAGGTAGGGTTTCCCGGGCAAGGCAGACGCAGGCCACACTGTGGAGCAGGGGTCAGCGCAGGCCAAAGGGGGTGCTGATCTCACATCAGAGACTTTTACACGTTTTTATTCATTCATCCGTGTATTTATTTCGTATATTTAAGGTATATAACAATGTTCTTATATACATAGAGTAAATGAGTACTAGTCAGGAAAATTAACATATTCATCAGCTTCCATAGTTACTTTTTCTTTTTTTTTGGAGTAAGAGCACCTGAAATCTACTCTTTCAGCAAATTTCTGGTCTACAATACCGTTATTAGCAACAGTCCTCGGGCTGCACACTAGACTCTAGACTTCTCACCTTCCATGAATTTCCTCCGCCATTCCCCTGGACCCTCAACCACTCCACTCTCTGCTTCTATGAAGTCAACTTTTTTTTTTAAGATTCTGCACATAAATGAGAGTCTGCAGTACTTTTCTTCCTGTGCCTGGCTTATTTCCTTTAGTATAATGTCCTCCAGGTCCATCCATATTGTCACCAACAGCAGGATCTCCTTCTTTCTAAAGGTACCAATATTTCATTGTATGTATATACCATCATTTTTATCTGTCCCTCTGTCAACGGACACTGAAGTGGATTCCATATCTGTCTTGGCTATTATGAATCGTGCTTCAGTGAACTTGGAAGTGCAGATATATTTCGACATACTGATTTTATTTCCTTGGGATATGTACCCAAACGTGGAGCTGCTGCATCATGGAGTAGTTCCCATTGCAGTTTCTTCAGGAGCCTCCACACTGATTTCTGTAATAGCTACAAATGTAGACTCCACCAATAGTATACAAAGGTTCCCTTTCCTCCACATCCTCACCAGCACTACGTCTATTGAAGTATTTTGCCCATTTTTGAATCAGTTTGTTTGTCTGGTTTCTTGTTGTTTTGGTTTTGTTTTCTATGGAGTTGTATGTTCTTTGCTAAGGAGTTACCTATATTTTAGCTATTAGCCCTTTATCAGATATACAGTTTGCGAATATTTTCTCCTAATTCATAGGCTGCCTTTCCACTGGTGATGGTTTCCTTTGCCGTACAGGAGTTCTAAGTTTGACACAGTCCCACCTATTTATTTTTGCTTTTGTTGCCTGATGTTTTTGTGAATCCGAAATATCATTACGAAAACTAACGTCAAGGAGTCTTTCCTCTATTTTTTCCTCTAAAAGCTTGACCATTCAGATTTTATGTTTACATCTTTGGTCCATTTTGATTTGATTTTTGTATTTGGTGTAGGATAAGGGTTTGACTTCATTCTTTTGCATGTAGACATCAAGTTTTTCCTGCACCGTTTATTAATGAGACGATCCTTTCCCCCATTTCTAAACATCATTCCTATGAAAATGGTATCTTAGTCTGTTCGGGTTATCAACAAAATACCATAGACTGGGGAGCTTATAAACAACAGAAATTTATTTCTCACAGTTCTCTAGGCTGGGAAGTCCAAAACTCAGGTGTCGGCAGATTCGGGATCCTGGGAGGCCCTCTTCCTGGCTCCTAGGACTGATGGTGTGTCCTCACACGGTGGAAGGGATGACCAAGCTCCCTTGGGCCTATTTTATAAGGGCACTAATCCTATGGATTAGTCTACCACCCTGACTTAATTCACCTTCCACCTACTAATACTATCACTTTGGGTATTAGGATTTCAACACATGAATTTCGGAGACACGTAAGCATTAGACCATAGCAAATGAGAACAGGCAGGTTAGGCTTTCCACAGACGAACTTCCAGCCTGCTGGAGATCCGCCCAGCCAGGAGGCAGATCTACAAATCGATCTTTGATTAACTCTCCATCTTTAAATACGAAATCCTGCAGGCAAAGAAATTGTGAAATTCCCAGCAATCGGTGTGAAATCCCACTCCAATGTAGCTCTCCTCCCACTCAGAGTTGCATAAGGCGTGCGGGGCGGGGGCAGGGACCCTGCTGCAAAACAAGGGTACCCAGAGCCCAAGATGTATGATGGGCCTGGGCAGGGCTTTCCAAGACCCAGGACGGGCTGGCACGGTCCACCCTTTCTCCATCAGGAGGCAGCAAAACAAATTCCAGAATCATTTGTGCATCGAGGTCACATGTGTGCATATTGATGTTCATACCACTCTTTCATAATCACATTTAATTCTCATTCCACACAGTGGGCTGAGTCATTCCTTATCACTTTGCTGACTGCAGAATGAAGGCCCCCTGCTATTCCCACAAACTCATGAACCAGGGAATCCCCTGAATAGAACAGAGCAGTACGATTTAATTTGTGTAGGAGCTATAAGTGGAATAACAAAGTTGGGAATTTGGGGCAGGTGGGTTATAGTGATTTGGTGGTGTTGGGGCAAACATGGAGTGGAGGAGAGGGGCAGGGCACTCATTCTGGCTGGGGTGGGAGAAATGGAATGGAAGGAGCCCCCTGAGAATGCTTCTCAGAACCCCAGGCACAGATGTCAAGGAACCTTCTGAAATCAGGGACAAAATAAAGATTAACACTTTGCAAGTGCCTCAGAGGCCACCACAACCTAGAAGAAACCTCCTCCAATGCAGTTCTTCTGGGTTCCTTCCTTCCTGACTCAGAATTTCCTAAATTCTCATTGCCACACTCTTTCACTAAGCAAAATTTTATATCCATAATATTAATCACCTGTTAATGCAGAAATTAAGATGAAGTTGATTATCATTGTTTAACACATATTCAAAATATTTGGCCAATGCCAAAACAGCCTGGGTAATTTCTCTCCATCTAATTACCTCCAAACGCAGCTGAGACTTCATTCCTATTAACACGGAAGCCCAAAAGCCCACCAAGTAAAGCTGAATCATAATTTGAGCACCTTGTGGAAACAGTGCATGAAACCGAATTGGCTAGCTTAGCCAAGTGAGCTCAGGATTGAACACTTAATTCTCATTTTCTGAAAAGTAGTCAAATGCCTTTAATTAAAACATATCCCTTGAAATTGGTTTAGCATAAATTATTTTTTTAAAAATCAAACGTGAGCCAGAATCTAATTCTGATATCGCTGAGGGAAGGAAAACCACAACTCTGATGCGTCTTGAGCAGGGTGTGGGTAAAGGCTGCAGAAGGACTTCATGTCCCTTAAGCCCAGCCTCAGGCTGCAGTGAGCCAAGATTGCGCCACTGCACTCCAGCCTGGGCAACAGAACAAGACTCCGTCTCAAAAACAACAACAACAACAACAAAACAGCCTCAGGTGGCACTTCTTCCAGGAGGCCTTCCTGTTCTTCCCCAGTCACAATTACTATACCAGTTCCCCTTTGCTTCCAGGACTCTGTCCTCCTGAAACAGCACTGTTTACCCCTGAGAGAATAATACCCCTGATAGAATGACGGATGCGACCATCACCCCACAATGCTGTAAGCTGGGATGGGGGATGGCAGGTGTTGGGACATATGGATCCATTTTTCCAGCCCATTAGAAGATGACCATGAGAACAGGTCACAAGAGCTGATCGGCATTACCAAGGAGAAGTCTCCCAGAAAGCAGCTGCAGCGTTTAGTGATGGCAGGCACGTAGGCACTGGGGAAAGAGAGCTGGTCTCAGGGCCAGCAGTGGTGGCCTCTTCTTCCTCTGCCAGGACCGCCCATGACTGTGGCAAAATTGACAGGTGGCAGGAGGCAGTGGCTGAGCATCACACCTGTCATGGAGACAGGCTGGGACACTTCTCTGCAGTCAACTTGGTAGCGCATTTGTCTTTTCCAGGTGGTTTACACTTTCCCACAAAAGGAAGCACCATGACCCCACACAACTGCAGGAGATCCTCCCTCGGGGTCCTTTCAACACTGAACGACCCTGGGTGACAGGGGTGCATCCTCAGTCCCAGGGCAGAGACAGAGATCAAGGCTCCCAAGGCCTAGGGGAGCAGCCCCAGGGCCTCCTCTGAGTGCTGGAGTGGGACCCTGAGCCTGAGACCATGCACGGCCTCTCGCGACCGCCTCCCACTCCCACTGTGATGATGGTGGGGTTAAGAAACAAATGGCATCAAATCAACCATCCCACTGAAATAGCTCCTTTCCGAGACCCCTGGAAGGTGTCACTGGGGGAAGCTCCAATGTCTGTAGGCAGGCTGGCCACAGCACACGCTAACGTTTTGAGTTAAAATGCACTTTGCGTTATGCATCACTGACATGAGCTACTAGCCTCTCTTGATGCCCATTTCATGAGACTTGGACGCTGAGCCCATAGTTTAAATGTTATGAGATTTCTGTTTGTTTCTGTGCATTTTTTTCACAATACCAGTCAGATCTGTAGTAATTTCTTGAGGAGATTTCGATCAAAACCATGATTGTCAATGAAAATACTGTTTTCAGAACAGAAAATACAACACGCTTTCTAGTGACCCAGGCAAGTTACAGCAATCTGCTGCTGCCCACTGCAGTGAAAAACGGGGCCACGTGTCACTTGGTTTTCATTTTATCTAATGACATCCTGACTTTACATAAACTGTTTCTGCAAATACGATCATGTAATTAGAGCATCTGTCTTGATCATTATTTGGCAAATGTGTCCTTTTAGCACCAGTCCAAATGAAATTTGGGAAATTTGGCTAATCACAATTTAACAGATGTTTTGTCCAGTTCTGTGCAATCTTAATTTTAACAGACACAAATCCCTCAATTCACTGAGGCTCTAATTGGAGTCTCTCCATGCCCATAGAGAACGGTAAAGGTGAGAAAATAACAATTTCAGCGCATCTAGTCTTGATCCTGTAGCTTTAATTAATTCAGGTGAAATCCCATTTGACCTTGATAGCAGTAATCATTTAAAGAAGCCCTGACATAACATTTCACACTATGCATTTTTCCACAGTCTAGCTCAGCGGCCTCACAAAGCCGACATCCCAAATATTCTCCAGGAAAAGTCCAGTGCTTTTCCACATGGGTTCCAAAGTAAAAGCCCATTTATGCAAAAAAGAAGCTGGAGTTTATTTCAACATAGAGAAGACGCAAAAGGCAACCTCTTCTTAAATAAGATGGTCTTCTAATTCTAACCGAAGACAACAGGGGCCCCGTCTAAGGTGTAATAACGTCACACCACTGCGGCAAAGACTGGAGGTAAAACCTCAACTCTCCAATTATGCCTTCTGCAGGAAAGCTGGCGCACTCTCTGCTGAGGGCATAATTGCCCAGGTGCCAGTGTTTGCCTCACTCCCAAGCACTTGCTTAAACCCTAGGTGGTTGGCTTCTCAAAATAAAATGCACATCTCACTTTACTCTGAATAAAAGTGAAACCTTTTTTAAAGGACAAATGTAAGAGAAATTAAAGGGGTGGTAATAACATTACCACATCTGGAAGTGAATGGAAGAGACACATTTTGATGAAGAAATGAGGTTATTTTGGCTACCCAGAAAATCTCTAGTCCCCATTGCCTCTACTTAGAACAAAATTGTGTCTCTTTCCACGAATAAATCAAAAGTGGTTTTTAATCATTTTGCTTGCAGAAAAGTGCATGGTCTCTCAGTTTCCCTGATTTTCAGTAATGGAAATGGCTGCTCAGCCCAGCCCTCGTTCCTTAAGCCACTGCAGTGATGCCCTCAATAGCTCAGGGCCTGGAGCTGGACACTTCGTTTGCATTCAGCTCCCTGCTGACCAGCTGTGTGACTTTGGGTAGCTTCAGTTTCCTTATCCCAAAAGTGAGGAGGGCATGGCACCGGCCTCCAGGGGTGCTGGGAGCAGCAAATTATGCCCAGTAAGTGTTGCTGTTGCTTCATGGAGGGCACACCCAGGAGATACCTCTGGGCAAGTCGCAGGACCTCCTGGTCCAGCCATTCCAAAGCCCTGCCCCCTACACCTAGTGTACATCCTCAGCATCACTCCCCATCCTATTGACCACCCAGCCCACTCCCTCCACCACCACGGGCAAGGGACACCAAAGCCTCCATGACCACACTGCACAGAAGGAGGAGATGCTCTGTCTTGGGAATTCCTGACGGGCTATGCTGAGTGGCACCTGTCACCTCCCACAGAAGGGCCCCATTGTCCTCACACATGTCCATGTCCCTCTAGAGCCAAGCACAGGTCTGACCCAGGTCAGGCATCCCATCATGTGTGTGACCTTGCAGGCCAGCCTCATGGAGAATGGCCAACCTCTCAGCCTGAGGTCACACACTCCAAGAGTTCTCCATTGCCAAGAGAGATCACAAGATGCTTAAAAACACTCAAATTACCTAATATTCACTCTGATTTTTTAAAAAATCCATGGGAAGGATATCTGAGTAAATGCATTGAAATATTTCTTGACGTCCCTTAAATAACCACAAAAACACACAAATGGAGAAAAAAATCTGCATCTACCCTAGAACCAAGGAGGCATTTAGTGAAAAGAACTCAGGCCTTGGAGTAGGAACCGGGAGGCTACTAACATGAGGACATCATTTCTATTATGACCCTCAGTTATGATTCAAGTATTGTTCAAAAGGAGGTCAAAGGACACCTGAAGGAGTGACATCAGTGTCCATGACATGCCACCTTCACTGGAAAGCAAAAAGAGCCCCTCACTGCCACTGCTTCCCTGCCAAGAATCCCATCACACACAAATCAGCAAAGCATGCCAGTCGAGAAATGGTGGCTGTTAGGATTCTCATGTCAGAGCACGCCCCTCGCCTCTGACATCCTCTCACCCCCGAGGCCACATTTTTGCTCCCCAGCAGCTGAAGGGAGCCTCTGCCCATGGAGCTGTGCTCACCGGGAGCCAGGCAGAGAGAACGGAGTAAAATCGGAAGCATGGCTGCATGGGGCCCCCATGTCCATGTTGCAGGAGGTTTGCAATTCAGCCAGCTGTGCAAAGGGCAATGGCCCCTCTTGCAACCCTGCCGGCTGTACAGGGGGTGATGTCCCTGTTGCAGTCCTGCTGACTGTCCAAAAGGTGACGTTCCCTCTTGCAATCCTGCCGGCTGTGCAAAAGGTGATGTCCTCTCTTGCAAGTCTGCTGACTGTGCAGAGGGCGGCGTCCTTTCTTGCAATTCTGCCGGCTGTACAGAGGGTGATGTCCCCTCTTGCAATCCTGCTGATTGTGCAAGAGGCAATGTCCCCACATGGGCACACCTAAGGAGCCCCAGTGTGTTTCCTGAAGCAGTGGGTCCAAACATTTTCAGCAAAGTTTCAAGTACAAGCTACTATGTAACAGGCACAGCTGTAGGTAGAATGGGATGGTGAGGATCCTCTAGCTTAGAATGCTTCTGTATGTTCCTAAAAAGCCCTCTGGAATCTCCAGGGAGCTACAGATCCAGTTTGAAAACCACGGCCTGTGAGAGTCCTGAGGTGGAGCGGGCATAGGCACCAGGCCTGCCAGTGCTGCCTGTGAGTCAAACACGCTGCACAGCAGCAACTGGCAGCCCTGGGATTTTCTAGCCTGAACCTGGGTTAGTCCCTTTGTCTTTGACAAAAAAAAAAAAAAAAAAAAAAAACAATTTAACATGTGGCTCAGGGTGAAATTCTGTAGCCAGGAAGCATGAGAATAATGTCTTAGGCATCTGGAAGAAAAAGTCTGCTGAACTATGTTTTCAACAGAGGAAGGTAGAATATGTCATAAAACAGCAACTGCATGTTTCCCATAGATTCAAGAGCATGTTACAATAAACCAGACAGAACAGGTACAAGTATGAAGAAACTGCAAGAAAAACCAAAATGGCAAATTAAAGTCCACACTGGATGCGGCTGAGAGTACACTCCACGGTGCAAAAAGAAGTCATTGAGGGGGTAGGGGAAGAAACTGGGATAAGAAAAGGGAAATAAAATTAATAGGACAGAACACAAAAACTGACCACAGATTTTCAAACTCACAAAATGGGTATCTCCAAGAAGAAAACAGAACAGTAGCAAAAGCAGGGTAAGCACAGCGCTGGCGCGGGTGGGAAGGTGGCGCTGCCAATGCTGCACCTGCCGATGCCACACCTGCCGATGCCACACCTGCTGATCCCGCACCTGCTGATGCTGCTCCAAGGATCAGGCTGCCATTCTCAGTTGAGGCTCAGAGCAACACGCTGAACACGTGGAACCCCCAGAAACTGTGCTTCACCTAGAAACACGACTCTGCCATGTAGACAACCAAGAGACAAATCAAAATTAAGGACATAAAAAGAGAGAGTTATTAGATTAAAGAACAGGTAGTAAATATCAAAATTAATAAGTCTTTGTAATTGTCTTTGTAATTATTTTATAAAAATGTATGCAAAGAGGCTTTGTTAAATAAGGAATGTTATATTCCAAGAAATTATAATCCACGTTAAATTAATGAAATTTGGCAAATGCAGAAGGAAAATAAAGGTGCTCAATGTTTGGCTTTTACATATAAGGTATGATAAGTTCTATTAGTGCCTTTGAGTAAGTATATTAAGAAACCATATTATAAAACTATGTTAAAAAGTTTTAAATTAGTACAATTTTAAATTTACAAATCATTTGTGGAAATAAAGGCAAAGAAGACATACTGTCCATATTTTTTTAAAAAACAAGAAAGCACAAACAGGCATAATGAACAGAAATACAAATAGAAATACAAATGACGAACATGTTACAGAGTAGAAATGAGTAATTGTAAACTGTTGCATTATTTAAAAGATAAATTAAAAATAAAAAAAAACTCCAACCAACATACCTAAACAAATGAGAAAGAATGTTTAAAATAAAAAAGAGGGATAGGCACCGATGAGACAGATGGGGAAAATGAATGCAGAAATGACAATTTTACTAACAAAGAATAATTTCAGTCAGGAAGTTTCTCACTGCATGAAGAGGATGATTTTATGTTGATAAAAGTTACAGTATAGCAATACAAACGTGTGGTGCTGAAACTAGCCTAGCAATCAAAAAGCAAACCATGCTGTAGGTCTAGCTGAAATGGACAGAAACACACCTAAACTGGGAGACTCCATGCATCTTCCCTATTCTGTGAGAGAGTAAATATAAAACTAGCATGTCAGAGACTTGAACAAGAAACTTACACATAAGCCTTTCCAAAAGTCATGTAGTATTTACAAAAATTAACCATATCCAAGTGCTAAAGAAAACCTCAATAAAATTTGACTTAAGAAAGTTTAATAAAATTTAAGAAAAAATATAGAGATTATATTTTCTGACCACAACACACTAAAGCTTAACATTAATAATGAAGCTTCTGCCATAAAAAAAGAGTAAACCCTTGGAGAAAAAAAAAAATAACTCATAATTATTAGGATAAAGAGAAAAGAAAATGAAATACTATAACAGACAATTTAGAATACAAAGAAATCAAAATATCACGTTAAACAATTCATAGCTTTAAATGCTTCCAGGAAGGAAAGGTGAGAGGGAATGAGTGCAAAGAAAGAGAGATGAGAAGGAAAGAAGAGAGGGAAGGAGGAAGGAAGAAAGGGAAGAAAGGAGAAGAAAAAGAGGGGAGGGAAATAAATTGATTTTCAGTGAAATTATCAGCCAGCAATATCTTGGTATATGCATTAATCAGCTTTTTCTGTGTTAGTGCTGCACATGAAATAATTACAAAATTTCAGTGGCTTACAATGTCAAGCATTTGTTTCTTTCTCATGGGTGTGTAGTTGGCTGACCTTGGCAAGATACAGCTGGGGTTGGCTCAAGGTATAGAGGTTGGGTTCACAGCTTCTCTGTGCATCTGTCCTTCCAGGCTCCAGGTTGAAATAGTAACAATTTCCTGGAAACTTTTCCTCGCCTGGAGAGAACATATGTGCACAGAGTGAACCTAAAAGTCTTAAGCATGTTCAAAACCTCTCTGTAGACGTGGCATATGTAATATTCTTCCCATTCCAATGGCCAAAGCAAGGTTCACAACCAAGCCCATAGCTTGGGGGTGGAGAAGTTTGCCCAACCCCTCAGTGAGAATAATTATTAAACAACAGCATATCAAAGAGATGAAATTTTGAATACACCAATAAGCCCAAAACTAAGAAGTAAGGAAAAAATGCACTAATGGTGCCTTCAATGGTTGCAAACTTTCAAGGAAATGATAATTTTAAATGTAAAAACGCTAATGCACAGTATAGAAAAATCTGGGAGACTGCTGGATTTATTAGAGAAAGATAATACAACCCTACTGTCAAAAACTAACAAAGAAAAAGAAGAATAACATATTTAAAAATAAAGCTAAATGTCATTAGAAAACACTAGCAAAAAAAATATCAGCAGGGTAGTAATCAAATAATCTTGTAAAACCGACTAGGTTTACTCAGGAATGTAGACACTTTAACACTAGAAAATCTATTAATAAATGTATCAAGTCAATAAAGTTATATAAATTATATTTCTGTCCAGAAAAGCAAGTATCTATTCCAATATCTAAAAACTAGAGGCATTCTCAATAAAATTGGAAACCAAATTAGGAGGCCTTCTGCTACAGACTAAATGTTTGTGTCCCTCCAATATTTAAATATGGAAACCTAATCCTCAAGATGATGATATTCGGAGGTGGGGCGTTGGGGGATGATTAAGTCATAAGGGTAGATTCCTCATGAGTGGGGCTAATGCCCTTATAAAAGAGACCCTGAATAAATTTTTTGCCCCTTCCACCACATGAGGTCACAGTGAGAAGATGGCCATCTATGAACCAGAAGGCAAGTCCTCAGCAGACATTGAATCTGTGGACACCTTGATCTTGAACTTTCAGTCTCTAGAACTGTGAGAAAGAAACTTCTGCTGTTTATAAGCCTCCAAGTCTATGGTATTCTGTTACAGGAGCCCAAACGGAGACACCTTCTATCACTCCCATTATTCAGTATTTACTCACAAGCTCTACCCGTTGAAATAAGGCATGAAGCAGGAATTAGAGAATTAAACATTGACAGAGAAACAAAATTTACATAAGAGGATTGTTTTGTTTTACATACATTTGAATAATTTAAAATAATGTAATAAAACATTAATGAAGTCTCACCTTTTGTCTAAATTTGCTATAATTTAAAAGTCCATTTTTTGGTTAAAATAGCACAATTCAAAGATTATAAATGGCATGTGAGCTTGGTGCCATATGGCAGTGGCAGACAGAGATCTGATAAACAGAAGTCTCTCATATTTCAGTAGCCTGTGAATTGTGCTGCTGCTTATGTGTAGGGTAGCTTAATAAGTAGAATTGTCAATTTAGTGGTTGCTAATGTTTTACCTAAAACATTAAAAGTTTATATTCTGGCTGGGCGCGGGGGCTTAGCCTGTAATCCCAGAACTTTCGAGGCCAAGGTGGGTACATCACCTGAGCTCAGGAGTTCGAGAATATCCTGGCCAACATGGTGAAACCCTGTCTCTACTAAAAATGCCAAAACTAGCCAGGCATGGTGATGGGTGCCTGTAATTGCAGCTACTTGGGAGGCTGAGGCAGGAGAACTGCTTGAATCCGGGAGGCAGAGGTTGCAGTGAGCCAAGATTGCACCATTGCACTCCACCCTGGGTAACAAGAGTGAAACTCCTTCTCAAAAAAAAAAAAAGTTTATATTCTACAACAGTGTCACATGGGTGTCATTTAAACAGTGGTACATGTGCCATATAATGCAAGTCAAAAATCAATAAATTTGGAACACAAGTTAGAGGCAATAAAATGCTACTCTTATTCAAGCATTTCATTACATTTTTCGTTCTTAACTTACATTTTTAAAAATATAATAAGCAAAAAATTATTCATTCTGATGATAAGTACATGCATTCATACACAAGCATGTATGCACAGGTGCACACCCACACACACACACATTCCCGTAGAAAAATTATGTTCAAATAAAATAATTTTTGAAGCCCTTAATGATGGCAATGGCTATGTGAGATGGGCATTCTCATACATTGCATGGAGAGATAAATAAGCAAACACCTTTATAAAATAATCTGTGAGTATGTAAAGGGAATTTTAAAACCAATTATCTCATAATTTATATTTTTGAAAAATCAGAACATATTCCTCCCAAAATGTTTTTCCCAGCCATATTTACAGTAGAAAAATAAAACACTATAATTAACTATATGCCCAACTAAAAGATAAACAATTAAACAAATTAGAAAACATAAGAGGAAATATTTTGCATCTATTAGAAATGATGCTGATTATAAATAAAGAAAAAATCAATAAAAGATCAACAAGCTGTGAAGTGATTTAACGCAGCTCAATATATGAAGTCCCCTAAGTAGACTGAGCAGGATAACAGCAAAAAATGTGAATAAATAATGGCTGAAATTTTTCCAAATTAGACAAAAACTATAAGCCTACAAATTTAAGAACTATTGAACCACAATCAAAAGGAACATGAAGAAAACTATACTAAAGACACATGATGATCAAATTACTCAAAACTAGTGATAAAGAGATTTTAAAAGCAACCATAGGGCACATATCAAGCATATCAGGATAATGACTTCTTGTCAAAAAGAATACAAGAGGGAAGACAGCAAAGCAACATCTAGAAAGAGCAGAAAGGGGAAAACAAAAAAGCTACCAACCAAGAATTCAATGCCTTGGGAAAAAAATCTCAAAAACGAAGGCAAAATAAAAGGTTTCTAGACATAGAGAAGCAGAAAGAATTCATCATCGTCAGCAGAGCCACGCAACTAGAATTTTTTTTTTTAATTGTACTTTCAGTTCTGGGTTACATGTGCAGAACGTACAGGTTTGTTACATAGGTATACCTGTGCCCTGGTGGTTTGCTGCACCCATCAACCCATCACCTACATCAGGTATTTCACCTGTTACCCCTCTCCTGGCCCCCCACCTCCCAACAGGCCCCAGTGTGTGATGTTCCCCTTCCTGTGTCCACGTGTTCTTATTGTTCAACTCCCACTTATGAGTGAGAACATGCGGTGTTTGGTTTTCTGACCTTGTGATAGTTTGCTGAGAATGATGATTTCCACCTTCATCCATGTCACTGCAAAGGACATGAACTCATCCTTTTTACGGCTGCATAGTATTCCATGGTGTATATGTGCCACATTTTCTTAATCCAGTCTATCATTGATGGACATTTGAGTTGGTTCCAAGTCTTTGCTATTGTGAATAGTACTGCAATAAACATGCGTGTGAATGTGTCTTTATCATGGAATGATTTATAATCCTTTGGGTATATACCCAGTAATGGGATTGCTGGGTCAAATGGTATTTCCAGTTCTAGATCCTTGAGGAATCACCACACGGTCTTCCACAATGGTTGAACTAATTTACACTCCCATGAATGGCATAAAAGCATTCCTATTTTTCCACAACCTCTCCAGCATCTGCTGTTTCTTGACTTTTTAATGATCGCCATTCTAACTGGCATGAGATGGTATCTCATTGTGGTTTTGATTTGCATTTCTCTGATGACCAGTGATGATGAGCATTTTTTCATCTGCCTGTTAGCTGCATAAATGTTTTCTTTTGAGAAGTGTCTGTTCATATCCTTTGCCCATTTTTTGATGGGGTTGTTTTTTTTTTCTTGTAAATTTGTTTAAGTTCTTTGTAGATTCTGGATATTAGCCCTTTGTCAGATGGATAGGTTGCAAAAATTCTATCCCATTCTGTAGGTTGCCTGTACACTCTGATGATAGTTTCTTTTGCTGTGCTGAAGCTCCTTAGTTTAATTAGATCCCATTTGTCAATTTTGGCTTTTGTAGCCATTGCTTTTGATGTTTTAGATATGAAATCTTTGCCCATGCCTATGTCCTGAATGGTATTGCCCAGGTTTTCTTCTAGGATTTTTATGGTCCTAGGTCTTACGTTTAAGTCTTTGATCCATCTTTAGCTGATTTTTGTAAAAGGTGTAAGGAAGGGGTTCAGTTTCAGTTTTCTGCATATGGCTAGCCAGTTTTCCCAACGCCAGTTTTTAAATAGGGAATCTTTTCCCTATTGCTTGTTTGTGTCAGGTTTGTCACAGATCAGATGGTTGTAGCTGTGTGGTGTTATTTCTGAGGCCTGTGTTCTGTTCCATTGGTCTATATATCTGTTTTGGTACCAGTGCCATGATGTTTTGGTTACTGAAGCATTGTAGTATAGTTTGAAGTCAGGTAGCGTGATGCCTCCAGCTTTGTTCTTCTTGCCCAGGATTGTCTTGGCTATGCAGGCTCTTTTTTGGTTCCATATGAAGTTTAAAGTAGTTTTTTCCAGTTCTGTGAAGAAAGTCAGTGGTAGCTTGTTGGGGAGAGCATCGAATCTAGAAATTCTGAAAGAAGTCCTTCAGGCAGAAGAAAAATGATAGCAGACAAATATAGATCCACAGAAAAGAATGAAGAGCTCTGGAAATGGTAACTACCAGAGTAAGTATATGTGTTTGTTGTTATTTAAATCTCTTTAAAATACAACTGTTTTAACTGTTTATACCATGTATAAAAATAAATTGTATGGTAAAATAGCATAAAGGCAGGAAGGAAGAAATGGAAGTATGTAATTGTAGGTGCTTACACTCTCTGTGAAGTGGTGTAATAACACTTGAAGATAGGGATGCGTTAATGAAGTATATACTATAAACCCTAAAGCAACCACTAACAACAAAACAAAGCATTACAGTTAATGATCCAACAAAAGGTATACAATGGAACTTAAAAAAGAACACAATGCAAACAAAATGGGGAAAAAAGGAGAACAAAAGACAGACAATACAAATAGCAAGAAGATAGTCTTAAATCTAACCACATCAATAAACACATTAAATATATTGATATGGTTTGGCTCTGTGTCCCTACCCAAATCTCGTCTTGAATTTTAATTCCAACATGTCGAGGGAGGTGACTGGATCATGGGGCAGTTTCCTCCATGCTGTTCTCATGATAGTGAGGGAGTTCTCACAAGACCTGATGGTTTTATAAGCATCTGGCATTTCACCTGCCAGCACTTCTGTCTCCTGCCACCATGAAAAGAAGGTCTTTGCTTCCCCTTCACCTTCCACCATGATTGTAAGTTTCCTGAGGCCTCCCCAGCCATGCGGAACTGTGAGTCAATTAAACCTTTTTTTTTTTTACTTTTTTTTTTAATTTTATTAAGTTTTAGGGTACATGTACACAACATGCAGGTTTGTTACACATGTATACATGTGCCATGTATACATGTATACATGTGCTGCACCCATTAACTCGTCATTTAACATTAGGTATATCTCCTAATGCAATCCCTCCCCCCTCTCCCCACCCCACAACAGTCCCCAGAGTGTGATGTTCCCCTTCCTGTGTCTATGTGTTCTCATTGTTCAATTCCCACCTATGAGTGAGAACATGTGGTGTTTGGTTTTTTGTCCTTGTGATAGTTTGCTGAGAATGATAGAATGACTGAATTTCTTAGAATGACCCCAGAATGTCAGAGCTGGATGGGGTCTGACAGCCTGTGCCCAGTCCCTCACCCAGGAGGTGATGGAGAGGAAGCCTGGACTAGGTTGTGCCCCCAGATCAGTCTTCCAGGCCAGCAGGTGCAAATCCCCACCTGCCTCTGTGAAGCCCTCAGCTTCTTCCCTTTGCCGGGTCCCTGTGCCTGTGACTCTGCTGTTTATGGGCCCCACTGTCTTTCTGTCAGGGAGCCAGGTGCACCTGGAACACCTGCAGAGGTGTGCAAATGGAGCCTGGTGGGCAGGCATGAGGGCCATGGATAGGCAGCATCACCTCCTGTACCAGCATCCTACACCTGGGGTCCACAGGGTGAGGGACCCAGCTCACTTGATGCCACAGACACTTCTTATCCAGAAGTTTCTGATGACTTGAGAGATGGCTTGGCAAGGGAGAAGAGGCAGGGACAGAAGAAATGGGACTTCCACTGGAAAGAAAAAACAGGATTCATTTTGGTTCCTTCTTCCCTTTCAGTGGTTGATGTGGGAGTTTTCCCTGTAACTGGCGCCATACTTTAAGTATAGAATAAGATGCAAGATCACCATACCTATAATAATACATGTATTTCACATGTTTACAGAACCCTTTTCGTAGAAACGAGAGGGATTTGCACTGAGGCTTGACACCTTCAGGGACACCCTGTAAAGGTAACAGGACCTAAGGAAAAAACGGAAATTACCTAGAACCTGTTACCCTCCCCACAAAGAGGCTTCCAGTCCTGCTCTGAAGGGCACTTGTGACCAGCACAGTCATTCACACGACGGTCGAGAGGGGTTGATGAAACCAAAAACAGGAAAAAACAGAAGAGCTGAGGCATCATTAAATTCATGAAGTCCCATTTGCCTCTTAAGCTTTAGGTTGCATGTTTCCAACCCAACTCACGTGAATTCAAGTCCAATCATCACTGCCATCAAATAGGGTTTACAAGCTGCTGCCTGGGCTTCTCAGTCACAGAGCCCAATTCTCAGGCAGCACCTCCTCCTGGAGCCCGAGCCTTCACTTTCCTATTTGAGGATCTGCTCCGTGCACTTGTGTTCCTCTTGAATGCCATCTCTGGATCTCACGAAACAGGGGACAGGCAAGCTGTTCATGGGCTTGACACAGGTAATTCCTTCATTGTTCTCTCTGGGGTTCCACTCGTCAATCTTAAACCCTCACAGAGTTCCAGGATCTGGCACCCAAGCTGGGGCCAAAGACGAGCTTGAAGGGGTCACGGCCCGGGTGAGTTTGAGAGACACCATCAGGATGCCGCAGGACATCAGATCCATGCGGGGTCCAGAAGGGCTCTCAAAACAAGAAACAGACCCTCTGAAGCAGGCACGTGGGGGTGACAGCACTCACGCCATCTCACATGGATGGAGGGCTCCCACGAGGCCCTCTGCCAAGCCAGGGGGCACCCACCACGCTGCCAGGTGCATCCTCAGTAAGATTCATGTGGACATCTCCTGTAATTGGGCAAAGAAATGGAGCTGAGGGCCCCTCACCAAGCTGAAGGATTGAGGGCAAAGGTCAGCTCAATCACTCATAAAAGACAAAGGTTGGCATGACAACCAGCTGGTATCTGGAGAAACTCGCGGGCATCTCACCTCTGCAAACAAACAGCGGTTTCACTCCTCATGCATTGCACTGAAGGTGTTCAAAGAAAGGGGCACAGAGGAGGTCCCAAGAGGCACCACCATCACCTAGGAGAGCTCCACTCCAGCGGCGGGTCTGAGTGCACCTAATTGAGGGAGCTGTGCCCTGCTCACAAGCTGAGCAAGGTGCACAGGGAAAGCTAGGGTGCAGACTCGGGATGTCAAATCTGAGCCTGTCTGTAGATCATGGTGGATTCTGATAGCAGAACACCAAAAAAAAAAGGCAAGAATCACCATAGTTGGACTAAGATTTTAGCATCTCTCTCTTTCAATAGAGACTCCACAGGAGCCATATGTATACGATTTGTGTCGCTAATACCATCTCCCCCTCTGTGGCTTGCATTTTACCCTCATAGTGGTCTTCTTTGATGACCAGAAGTTCTCAATTATGGCATAATCTAACTTGCAAATCTTGTCCTTGATGGATAGAACTTTAATTTTTTCCTTTTGTCTTTCATGTTGAAGCTCACTGTGTGGCTGGCATTTGTTTATGTGGTGAGGCAAGGCTGACTTTTTCCCACATGGATATTCAGAGGACCCAGCATTGTTTGTTGAAAAAAAAAAATCTGTACCTGCTCCACCATTAAAATCAAAAGTCCACATATGTGTGGGTCTACTCCTGGATTTCATTCTGCTCCTTTCATCCATCTAACACTATTGTAAATGGTGAAGATTTTTTCATTTTATTTTCTAATATTTGTTGGTAGTATCCAGAAAACAATTAACATTGAATTCAGTGTCCTTACTGAACTACTATCTGTATTAGTCAAGGTTCTCTAGAGGGACAGGACAAATAGGGTGGATGTATATATGAAGGGGAGTTCATTAAGGAGTACTGACTCACGTGATCACAAGGTGAAGTCCCACAATGGACTGTCTGCAAGCTGAAGAGCCAGGAAGCCAGTTCTCCCCAAAACTCAAAAGTAGGAAAGCCAACAGTGCAGCCTTCAGTCTGTAGCCGAAGGCCTGAGAGCTTCTGACGGATCACTGGTGTGAGCTGAAGAGTCCAAAACCTGAAGAACTTGGAGTCTGATGTTCAAGGGCACAAAGCATCCAGCATGGGAGGAAGATGAAGCCCGGAAGACTCAGCAAGTCTGTCCTTTTGAGCTTCTGTGGGCTCTATTCCAGCCACCCTGGCAGCTGATTAGATGGTGTCCACCCAGACTGATGGAGGATCTGCCTCTCCCAGTCCACGGACTCAAATGTTCATCTCCTCTGGCAACACCCTCACAGACACACCCAGGAACAATACTTGGCATCCTTCAGTCCAATCAAGTTGACACTCAACATTAACCATCAAACTACCTTAAATTTAATAATTTCCCTATAGATTCTTTGAAGTGTTTTGTATACACTCCAAATAATATTCAAATGACAGTTTTATTTCTTGCAACTATGATAAATGTTATTTTTAAATTTTTCGCTATTGCACTATGAATTCTAGCATAATGTTAAATGGAAATGGTATTTTAAAAAAACGACATTCTTGTTTGCTTCCAGTTTTATGGGAAAATATTTGAATATTTCACCATTTGATACGACGTTCTATGTGACCATCGGGTTAAATTCTATATATTTACTTCCTTATTTTCTAAGAGTTTTTATCAAAGGCTTTTTCCCTCATCTACTGAAATGTTGTGAGTTGTCTTTTTTCTTCTGGTCCCTTGGTGACTTACACTGATTGACTTTCAAATGTTAAATCAATCTTGCATTCCAAAATAAATGTGAGTTGGACGTCATGTATGATCATTTTATTCATTGCTAGACTTGGTTAGCTAATGTTTTGCTGAGGATTTTAAAGTCTACATTTGTGAGTGACATCGAACTCAATTTTTATTTTCTTGTAATGTCTTTGTCAAATTTCCACTTCCACATTATTTGACTCTTATGAAAGAAATTGGAATCTGTAGCTTTTTTGTTCTCTCATGTGGGATTGGAATAATTTATTCCATCAGAGTTTGATAGGACCTGCTGTTGAAACCTTTCGAACATGAAGTGTATCGTGTATGTGTGTCTGTGTGTGTGTGTGTGTGTGTGTGTGTGTATATATAAATATAAATTCGGCATATTTAATTCTGCAAAGAATACTCAAAGTTTTTATTTTCCCATGGGTCTGTTTTTCTATTTGTGTCCAGGAATTTAATAATTTTATCCCAATGTTCAAATTTATCTCTGTGAAATTTCTCCCAGGAATTGGTCACCTGTGATCCGTGTGGTAGCTGCAGGGTCTGTGGCACTAACCCCTTTGCAGTCCTGAATTCTCGTGGTACCAGGCAGGGCTTTGCCCCTTTTCAAAGATTCCACTATGGCTTCATTAAATCTCTGTGTTGTATATTTATTTTCTGTTACATTAATTTATACTCATAATTATTTCCATCCTTCTACTTTCTTAGAGTTTAATTTGCTTCTGTAGGTAGATTTTTTAATGATTAATTATTAGCCTTTTTCCTAATATGTGCATTTATTTCCTTCTAATTAGGACACATTAGCTCCATTAACCACCCTCCAACTTGTATACTATTAAGTTTATGTATTTTAAGACTCTATACTTGTTAAAACCCATTAAACATCATTATTATATTATTTTAAATATACTCACATAGTTACCCTTCTCTTTGTTCTTAATTCCTCTCTGTATCACTCAACTTCCATCTGGGATTATTATTCTTCTGCCTGCATAATAATAGTTTGTTTCTATTACTGTTGTCTGTGCTGATATTTTTCTTTGTCTCAAAATCTTTGTCTTCATTTTTGAAAAACATTGTTACAGCATGCAGAATTCTAGATAAGCGGTTATTTTCCTTCAACACTTTAAACCTATCTTTTTTGTTGCTGCCTGTGTTTCACTATTTTCGTTAAAATGTCAGCTACCAATCTTGTTTCTCTGAATGTAAGAAGTGGGTTGTTTTTGTTTGTTGTTTTGTCTCCTTTTAAGAATTTGCCTTTGATTTCAGCAGTTTTGCTATAATTTGCTTACTGCAGTTTTCTTAATATTTACCCCAGGTTTTATAGTACTCCTTGAATTTGTCATGTAGTGTCTTTTATTATTCTCACTTTTTGCCTTCTGAGCCCCAATTTTATGTATTCGGCTGGGCTATGAGGAATTATCAGTACTCATTTATTGCTTCTTACAAAATTCACGTCACTCATCCTAACATTACCACTTTTCTGTTTTTCATTTTTTTATCCATTTATCTCTCAGTGACTGAATTTTGGATATATTCTTCTGACATATCTTCAGGGTTACTGATTCTCCCTTTGACTTATCTGATCTGTCGTCAAACTTAGCTACTGAATGGTTAATTTCTATTATTGTACTTTTCAGTTACAGAATTAGCATTTGGGGTTTTTTATAGTTTCCGATTTTTGTCAATTTCTTCTATCTTAATTTTTATTTACATAAATATATTAGGCATTGCTATTACAAAGTTTTTATCAGAGAACTCCACAGTTTCGTGTCAATAATCCTATCTTCTGGATACTGTGTAGATCTGTTTTGTTTGCTTGTGTTCTTTTGATTTTTGGTTATGCTTTGTTTCCTCATATGTCTAGCTGTTTTCTTTTAATGAAATGGAAAACTTTCATGTGAAAAACAGTGGGGATAATTTGAGGATCTGAGTGGTGTATCTTCCTTCAGAAAGTATTCATCTTTTCTTTTAGTTAGCTAAACTAGGGGAACAAGGGGAACAAGTCATCCCTGATCACCTTAATCCAATCACAGATGGAGGTGATTTTAAGCTAGTCTGTACTGGCGCCTCCGTTTCTTGTTTATCCTTTTCTTTTTCTTGAATTATAAATCTTTAAGGTCCCAAACCAAAGTGTGAGGGTTGCTGGTGTATTTGAAAGTTAATGTACAATCTTATTACTTACTTTCTATCTTGCCTAACTCTTCTATGCTCCTTTATCTCTTTTCCTGCCATCTTTTAGATTTTTTTTTTATTTTTCCATTTGCTATCTCTAACAGCTTGATAGTTACACATGCTTTTACTACTCTTTTCATGCTTCTCCTAGAGATTACCAAGTGCATCCTTTAGTTATCAAAATTTTACTTCAAGTTATGTCTTCCTAGTCCTCCGTGCATGCAGAGAACTTGCTTTGCTTCTCAGCCTCTGGGCCATCGTTTTCAAAAACTGCAACATCTCCAGGGTGAAACCCACCCCAAATAACGGGCTCCTCTATATGCTCCTCTCCTTTCCTAGATCTTGATAACTCTCTAATACTTTCCAACAGATTTTTTAAGTTCTTTGTCCAGCTTTTCCATGTGTTCTCAGCGGGAGGGCTGGTCCAAACTAGCACAAATTAACAGGTGTAGAAACCTGGTAGTTATTTGATTGTTGTTTGGTTTGTCTCCAATTTTTTGAGTTTTCAAACACAATAGAGAATGTGTATCACTGGGACTTTGGACCTGCCTAATAACGTCGATGATTTATGAAGTTCTCACTGTGTGCTCAACATTGGTCTAAGTACTTACATGTGCTGTTTTACTTAATCCTCATGATTGGCCTTTGAGTTGGGCCATTGTTAGAACTTCACTTCCCAGGAAAGAAATCGAAAGCACAGAAGCCAATCAAAGCAAAGCCTGGCAGAGGCCAGGGCCACAGCCGTGAAGTGGCCGGTGAGCCTGCAAAGCCTGAGCCTGACCTTAGAATGGCATCTCTTAGCCCCTACACCAGTTTACTGGGAAATGGTTAAGCATTTTTGAAAAACCACGGATTCTAGAGTGATAAGGGGAGAAGTGGGTGGTAATGTGTGGTTAGGAGACTTGAACCTATGCACCTGTCGAGAGGAAGAGCCAGAACCCGGGGAGAGGAAGTGCATTCTGAGTAGCCTCAAACTGGAACAATAAAGACTTTAATACGAACGAGCCTTTTCTAATTGTGCTAAAACTCTAAATTATAGAAATGCCACTGAGGGGTTCTGTGGGCACACTTCACTAATCTGGGTTTAATTGTAACAATATTTTTACAAAAGAAACAGGCAAATCCTGCCAACAACAAAACTGCATGGCCTTGGGGTAAACTTGACAGACTGTTACCCAAGTGGCTACCTTGTCTGGGGTAAACACCTGGGGTTCATCCTCTCGTGCCAGGCAAATTTAGGACACGGACACACACGAGGAGTTTAGGAGCAAGAAAAAGAGAAAGGAAAACAGCTCTCTCTCGAGAGCGAGAGAGGAAACTTCCCAGAGGAAAAGGCCAGCAGGTGGATGCGCTGGATTTTCTAGTCCAGCTTGAGGTGGCGGTGTCTGATTTACGTGGGGCTCACAGATTGGTTAGATCAGGTTTGTCGTTTACATAGAGCTCAGGGAAGGCTGCCCGCCCCACCCTAATCTTATTATGCAAATGAACTTTCCCCTTGACCAGCGCCATCTTGTCTGCTCCTTACTGTACAGGTGGCTGGCAGAAGGGAAGATGAAGCCGCCATTTTGAACATGATTGGCACAACTGCCCGTGTCTATGCCGCAGCTTGATTTTACACGCTGCTCTTTGTTAGAAAGGAAAATGATTTGGGGCTGCTTTTCATTAAAAGGAAAGCCTTACCCAGGACTTCCCTACCCTCACTAACTGCCTAAGTAATTTCTTCTTAACTCCTGTATCATTGCTCTCATCCATTACCCAAGAAGGAGGAAAAAGAGTCACAGGATGAGGGGGAGCCAGCAGGAAGGACAGGGAGCAAAGGCAAAGCCTGTACAACATCTGGCACGCTGTGCCTCCTCAGCCAGCGAGGCCACCACGGTCACGTGGCAGATGCCTGTGGGCCGTCTTCCCATGGACGACCACCAGTAGCGGACTTCCGGTGGGCTCCCCCTCATCGTGTGACTCTTTTTCCTCCTTCTTGGGTAATGGATGAGAGCAATGATACAGGAGTTAAGAAGAAATTACTTAGGCAGATAGTGACGGTAGGGAAGTCCTGGGTAAGGCTTTCCTTTTAATGAAAAGCGGCCCCAAATCATTTTCCTTTCTAACACTCCCGAGGTTGGGCAGCTATCTCTTCTTCAGCCTTGAATATAAACCTGTGTGCAGAGGAGCGATGCACTGTGCCAGCAGGAACCCGTTTCAGTGCAGGGGAGCCCTGCTCCTCATCTTCCAGGTTCACACGTCTCTGAAATGCCTCAGATACCAAGGAGGGGTAAGACCAGTGAGTCTGCAAAACGGCATTAGCAAGAAAACCCCCACAGCCATCCCGAACGTCCCCGTTTCAAATTGCCCTGGAAGGGTCATACATGGAGGCTGAGTTCAACATTTTTACCTTAATGAACAATTGGAAAAATTATATTATCTTTCCATAGAAAATACAGATGCCCAAGTCCCTTGGCCACTTTTCAGCTGCCCGAGCTCCTGTGACGATAGCATGGTGATATATTACTGCCTCCTGGGGGAAGCCTGCAGCCGCAGGGAACCCAGCAAGGAGACAAGCCGAGCCCTGGCCTCCCCCACCAGCCAAGCCCTGGCCTCCGCCACCAACTAAGTCCTGGCCTCCCCCACCAGCAGAGCCAACTCCCCACAACCTAGGAGCCCGCCTTCAGGAAGAATCTAAAATTCACCATGATCTGGGCACGTTGTCTCTGGGGTAGAGAAAACGAACAGGTCACAAGGAGAGATGATTTCAAGGATGCATCATTGGCACACCCACTTGCATTCGGCATACATTTAATTTCCCTTATTTTGTTGACATCCACCAGAGCTTCCTGTTCTCCTATCTCTGACCCACGGTAGTTTGAGTGACTACTTTGGGAAAATTATACCCCAGTCCTGATGTTTGTTCTTGTACAAATACCCACAGTTATTCCGGATACACATGTAAAACTTGGAGGTTTGAGGGAGCTCGGCCATTTGAATTGCTAATAGTTCCTATGCCTCTGTTCCTACCATGGCAGGCAGGGTTATTCCACCACCTGCTGTGTGCTGCCCTCAGCTAAGAACAGAACGTGGTGCTGCTGTTCAAATAAAAGAAGAAGTGCTACATTGAAACCAAAAATGAGAATAATCAGCGTAGGAGCCTGGATTTAAGCAAACGCTGGTGTGTTTTTTATCCTCCAATGCAGCTAAGCAAGATCGCCGACACAATTAAGCAGCTGTTTAAGAGAAAGCAACAAAAAAGAAATCCACTTGCAACCAGAAAATAAAATGGGCTGTTTTTCACACTTTATTCCTGTTATAACTGTTCATTTTCAGTAGGCCCTTAGAAGACTATTTTAAGAAGAGATTTCGTCCAGTACGGTCAGAGAGCAGTGCTTCTCCACCACTTTCCAGGCTAAAAGTTGGCTTTTATTTTAAACAACACTCAAGGAAACTGCTGTGTGACTAGGACGATGGTGGCCAATGCAAGTGGCGGCACCCACTTCCCCTTGTGTGCAGTGGGCAGAGCTGCTCTCCTTGCCCTGAGGCCATGCAAGGACGCAAGGGCAAGGGCTCGATTTCATAGAAGGAGGGTCTGTGAGGTGCTTCCCTTGTGTCTAAGAAGACAGCTTCCAAGGAGGAGGGAGCAGATGCCTGGGAACTGCAGATACAGTGACCTGCAGCCCTGGGTGCCACCCGGTCCCTAGAGCTGAGCTCCTAGACTATGCCAAGAGATATCAGAAGGCTTTGGTCCAGAAAGTCCTGCTTCTCTTTGTCCCACCTCCTGTCCCTCCCATGTCACCTGCCTCCCTTCCCCCCACTCTGTCCCCTGGATCCTTCCCTTCCTTCTTTCGTGGAGGGGAGGAAGGAAAGCCCTGGTGGCTTCCTGGAGGGAATGCTGACTCCTCCCCCCATTGGAATTAATTTGCTCCTCACCCTTGGACACTCTCCCCACCTGACTCATGGAGAAAACTGAGGGCTGCTCCTGACCCGTGGGCCCAAACTGATGCACAAGCTGTGTCAACTTACTTTTAACCCCACAGGTGTACAAGTCTGTGTTTATTAGCAATGCCCACAGCTTCCACAAAAATAGCAGGCAGCTCAGGGCAGTCTAAACATGGATGTGGCCTGGGGGCTAAGCAGGATTTCACCCTCATCTTCCTCAGCCCAGAGAGTCCAATTTGTACCCATGGGCCAGGCTGGCACCCACCCAGAATGCCAGCCAGCAAGAGAACCCACAACTGCACCTTGGCACCAGACTCTCTCCAAGACAAGCACCTGACCAGCTGTTCCTGCATCCTGGATGCCACGTCCTCCTCCTAGATAGTGCAGCCCCAGGAAGAAGAGGAGAAGCCACAGGACAGGGGTTTGCAGGACAGGAGGGGCCGTGATCATCCCCATGCTGGTCTAGTCTCCACACCCCAAGCCTGCTCTCAGGGGAGCTGCTTCTGGGATGAATGCATGAACACGGCCTCCACAGTGCCAGCCTGAACCCCCCACCTCTTTAGACAAGCTTTACATCCCGGTAAACATCTTCCCAGGGATCTGATCAAAAGCAATTCTTTGGTTTTCCAGTTTTCCCAGGAGGAAAGTGGCCTACCAGGTTGGGACAGATAGATAGCATTCAAACACCAAGGACGACGAGCTTGCTGCTCTCCAGGTCCTGTGGCGTTCTGGGGACCTGAGCGGCTGGGGACGTGGAGCACACCTGCAGAACAGGAGAGAACATTCCAAACCCTTCTCTAAGTGGTGCCCCCAGAACACAGGAGAGAACATTCCAAACCCTTCTCTAACTGGCACCCCCAGAACACAGGAGAGAACATTCCAAACCCTTCTCTAACTGGCACCCCCAGAACACAGGAGAGAACATGCCAAACCCTTCTCTAAGTGGCACCCCCAGAACACAGGAGAGAACATTCCAAACCCTTCTCTAACTGGCACCCCCAGAACACAGGAGAGAACATTCCAAACCCTTCTCTAACTGGCACCCCCAGAACACAGGAGAGAACATTCCAAACCCTTCTCCAACTGGCGCCCCCAGAACGCAGGAGAGAACATTCCAAACCCTTCTCTAACTGGCACTGAAGAAAGTGCGAACCATCACCAGCCTTCTCTCTTCTGAGACTCTCCAAAGTTTTTAGTATCTACAAGACTTTTAATTTCATATAAAATATTTCAGAAAAATTGAATTGGCCCTTATCAAGTGAATTTTGACTTTTGGAAAAGAGTCATATAATTATTCAAACCCTAAGTATCACTACAGAGCCAGGAAAAATAACTTTAAAATACGTACTGAATTTTTGGAAGGGCTGCTTACTCTCACCAGTATTTTAAAGTTATTTCTCCCCAAAGCATGAACAGAAATTTTATACAATGCAAATGTCAGGACATTTGAACTCTATGAATTCTTTTCTATTACGCTAACATTCTCTACTCCCTTCCCTCAGCCTAGCCATCATTTTAGTTAATAATAAAGTAAGACTCATCACTCGCTAAATGCACGCTCTCACCTTGGCAGGAAGCTTATGGTAAGTCTAATGCATTAGAAGTTGAAAAAAAATTCTTACAAAAAGCAGCAAATCATCACAGCTGCTAAATTTTCCCCTGAAGGGAAAAAATGCATTTTAAAGTAAGTGGGGCCAAGTGCGGTGGCTCACACCTGTAATCCCAGCACTCAGGGAGGCTGAGGCAGGTGGATCACTTGAGGTGAGGAGTTCGAGACCTACCTGGCCAACATGGCGAAAATCCGTCTCTACTAAAAATACAAAAATTAGCCTGGCATGGTGGCAGATGCCTGCAATCCTAGCTACTGGGAAGGCTGAGGCAGGAGAATCACTTGAACCCGGGAAGCAGAGGTTTCAGTGAGCTGAGATCATGCCACTGCACTCCAGTCTGGGTGACAGAGCAAGACTCCATCTCAAAAAAATAAAAAATAGAAAATAAAATAAAGTGGTGTATTTTCTTCCTTCTCCCTAACTTGAAATTTCTCTCGGTAAAACTCAGGAGAACAGAGTCCAACATGCCCATCCATCACAGATCAATGGATCAATCGACTTTCTGGAGGCATTTTTCTCCATGAGAAAATACCCCCATTTGCTGCAATCATTTTGGATTTTTTTGCCTTGACATAACACTCGTTTCCCAGGGACAAACTAAATAACCAAGTTCCATGAACTGAATACATTTTACAGCGCACTACCTTGACAAGGCAACAGAAAACGTTTTCACACCAAAAGGCTGGCTTCATCCCTCAACAAGTGACATCTTAAAAGCAAAACTGGAGGACTCAGAAAGCTGTGTTTGCTCAAAAAAGAAAACCCAGTTCACTTATTCTATTAAGGTAATGAAGGAGGCATTTTATAATACAGAACTCTTGTTAGTTTTAATGCTTTCTGATAAAACCCGACCTAACATGTCAGGAGAGGCTAGGGAGCAACGTGGAGACAAATAAGCTCGAAAGCACAGTGGCTTCCAACAGTGCAGTGTGCCCCTCACTTGCCGCACGCCCAGTGTGGTCAGCAGAGCAGCAGGAGCCGTGGGCGTGGGGCCTGGATGTCACTTTTACCAACCCGATGGCCAGAGCTAGTCTCCTGGCCAAATCAACCTCAAGGGCTGGGGAAGCTCAGTTCTGCTGGGCACCCCAAAGGAGGGCACCCTGGTTATATTGGGGAACACTCATAATTGCACACCAGTTGCTGCCATCTTTCCCAATTACGGGTCATAAAAGCCTGGCATTTGAGACATTTGAGTTCTCAATGCTAACCACTCAATAATAGCATGGGTGAAGCTTTCACGAAACACCTGCCCAGACCCCTCCCAGGTCAACCAATTCCAAATTTCAGGGTGGAGCACAGCCATCTGTATCATTTCAAAGCTCCAAAGCTTTGATTTCAATACTTAGTGGGTTTAAGAATCCCACCAACAGTCTTACAGCCTCCCCCATCCCACACATGGCACAGGAGTGCCCATTCCTGCTTGTGATGACACAAAGCTTAGCATCTCTGCAGGCTTCAGCTTCAAGCAGAGACTGGACCAGCCAACATCAACATCTCCAAGGCGGTGGAATCTCAAACTCCAGTGTGCACAGAATCACCCGAAGTGCTGCTTAGAACCCCATACTAGAGTGCCCCAGCACCCCCAGTTCTGATCCGTGGCAGCCAGTGGAATCCCCCAGCCCAGGAATCTACATTCTGGCAGATGCCCCACTTAAATACAGAGCCAAGGAGCTTTCGACCTCCCTGTGCTGACTCTGGACAGAATGCTTCTGTTCTAGTGGGTGGAAACTGACTGAGAACAGAACCCAGCCTGAGGACTTCCGGTGGGTGCCCTGGCTCACACCGTCATTCATTCAGCCACACAGACCTGGACACTTAGCAGGTACCAACCAGGTGCCAAGTCCCGGACCAGGGAGGAATCCTGATGGCTTTTCTCCCCCAGCAGCCTCGTGGGTGCTGTGAGCCCTTGCTCATACCAGGGTGCCAGCTGGTTCAGACCACGGGGCTCAGTGGCAGCAGGGCTTTGCTAGTCACTGGTTTTAGGCTTGGTCTCCCTGCTGCCATGAACTCCCCACTGTGACAGAGAACTCAGGACAACAGAACCTCAAGGTCCACAGAGCTGTGCTCTGGCACAGGGACAACAAGTGGCATTTGCAGACAAAGAGTCTGTGCTCTTCTCACTGGCCATGCCCCATTTTTTCTTTTCCACCTCAACCCTGGGCACCAGCAAGCAGAGAGAAGAACAGCAGGTGCTTTTGAACCGAAGCCTGTCTGCACCACACACAGCACACGATAGACCCTGAACGCTGTCAGCACCATCACTGCTGTGCTGTGGTCTGCAGGTGTCTCTTGAACTGAGAGTTGCCAGAGGTGCCAAGGATACACTGAGCACTGCTATTAAGCAGCCCCACCTCCCACCTTTTCCCAACAGGATGGCCTTGCCCTCCACAAGCCAGACTCTGGGCCCTAGTGCCACCAGGGGCCATGCGAGCAGCTGTGGCTCTAGTCCTAAGGATTGCTTGCACCAAGCCTGCACCCACATTTGCCTGCTCAGGGCATCTGCAATTAGGGATGGGGCCTGGATTAGCAGAGTGTGTGTGTACCCATTCCCACAGACCGCTGGGTGGCCCAGCCTGGACAGTGCACGGGAGCTCACTGGGCAGCAGGAACCCCTGAGAGACTGTCTCACATTATACTTCAGGGAATCAGTGTGGCTTCTGCCCTAACTCCACCTGTGCCCACAAATTCAAGTCCACAGTAGGATCCCAACGTCATGCTAAGTCCATTTCCACACATCCCTTCTCCAGTCCCAACAACAGCTCTGCCAGAGGCGCCACACATCCAGTGTTGACAGACGAGGACGCCAGGACTCAGACAGGCTGCCCGGCCCCGGGTCACAGGCTGAGCAGCACAAAAGCCAAGATGTGAATGCTGGCCTCTTCCCACAGTACTTCATGGCCCCAGGAGCAGGTGCAAAGGGCTGAATGTCTGTGACCCCATCAGATTCATATGTTGAAACCTAACCCCTAAGGTGATGGTGTTACATGGTGGGGTGTTTAGGAGGTGATTAGGTCATGAGGGTGGGGCCTCTGGGATGGGACAGCGCCTTATAAAAGGAGCCCCAGGGAGCTCTCTCCCAGCCTGTGAGGACGCAGCAAGAAGGTGGCAGCCTGCAACCCAGAAGCGCCCTCCCCAGAATCCAACCATGCTGGCACCCTGACCACAGACCTCCTGCCTCCAGAACTGTGAGAAATACATCTCTGATGTTGAAACCACCCAGTCAGCAGGACTTCATTACAGCAGCCCAAGTGAACTGAGAAACCGCACTGATATTTTCCAGCTGGGTCCGCGTCTGCCTCTGCTCCTCAGAGGCTGCTGTTCGTCTGTCTCTGACTGGAAGGAATCACGCTCAGGGACACACAGCAGCTGCCCTCACTCACAGCACCATGGATAAAGTCGGCTCACTTACAAATATCATTTATTTTCTTTTACCCATGTATTATTCCCCTCCTGAACCTCTTCTTTCCCAAAACAAGGCAAAGTAATTCAATCAGATAATATACTGACAGTAATGCAGATTTGAGGAGGTCATAGTTTGAAAGAGGAGAGAGACGCCACTGTCCTAACTAGGGAAGCCCAGTATCTCTCCGTGATCGTGAATCCAATTGGACTCCGAATGTCCTGAAAGCCAGAGCAAGGAGGGAAACGAGTGAGGATCAGACAGCGCTTCAGAAAATGACCACAGGTGCAATGGCTCATGCCTGTAATCCCAGCACTTTGGGAGGCCAAGGCACGGGGATCACCTGAGGTCAGGAGTTTGAGACCAGCCTGGCCACCATGGCGAAACCCCGTCTCTACTAAAAATACAAAAATTAGCTGGGTATAATGGTGGGCTCCTGTAGTCCCAGCTACTCGGGAGGCTGAGACAGGAGGATCACTTGAACCCAGGAGGCGGAGGTTGCAGTGAGCCAAGATCGTGCCACTGTGCTCCAGCATGGGCGACAGAGTGAGCCTCTGTCTCCAAAGAGAAAAGAACCACAGGGAAAGCATCTTTTCCTGATGCCTGCAGATTGTGAGTGAGCCTGAGAATGACTGTTTTTCTTCCTGTCAAAGGCATTTGCACCTCCAGACATGAACGTGATTTGCCCCCAGTGACTGACAGATAAGGAAATAAAAGTGATCTCCAATGACTCGGTTCTTCAAGCCCATTTAGCATGCTGTGGGTCACAGAGGGGACCCAACATAAAGGGGAGCATGGGGAACGCAGAGCATGGAGAAACCGGCCCTGGCCCAGCCCTCACGCGGGGAGTCCACTCATTCCTACCTGAATAAATGTCTGAGCACCTGTCAACAGGCACATGCTGGGAGAGACAGAACCTCTCTCTGTGCTTGTTTCCCCTCCCACTGCGAGAGCAGGACCCTGGAACATGACAGAGGAGGCTTGAATCTGAGGCTTCATGAGAATGGAGCAAACGGCCACCTCTCTGACAGAAAATGCTGTTTTGGCCACAGAATCCAGGTAGTTTTTCCACCATTTCATAGAGACCTGGGAACTGATTTCCTCAGTGACTTTGAAAATGACCCATTATTGTGAAATGTTAGCCAAAATCTTGAGTGGAAATGTGTCCCCAGCATCCACCATTCCAGGAAGGAAGTGAACTGGAGGGTGCGTTTTCTGGGAATGGAGTCTGCCGAGTAGTCACTGTGGTGACAGCTGCCAGTCACAGTCAGCTACTCCCCCACAGACACCCAGGCCAGGAGCAGACACCACACGACCCGATGGACAAACACGTGGACAGCAGAGAGCTGGGTTAACTGGAGTCACAGCAAGAGGACCTGGTCCCAGTGGGGCCCGAAGTGCCTTACAAACCGTCTATGTGGGTCTGCCCCTCCTACCAGTGGACACTGGGCACCTGCCCGGCATTTACAAAGCCGCCCCCCCGGCTCAATGTGATGTGTGCTGAGGAAAGAAAGCCCCCATCTCACCACCACAGAGGCCTCCGGGGCACCCAGGCATGGCCCCCGGGGACGGGCTCATCAGCACCTGCTCCAAGTCCTCTCCATGTCCCCACGGTCACAGAGAGCGCAAGACCACGCACCCTGCCCCACGGACGACCGGTCCCCTTCAACCCAAGCAAGTCCCGAGGGATTCAACCCATTCCCGACCTCACCTGATTTCTGGTCTCCTAACATCTTGCAAAGGGAAGAGAAGAAGGGCTTCAGCTTGCTTAGTGGGACTGGTTTCCCACACAGGAGACAGGAAAGCCAGAGGAAACACTGGCCCCAGGGTCTGATGAGGAGCAGGAGAGGGTGGGGAAGGACTTTCTCATTCTTGCATCCCTCAGGCTTGTCAAATTTCAGGCCTAACCTGGAAGCCTTGAATACGAGGCTAGGGAGAAATAAAACACCTGGGGGCCAACCCCTCCCACCAAACAGGGGTGGGGCAGGGGGTGCTGCCCAAGCCTCACCGTCTGCTGACCCCACACCTGCCCCTGCTCAGAGGTGAGAGGAGCGTGTGTGCGAACTCCACGTGCGCGAACTCCGAGGAATAACTCCACTTAGAGCCTAAGCCTTAACTAAGCCTGAGGATACTGTCAGCTGCCACAGCCCTTCCCGGAGACAGAGGGTCCCTGAGATGACTCTCGGACCCAGGCCTCCAGCCCTCTGCCCTCTCTCAGCTCTGATGCATCATCCCACCTGCTGCCTCACACCCAGGGGCGCATCCACGATGTTCACTGCCCGCCAGTCCCAAGCGCTGCCTCTCCCCTCTGCCTTCTTTGGTACCTCATGGTTTCCCCATTCTGTAGGATGTCACCCTCCACCTCGGGCCCTGGCAGACTCCCAGAGCTGCCCCCTACTCCACTACCAGCCTTACGCACATATGCAGGGGGTGGCCAAGTGCTGCACTCCTGCAAAGTACCCGCACCTGCTCCTTCCTTCTATCCCCAATTTCGGCAGCTCACCTGCTCCCCCAGTCATGATGACACTCCCAGGTGCACGTTTCCCTTCACTGCATCTGGCCCACACCTGCCAGAGCTTCCTGATGTCTTATGATTATCATCTCATCAGGCCCCCTTTCCTGAGAAAAATCTCCAGCCTTCCCAGCCTCTTCCTGCCAGTCCCATCAGGCCCTTATCTCAGTACAGTCTCAAGGAGGTCTCCAGCTCTGGCAGACCCCACGTGTAAATCCTACCCACCTCCTGTGACCAGCAGGATGGCAGAACAGATTCCTTGAGTGGCCCTCTCATGGGAAATACTTACAGTGGTGCATGAGAACCCTGTCATTTTAGTGCTGGCTGCATACAGTATTCTGTGAAGACAAAAACAATATGTAAATAGGAGCCCAGGGAGGTAAGACCAAGGCTGGTCTTGCCCTGGGGTTTCTGCAGAGTCTTGGGAGCCTGGAGCTTCTCCTTTGGTGGCTTCACGGGACACACGTGGGGGCAGCAGACAAAACCCAAGGACCACTGGGGAATCCCAAGGGAGTTTTCCATATTAAGATAGAACTCAGAGGGCTGTGTCCACCTTTGCATACAGCAAGCAATAACCCTTGCCGCACAGAAAACAAAGAAATGTGTTTGCCTCAACTCTTACGTGGGGGAAGGAAAAAAACTTTCCCAGAAAACCACAAGCCAGTCCTCTTCCAGGTCTGCTGTCTGAATTCACTGTAGTATAGATCAAAACACTTCAAACAGGAAATTTTAATTACATCAGTGCCTAGTGGAAATGCCCCGGACAATAGGAAGAAGTAAGTGTGCAGCCTCTGGAGGAAATAAATCTCAACCCACCTCTCAAAGAAGTCCGTGGGTAGCACTGAGGGAAAAGAGCAACCTGTCTCCCAAGTAAGAAAATAAATTGCATGAGTGCAAAGCAACAGAAGCAGACATGCAAACGTCTATTATGACTGATATTTTAAAGAAATAGAAGAAGAAAGCTGTAAACAAGGAGCACAAATAACTTTTAAAAAATAATTTCTAAAGATGAAAAATATGATGATTAAAATAAAAAGCTCAGTGATCTCCAGGTCCAGGAAGATGGAACGGAGGCATAATTCCACCTGCCGAGTGTAACTAAAGACCCTGGACGTTGTTCGTGGAAACATACACAGAGTTTCTGAAGGGTGCAGAGAAGACAGATGGATGAGGGACGCTGGGACCTGAAGAACAACACAGTGGTGAGTTCTCAGGGCTTGCTTTCACCTTACACAGATCTCAGACTTCAGGTGGAAGCAGCCAGCAATCGGGAAATACCCACAGGTGCAGACAAAGAAAGCCCCAACCAAAGTTTGCTCCCTGCAGGCAGTGGACCAGGACAGAGGCAGCCTGGAAGACAGAAAACTTTTAGGAGCTCTACTCTAGCTGACTACCACAGAAAAAAATCTGTGTCACCACCCCCTCCCCCGACCATTGATACTAGCCAAGGCCAAGTGGGGAGCCTGGACTTCCACTTTCACGTGGTTTGATGGAGGTGCCTCAACCTCCCCACTGCAAGATGGTGTCAGAGAAGGCCTCATAGGGATGTGGGACATTTACACCCAGAGGCAGAAGAAGGACCCCTTCAGGATATCTAAGGGGAGCCTCAACCTTCACCCCACCCAGCAGGAACAAGGCACCCTCCCCTCCTTGCTATTTGGGATTTGGCAAGCCCGAAGGATCCAGGAATGAGACAGGCCTTCCCCGCCCTCTCCTGCTCCTTGCTAGGGTGGTGTCAGAGGACACCTAGTAGAAAGTCAGGAATTTTACCAGCATCCGGTAGAAACAAGCCTGGCCATCCTCCTCTGGGGCCACATGGGGAGAAGTAATGAGGAACCCCCACACTCCACACCCCAACTAAGCAGTCATCAGTGGGTGCCTAGTGGGGATTTGGAACTTCCACCCCAGCCCACAGTCATGAGGCGCAGCCCCTTAGAAGCCAATGGAGCTCAAATAGGAAGCCTGGAGTTCCAGCCTTACATGGCAATAACAGGACAGCAGCCCTTTTTCCTGCCAGAGTGGCGTCAGAGAAAGCCAGCTGTGACTCCTCTTTCAAATAAGATTCAGAGTCTTACAACATAGTACCTAAAATGTTCAGGATTCCATTTTTTTTAAAATCGTTTGTGATAACAAGAACCAGGAAGCTCTCAAAGTGAATGAAGAGAAGACAATCAATCCATGTTTAACACTGAGGTGATAGAGATGCTAGAATTACCGGACAAAAGACTTTTTAAAGCAACCATCAAAAAAAGTTTCAGATATGCTTGAAATAGAATCTCATAAATAAATCAAAAGTCTTAACAAATAGAAGATGTAAATAAAAACCAAATGAACATTTTAGAACTGCAAAAATATATAGTGGTTAAAATGTTAAAAGCCCAAAGGATGGGCTTACCAAGAGAATGGAGGGAACAAAGGAAAGAATTAGTAGAACGAAAGAAACTGCCCAATCTGACCAACAGAGAGAAAATAGACTAAAAAAGGTGAGCAGAGCCTCAGGGACCTGCGGGGCTGTAACAAACGTCCTAACATCGGTGCCACCAAGGGCAGGTAGAAACAGAACTGGAAGTAATAATCGATGAAAACTTCCCACGTTTGGCAAAAGACATAAACCTAAAACTCCCAGTGCTAAGCAAACCCTAAAAGATAAATCCAAAGAAATCCATACAAAGCCACATTATAGTCAAGCTTCCAAAAACTAATGAGAAGGGAAATATCTTGAAAGCAGAGAAAAGAAACGGCACCTTACCTCCAGGGAAAAATTATTGGAACGACAGTGGATTTCACAGCAGAAACTATGAAGGGAAGAAAAGAAGCATCACGCATTGTTCAGTAACAAATATTCTGTATCCAGTGAAAATATTTTTCCAGAATGATGGGGAAATAAGACCTTCTTGGAGAACAGAAATAAGAGAATGTTGTTGCCAGAAGATCTATTGAAAAGAATGACTAAAGGAAATTTTCTAAACAGGAAAGAAGAGAATCAGGGGACTTGGAACATCAGGATGGAAGAAAGCACTCAGCATGCAAAAGCATAGGCAAATATAATATGTTTTATTTTCCTCTCGAGTCTTGTAAGTTATGTTTGAGGGTTGAACCAAAAATCATAACTCTGCCTAATGTGGTTCTGAATACATGTAGAGAAAATTTTAAGAAAAGTCTATTATAAATGAGCGAGGGTAAAGGGATAAAAGGAGAGCTGAGGTTTCTTATACTTTACTCGAACTGATAAATGGCCCACACCAGTGGACTGTGACAGCTTATATAATACCTAGATAAACCAATTTAAAAAGCTATACAAAGGGATACAACCAAAAATACTACAGATAAACCAAAAATAGAATTCTGAAATATTCTCATGGAAGCCACAAGAAGACAGAAAAAAATAGCAAACAGAAATAAACAAAAAGAACAAACAGAAAACAAAAATTAAAATGACATTGAAATCCTAACATTTCAATATTTACATTAAATGTAAGTGGTCAAAATACACCAATTAGAAGAGAGAGATTGGCAAAGTATATTTAAAAACATGATCCAACTATATATTGTCTACAAGAAACTTACATCAAATATAAAGAAATAGGCAGACAAGAAGTAAACAGATGGGAAAAGACATTTCAGACAAGTATCAATCAAAAGAAAGGAGTGGCTATGTTAATTTCAGACAAAGAATACTTCGGAGCAAACAAAATTACCAGAGACAGAAACGAATATTATGTAATGATAAAACAAATCACCAAGAAGACATAGCAATCCTAAGTGTGTGTGCATCAAACAGCAGAACTGCAAAATCCATGGAGTTAGAAACTGATAGAACTGAAAGGAGAAATAAACAAATCTACAGTATAGTTGGCAGTTTTGGTACCCCTCTCTCAACAATGATAGAAAAACTGAACATAAAATCAGCAATAATACAGAAAAGTTTAAAATACCACCAAGCAATATAACATACATAATATTTATAGAACATTCTGCCAAACAACAGCAGAATACACGTTTTTTAAGCCAGTTAAATTTAACAGCACAGGGGTTGTATACCAACTTTAGTGACACTAATGTTAATATGTTCTGGTGGCCTGTTACCACCAGACCAACAGAATACACATCTTTATTATGTGTCCATGGGATATAAGTAAATCATAATAGGACACATCATGGGCCATAAAACAGACCTCAACAGATTTAAAAGATTGTGTTCTTCAACCACAATGGAATCAAATTAGAAATCAATAGCAGAAAAATAGCACAAAAATATAGAAACACTTGGAAACAAAATGACACCCTTCTAAATAATTCGTGGTTCAAAAGAACATTCTCAAATAAAATAAAGATTTATGCTGAACTGAATAAAAATGAATATGCAACATATCAAAATTTGCAGGACACAGCTAATGCCATGCAGAGAGGAAAATTCACAGTATTAGATGCTTACATTAGAAAAGATGAAAAGTCTCAAATCAGTAATCTAAGCCTACATCTCAAGCCCCGTGATAAAGAGGAGCAAAATAAATGAAAGCAAGCAGAAAGGAAGAAAGGTAACAATACAGAGCAGAAACTAATGAAATTGAAAACAGAAAAATAATAGAGAAAATTAATGAAGCAAAGAGTTTGTTCTTTAAAGAGCTCAATACTATTGACAAACTTCCTAAAAGACTGACAAAGAGAAAGGAGAGAAGACACAAATTACCAATATCAGGAATATCACAGAAAACCTTGCAGACTTCAAAAAATAATAAAGAAAACTCCACAAGATAAATTTGAAATCTTAGACAAAATGGACCAATTCCTCAAAAAACACAAACTACCACAGCTCACCCAATATGAAATAGATCATTTGAATAGCTCTGTGTCTGTTTAGAAACTTGAATTTATAATTTAAAAAATTCCCCCTGCACCCCCCAAAAAAAAGAAATCTTCAGATCCAGGAATTGCATTCCTGGGCATTTATCCCAGAAAAGTATAGTAAAGGGAGAAGTATAGAATAATCCATTGAAATTTTAAGTTCACACAAAAACACATCCACAAATGTTTACTGCAATTTTGTTTGTAACAGCCCCAAACTGAAAACAACCCAGGTATCCTTCAGCAGGTGAATGGATAGGCAGGCTGTGGTGCATCCATCCATACCATGGAATACTACTCAGCAATAAGAAGGAATAAACTATTGATAACAAGGAAGAACCTGAATGAATCTCCAGAGAATTATCCTCTGGGAAGAAAGGCAATCTCAAAAGGTCATGCATTATACTATCTCATTTACAGAATTCTCCAAATGACAAAATTATAGAACTGGAGAACAGATGAGTGGTTGCCAGTGATCAAAAGTGATCAGGTATGAGGTTGGGGATGGAAGTAGGCATGGGCCTAAAAGGCAAACCTGAGGGATCCAGTGGGATGGAAATGACTGTATCAATGCCCATATCCTGGCTGTGACATTGTGCTATGTTCTTTCAAGATGTTACCACTGGGAGAAACTAGGTAAACAATACACAGGATTTCCCTGTATTCTTTTTTTCCAACCACATATGAACCTACAATCATCTCAGAATAAAAAGTTTAATTAAAAATAACTCAATAATTGGATTAATTGGTGGATTAAATGCAGATGAAGGAAAAATCAGTGAACTGGAAGAGAGATCCAGAAAAATCATCTAAGTCATATTATGGGGCTAGCAGAATCTCAATATGAAAAGCAGACATGGACCAGAAAGGAAAATTGCAGGCCAATTTCACTTGTGAACATAGATGCAAAATCCTACAGAATATTATCAGAGTGAATACAACAGTGTATAAAAACATTCAAAAACACATGGGTCTCTCCTCAAAATTCTCTAAATGTTCTTACAACTCGAAGAACAAATGAATGTTCTTACAATCTGACTTCCCCCAAAATAAGTAATCAGAGAGAGAAAGAGAAGAGGAAGAGGAGGAAGAGGAGAAGGAGGGAAGGGGGAGAAAAGAGAGAGAGAGAGAGCACAAAGCCATGGTGCACTTTACAAGCTTGTACCTGGATTCACACACTGTCGGTTCAGCTTTAATCTTTTCATCAGAAGCAAATAGATAAATCCAGTTCACTTTCAAGGGATGGGGAGTTCAGCTGCACCTCTGGAAATGAGAAATATAGAATAATCTGTTGATATAATTTAGGACCATCACGATGTTACTTGTGACAGCAATATAAATACGAAGTATCCAGAAATAAACATAACCAAGTATCTACAAGTCTCTCTCAGAGAAAGTTACAAAACTTTATTTAAAAGAGCTAAAGACCCAGAGGAGAGATAAAAACCATGGTACTATACAGAAAACCTCAAGGTTCCACAGAGCTCGTTTCTCCTCACCTTGACCTACCATCCAATGCAAATTTAACCCAAATCCCAGGAGACTTGTTTTCCATATGGAACTTGAAAAGATTATCGTAAATCATACATGGAGAAATAAATGGCCAAGAATAGCCAACACACTTCTGCAAAAGGATACCATAGTGATCAGTGGTGGGCAGGGTAATTCCTTGAACAGATATCAAGACTTACTGTGATCCTGAAGCATTGCATGCCTTTAGAGGACGCAGGAAACCTTGAAGGCCCCAGCATGAAGATGACATGGATCAACAGGCTCTTGTCCCCGCTGGGGGAAAGACAAACAGCTGCTTCCTTTTTGCTGAAAGTTTGACATCACCTAATAAGTTAAATGTGTCCCTATCAAAGCCCTAGCAAGCAAAGGTGCCTAGGCATAGGCCCTTGAAGAGCTGCTGCCCAGTGCACCAGAAGATAAGTAGGAGAATGTCTGGAGCAGTGCAATTCACAGGTAAGACAAGCAGAATACACCTAGATGCCCACCTACCAACAATAAGTGCCGTATACTCAGACGAGAGAATGTTCTCCAGCAGTGAAAATAGATTCGCCATATGCACAAGACATGGATGAATCTCAAAATCACCACATCAAGCAAAAGAAGCAAACAAACTTCCAGATTGTACAGTTACCTGTGTGTAACTTCAAAAAGAGAAACTAAGCAGTCTATTGTTTAGAGACACACATAGAGGTGGGGCAACCATAGGGAAAGGCAAGGGATTCGGTTGACTTTGAGGGCAGTGTTTGGCAAGTAGAGAGTTGGAGAGAGAGACAGAGGGAAAGGTGATCAGGGTGGAACACTGGGAGGTAGGATGACCAACTACCCAGTTTTGCCAAGAAATGAGAAATTCCCTAAGATTTAGAAATGAGAAATTTCCTAAGGTTTAGAAATTTCAGTGCTACAACCAGGACAGTCTTGGGCAAAGTGGAACTATTGACTACCCTACACCGAAAGCTTCAAGCTTCCAGAACATTCTGATTTGGCCCTGTGGCTCTTTATTTTACCATTATTTTTAAACTAGATGTAGCAGGTGAAATGGTACCCCCCACCCGCCCCGCCAAAGATATATCCACATTTTAACCCCTGTTACACTGCGAAGTGACCTTATTTGAAAATAAAAGTGTCTTTGCAGAGGAAAATAAATGACTATTCTGAAGATGAGATCATTTGGTTAACCAAGTGAGTCCTAAATAAAAAATAAGTATCCTTATAAGAGGCAGAAGTGGAGAAGACACAGAGAGGAGGAGAGAGCTGTGTGAAGATGGAGGCAGAACCTGGAGCAATGTGGCCACAAGCCCAGGGACACCTGGAGCCCCCAGAAGCTGGAAGGGGCAGGGAAGCCTTCTCCCCTAGAGCCTCCAGAGAGAGCATGGCTCTGCTGACACCTCAGTTTGGGACTTGTGGCCTCCAGAACCATAACAGAATCAATCTCTTTTGTTTTAACCCACCAGGTTCATGGTAATCTTTTGTGGCAGCCACAGTGAACCAATTCACTGAGTGCATATATTTTTATACCCTGTTTTGGTTGCATAATATATTTTAAAATCGAAATAAAAATTTTGACACCCCCCCTTCCTTCCAGGCAACAGCTCACACACCACCCCCCCACTACCCATGACCCCTCCCCTGGAGTAGGTCTGCAGCGCGTGTTTGAAAGTCCCCTATTTTGGCTTCTTGTGCATATGTAAGTATATGCTTCTAATCTTCCTTGCCAGATGTAAATATCCTTGAAAACACCAATCAAGACTTATGCAATGTTCATACCCCACAGTGTCTAGATCTAGACCGGTGTCAATCAAACAATATTGCTCAATCAATGCTGCTGAGCGAATGAATAAGTAAATGAATGTCAGCAAAACTCTACAAGGCAACAACCAAGTCAGGTGAGACTCCCAATGCACATCGGATGCCAGCGGCCCCTGGAGCACCCTGTGGATGCAGCCTGGAGCCAGCAGCCTGCAGTTCTTGGCAGCGTCCAGTCTGACTTCTATCTTCCATTTCCAAATTGCCCACTCATCCCCTGCCCCCTGCCTGCCCTCCCAGTTCCTGTGTCTGCCTCCATCTCTGAGATGCTGGTGTTCACCACTCAGCCCTGCTATTTCCTATCCCATGAACCACAAGCACCCATTGCAGATGGTCACCAGCACTGTCTGTGGATTCTCATGGCCAGCATGTGAGGTCCCGGGTTCCGGGTTTCTCCTTTGCTAACATCCTTGTCTCCCAGGTTTGGGCAGCCCATGCACAGTTATTAGGATGAGCCAGAGAGGCCAACACACTTCAAACCTGTGTCCCAAAGACAGTGAGAGCAAATGGCTGGCTCACTTGTGGACAGGGACACTGCAGCAAGCCCAGGATGCCACAGCTGCTTCCACCTCGTCATGCAGCACAGAGAGCTTCTGTTTCTGCAAAAGCACTCATCACCCTTCCCCACCAGGCACTGCATCATAGCCCACCTGCAAAGTTCCACCAGGCTCCCTGCCTGGCTTCCAGGTGGGCTCAGCCATTGGGAAGCGCTGTCAGGAGATGGAAGTGAGGAAGGTGGGGAGGAGAGAGAAAGGGGAGTATTTATCCACAACCCATCCTTGCTCTCTGCCTGCAGGGCTCCCGCAGACTGGGCGCCTTCCTTGGGTGATGGACACAGCTCCTGCAGGATTCCCCATGCCCTTCATTTCCACCAGCTCTTCTTCCCGCTTCTCTCTTCAATCCACAGCATGGTACATGCCCCACGATCCCATGTCCAGCACAAAGCACTGTGCCATCCCCACACTCTGCCCACCTTCACATTATCCTCTTATTAAACTCTCCTTAAATTCCACAAACTGAGGATGCTTCTGTTTCCCATGAGGACTCAGGCTGGCCCAGCACCTGTGATGTTCCCCAGGAGGGCACGCAGTGGGATCTCACCACCCTTCCAGTCTTCCAAGCCAATGGGGCACCAGGACGCACTTACCCCCAGGCAGGGCCTCAGGATACCACAGGCCAGAACTTAGAGAACGAGCTCCTGGTCAGAGATTACCTGGGCAGCGAGAAGGAGCAGTGGGCTCTGAGAAAGGGGAGTGGACAGGCTGCCAGGATCCCCATTCAGGCCCCCTAACCCACTCATCTTAACCAGGAGAACAAGGTCCAGTCAGGCAGTGAGGCTCAGCCCAATCTGTGTCCCAGGACTGCAGTCTGCTCTGCCTCCCAGATGCTGTGTCCTCAGAGAGATTGAACTGGCATCACCAGTTCAAACCCCAGCCAGTGAGATCTGCTAGGAGATGGGGACAGTGAAGAGCTGAGATTGAATCTCAGGTCAGAAAATACCAGCAAAACCACCCATGGGGGACTTCCAGTGAAATCAGACATAAGATGGACAGGGAGTTTCTGGGGCTGTGGCGGAGAAGAGCAGGATGGCAGCAGGACCGACCAGTGCAGGAGTCCTGGCCGCAACCACCTCTGCTCTGCCTGGGGGCACAGTTTATAATATGAAAATGATGACATCCTGCTATGGGATCTTGGGTGTCCAGGGTAGGGAATTACACTAAAGGATTCTATTTTTGTCATTTGTCATTTATTTTGACCAGCAAGTCAATGATCTTATACACACACACACACACACACACACAATTGTCAATTGCTCCCTTGTCCAGACACTCCTTAGGAGAGAACCGAGGCCAATCTCGGGTCCAGCACTTGCCTGGCCTGGGCCCTAACTCCACAGAGCAAGATCCTCTCCTGGACCTCACATGTCAGGATTCCCACCTGGACACCTGGCCTGGATCCACGTCATCTTCTGCCTCACAACAAGAGCGCACTTCCTGGACGTGCAGTCACTGTTCATTAACAGAGGCCAGGGCGCACACTCAGTTTGAAGGGGGAAGAGTTTAGGAAAGAGTCAGTGGTGGCCACGACTTCATCTCATGAGAGAAGCAGCTTCCCAGCAAAAATTGATGAATTGTGTCTGCTGTGACTTTTCTCCTGGGAGTAAACCAGATGACCTGGGTCCCTCGGGCAGCTCCCATCGTTGAACCTGTTCGAAGCTTGTATTTGGAGTTGAAGGGGTTGCTGTTACTGAACAATAACCACACACAAATATTTGTGAGGATTTTAGCAGTAATGAATGACTGCACCTGAACATCCCTTTAGATGACCCCAAAGCATAATTAGCCTGTGTTAGGTAATCAGATATTACCGTATTTAGCTAAACTTTGGAGGCTAAATTTACTACATATTCTGATTTTGACCTACTTCAAGTAAAGAAGAGATATAATTGTTTACAAAAATGAAAATTATGTCCCCAGAGATTATTCCTGCTTGTTAAATGATAATTTCTTCCCATAGACTAAGTTTGGAAGACTCTAAGAACAACCACAGAGACAACGCATTGAGCATTTACGATGGGACAGGCACTGCCCATTCTCATTAACTCTCATGAGAAAGCCACAAGGCAGATGTACCAACATTCCCATTTCATGGATGAGAAAACTGAGGCAGGTGAAGACCGAGCAGCTGCTCAAGGAGGTAGAGCCAGGACGTGACTGTCGCCCTTCGCTCTGTGAGCTCACAGGTCTAGTCCTCACTCCACGTGACCAATCTCCTGAAACACCACACCCTGTCTTTCCAGCATGTGGCGGGGCCCTGCCTCTGAGCCCAAACCCCCTGGAGGGAATTATCCCCAGAGCCAGCAAGGCAGTGGTGCCCCCATCACTACCTCACCAAGGAGGCACCAGTGTCTCACATTGAAGCATCCCGTCCTGCGGTTTGAGTCCTGACCAGAAGCATCTCAGGACCTTCCCAGATCTAGCCCCCAGGGCTGCTGTCTGGCCCCAAGTTTCTGCATCCCACCACCACTTCAGGCAGACAATTCTCATTCCAAGAAGGGACCATCCCTTGAGATCTGGGACCAGCCTCCCCATCTCTGGGTGTAGACCTTCGCCGATGAAGCATCTCACCATGCTCTGAGCACATGCACCTTTTTCTCTTCTACAGCACGGGTACCTCCAGAGAGCACGAACCACAGCTCATTATTTATGCGTCTCTGGAACCTGGAGCAGATCTCCGCACAGAGGAGGCAGCGAGCGTTTCCCGCTGAATTAATAAAACACGGAATCTGGTGAAATTCTTGCTGTAGGAACCAATGATTACGTGGCTGATTCAGAAAATGGTGCATAAAAATGGAAATATCCTCTGTGTTTCTAAAATAAACAGACAACAGCCTCACCTTGGCCATGGCCTGGACCGTCCACACAGGCCTGGTTGCACAGGGCTAGTGCCAGGCATACCATAGACCTTTCCTGGACCTCTTCCCGGCTCTAGGCTGAGCCTGGCCACAGGGTTCCTAAGGCGACATACTCCCCACAACCTCCAGGTGTGTCTGGCCACACGTCATCCTTGCCCGTCAGAGGCCATGCCTCTGCTGTAACCCCAGAATGTTTTGAATGCTTGTACTCAGAAAATCCAGATAGCAGGGAGTGACCCCAGGACATGCTCCCACAGCGTCCTCATTAGCTAGATGTCCATCTGCAGGACATGGTCCCCTTCCACAGCCCTACACCCACGCCCACACCCACCCGTCCCAGGACAGCCAGTTCAGAGGCAGAGAGGTCGAAGCAGGAGCCAGCAACCCTGCCTCAATACGGCCGGAGCCACCTGCTCCCCAGCACTTGCTCTTGGGGACTTCAGGCCTCTCTGAGCAGCCAGGGATGTGGAGGCAGCTCTGGGTCAGCCATGCAGAGAATCTAGAAGCTTCCAGCTCTGCACCCAGGGCCCACTTCTGCCGCACAGCTGGGAAGCACTTGTCTCCAGGCTTTTGAAGTGCACAAGAGTCACACACTCCTGAACCCATTCTATACTGCTGACCCAGGAAGACTAGACACTTAGATGACTTTCTACTCACTGTGCCACGGGTCTGTGCAGCGCACTGTAAAATCCATGGAGACATCAGAACGTTCTGCAAAATAAATAAGAAAGTAACTTTAGAGTCTGAGGGAGCCACCACCGTAAAGTGTAACGATGTAATGAGTTCACTGAAGGCTAAATGTTCTGCCTTTTCAGTGTGCTTTTCTGCCCTAGGGTTCAAACAACCAGCCAGCTGTCCCCTCCAGCAACAAAACCCTAATAAACTGAAACTGTCGGATTGCAAGACTGCATGAGTGATGCAGTTTACTCATATAAGATGCCTTCGATAATACATAAAATGTATCTAATTCCTAGACCCGAATCTAAGGAACTTGGAGGGAAGCTCATTGGATGTTCCACAAGTGTGGGGATTCTAGATTCATGCAGAAAAGGCACAGGGTGAGATGCTGCAAATGGCTTAAGAGGAAACCCTTCCCTTCCATCCCGTGTACTAATGAAGGCATCATGCAGAAGGTTACTTCCATCCCGTGTACTAGTGAAGTCATCATGCAGAAGGTTACTGTCTGAATGAACTGGAAGGACACTTTTCTCCATCCTCATCCTCCTTTGATCACGATTGGACCGTGTGTAGGGAAAGGGCCCCACACCCGCCAGCAAGCTTGACTGAGAGCAGGCAGGCCTCAAGACAGGCCCTGGGTTCACAGAAGCACAGGCAGCCAGTGACTGTCCTGCCGGCTCAGGCCAGGGCTGCCATGTCACTCACAGTCCATGGGGAAACGGTGGGGCCAGTTGGGGCCAGGGCTGCCATGTCACTCAGAATCCACGGGGAAACGGTGGGGCTCACAGTTCTGTAGGTCCAGCAGCTCCTCAGCTTGGCTGCCCCAACTGTGTCCTGGAAACTGCGGATTTGGGAGGAGAAGAGAAACAGAGCTAAATGGCCAGTGAAAATTACCCATTTCATCAAAAAATTTCCAAATTCAGACCCCAATAAATTATCTGGGGTCTGGCAGCTGCTGTGCACAGCATATTAAGGGGTAGACAGAAGTCTTCTTCCACACTTCCTTTCCATTATTTGCTTGGAAGCGTCCAACCAGGGTGTGGGCTGCAGGAGCCACAGACGGGGCCAGGCTGGCACTCTGAGGCCAGCTCCACCACCCCAAGGCTGCAATTTTGAGGCTTTTTCCCTGAGCAATGGACCCAGCTCACTCCTCTGATCCCGGCCCGTGGGGGACTGGGCAGGGACCTTGGGGAGGGACACAGATGCTCGCAGGCCCAACCTGGGTCAGCCTCCCCTCCTGCCCCTGCCATTCCTTCCCTATCCGTGCATTTCTCCCTCCAGCTGGGAACAGTGTGAATGCACACTTCCACCCTGTGCCCATGGGGTTCCTGAAAGCTGGCGATCTGGACTATGAATTTCCAAGGTGAAGGAGAAGTTCATCCTTCCTTCAGTTTCACTTTCCTGAAAGGCCTCCGTGCAAACCATGGCCAACTCAATCACCTTTCCTAGAGTGCCGGGCTGAAGAGCCTGGGCTCCTCTCCTAGAGAAAAGACAGCTGCAGGGCGTGTCTGAGCTCACATGCAGGGGGCATGGCCAGACACCTGGGGCAAGTGTCTGGGAAAGCACCGGCAGTGAAGCCCCACCAGACGGAATCACTGCCACCTGCCCTGAGCATCCCTGTGTCACCTGGCTGGTTTCCCCACAAACTGCCTTCTCACTGGTCCTCGTGGGGGAAGGGGTGCAGCTCCCCGAGATCGCCCCATGGAAGGAGGCTTCTAAATGGGCCAGTAGCCCCAAGAAGCACAAGCTCAGCCTCTACCACACTTGGGTTCGCCATTTTGAAGCACTGTGCTCTCGGGGTTGCTGCCGCGTGGCTGGTTCACTGCAGCATTCAGGGCGCCCGGTCCAGGCCCAGTACCTAGGAGGTGCTCAAGAAACATGAACTGTGCAAAACGTCACCTAACTCGGGCTATGGCAATACCAGAAGCATGCCTGGCCGCGTTTTACTTTTTGTTTAATTCTTTACTGCAATCATATGTAAAACAAAACAAAGGCAATGAAATGTAAAGAGAAGAATGGCAGCCATAAACCATCATCTGTGGGGCTGAAACAAGGCTTCCGTCTCTATTTTTCAGATGAGACCCTCCATCCAATATTACAATTAGTTGCTTGTATTTATGGAACAGAGCACCATCACATACCACATACCATAACAGACCCTGGGCTTGGTCTTCGTAAACACTGGAGAACAATTATTTTCTTACACACACATAAACGCATGTGCACATATATACACAGTAAATACATTTTTGCTCACAGTATACACGTGCGTGTTCACATGTACACAAATGTGTGTATACACATAAATTCACATGTTCACAAACACAGGCACCTGAACACATACATGCATGCAAGCACACACAAATCCATGCATGCATGTGTATGTGCACACTTAAACACAGGTACACACAAATACACATACCTACACATACAGACAAGGCTCTGGGGAAAAGCAGCTGCTTGTGGCATGATTGCTAAGATTTCTCTGGGTCTAAATTGATACTGCCTCCTGTGTCAGAAGAGTCTCGTGCCTACAGCCAGACAATATAGGGACCCCTGAGGAAATGCTGACCCTCTGTCTTCCAGCACAGCCCTGTAGCCAGGCTCCACCCCTCTACACCCCAGAAAGGGAGGCGTCCAAAGGTTGATTCAAACCAGAAAATACTTCTATACTTCTCGTGTGTTATCCCTAGTTGAGTCTTTATTTCTCCATCTATATGATAATATGCCTCAACTTTGCTTCTTATAGAAATGTTCAAACACGCATCAAAGTAGAGAAAAGCATCAACTCAGCCCCTCGCATCCATCACTCCGGATCCAGCCCCGCCCCACGCCCACGCTCCTATTCTCTCTCCCCTGCTATCAGTTGAGGCAAGTGGAGAGCCAGCAGACATACGAGGTGGAGGCGGGCAGTCCTCCCCAGCCCCGGGGCTATGTCCTGGCTTGGCCTCACATAAGCCATGAGGTCAGACCAGCCAGCTGCTGAGCTGAGATCGCTTCTCCCCCAGAATCCAGACGACAATGTCCACACCCGGGGCCGTTTGAGGATTAAATTTTAAAATGCACACAAGGCTTCATGCGGTGTCTGGCACCTTATAAGCATTTCATGAACAGTAGTTAAAATTAGCGATTGTATTGTTAGCTGTACTTCAAAACACCACGGCACAGACAGCTGAGGAGCCAGCCCAAGGTCACAGACCCATGAGAGGCAGATGGGCTGGGCCCCAAGATTCTGCCGTCCGCTCCTCGGGCCCCTCCTGAGCGGGAGGACGCAGCTTTGTCTTCAGGCCCTGAGGCCCCTTGGACTCAGCAGAAGCCTAAGAAACAGAGCCGTGTGTATTTTAACCCCAAAACATTACGCTGAAAAACAGACGCATTCTTGAGGCATCATTTTCGTGAGTTTAGCAAATGCCTCAAAGGTACCTTCCATGAAGTGTGAAGGCCTCAGCTTCCAAACAACATTTGTTTAACTCAGTTTTTAACTCGCAAGGAAGCGTTCCTTTCTCAGCGCTCTGGGCCCAGTCACGGTTGCGAAAGCCCGGCCCATCTTCTACTGAGCGGAGGGATCCCTGCCCACCTTCCTTCCTCACTGGCTGCCTGAGTGTCTGCAAGTGTGTGCAAGGAGGATGGCTTGTCTTCAGAAGGGCCAGGACGGCCCCGCAGGGACAGGCGCCTCAAATGGCCCTACAGCGCCATTTCTTCTACTGAGCATTCCACCCTGATAGACTTGACAACCTGCTCCTCGGGCTCAGAGCAGCCCAGAGCTGTCCCCAGGCTGCAGCGGGAAGAGGGATGAACCCACACATGAGGGCTCCTCACTGCAGACAAGGGAAGGAGGAATCCAGAGATTCACAAGAGACTTAAGCGAAATCAAGTATCCTAGAGCCCTCAGCATGGGAGCCAACCAGGACCTCAGTCCTCAGGAGGCTACTTGGGAGGCAGGGAGAGGCTTCCCAACTCACAGAGCAGATCTGAGCCTGGAGCACACCAGCCAGCACTGGGCCACACGGGGTTCCAGACCTGCATCCCATGCCCAGGGTCCACACCCAGTGTCCACACCCAGAGTCCTCAACCAGTGTCCATACCCAGGGTCCACACTCAGTGACCCACACCCAGGGTCCACAACCAGGGTCCACATCCAGTGACCCACACTCAGTGACCCATACCCAGAGTCCACAACCAGGGTCCACACCCAGTATTCACACCCATACCCAGTGTCCACCACATCCAAGACTCACAACCAGGGTTTACAGCCAGGCTCCACACACAGTGTCCACCACACCCACTGTCCACATGCAGTGACCCACACCCAGGCTCCACACCCAGTGTCCACCATACCAAGGGTCTACACCCAGGGTTTACACCCAGTGTCCAAACCCAGAGTCCACCACACCCAGGGTCCATACCCAGTGTCCAAACCCAGGGTCCACACCCAGTAACTCACATCGAAGGTCCACACCTCGTGTCCACACCCAGGGTTTACACCCAGTATCCACCACACCCAGGGTCCACACCCAGTGTCCACACCTGGTGTCCACATGCAGGATTCATAGTGTCCCACACCCCTGTCCATACCCAGGGTCTGCACCCAGGGCCCCACAGCCAGACAACAAGGGGGAGACCAGCACACTCCTGGGCGGCGATGTCTGAACCCCAGCGGCTGTGCTGTACCCCATGCTCTCCTGCTCTTCCTCCTCCAAGCTCAGACCTTTTATGTTTGTTCTTGTGAGTGGTTTATGAATTACTCTGGAGGGGCTGGGACATGGTTTGAGAGGATGCGCAAGGAAGTCAGTGCTCCTGGATTAAATAAAGCACATCCTAATTCGGTATTTCCAGCCCTAGAGTGACTGTTTTTCCAGTATGAGCTGGGGAAGCATTTATTGTTCTGAATGTATTTACCTTAGAAAATGCACTGCAACTGGATCCGCTGAGCCCTGGCTCTCCAGCCATCTGTCCCCACACAGCAGTAGCTGGTTTTACAGGGTGAGCCAGCGCCCAGCACTTAGCACAATTCCCTGACCAAATCAAACATACAGCAAACACTGGGTGCACAGAATCCTAATGCCATTCATTCTCGTAGGGCTTTACCTGGTTCAAAAATGGTTCCCTAAACACAAATTCGTTTCAAGAGACACATCCAATGAAATTAACATTCTCCCTGCGACTGGAGATAATTCCTCAGTCACAACTGCGCTCCCTGTACTTAATAACATGCTTTTTAAAAAAATGATGGCTCTAGTTAAAGTTGAGTGGTCATTTCATTCCCAACTCATCTTTACAGCTCTTAAAGAATGTTTAAAATTCCTTCAGCTGAGCCTCGGGCTAAATGTGAATATTTTAAGAAAGTAAACAGACACTGAGATTCCCATTTGGGAATTAGTGAGGAATGAGCAATTCACAGCTTGGTTTCAAAGTAATGGCTCAGACTCTAGCTTTCGCAGAAGCTGGAAAATGCAGACTGGGCCCTTTGAGAATAGGCTTTTTTTTCCCTCCAAATAAATAACTGTTTGAAAGCAAGTGAGGTGGTAGGCAAAGCAACGCTCCTTCCAATGCAAGGCTCCAGGCAGCAGGAGGAGGCCCCTGGGAAGGTCCAAATCAAAAAGCAAGCCTCGGCCACGGCACGGCATGTAGCCAGGACCACCAACAGGGGGTGGCCCCCAGGCAGTGGACTCTCTGGGCCCAGTCACCAAGCTCTGGGCTGTAGGACATTTACAAGGCCCTGTAGGTCAACGTCCCAACTCAAAACATACTCCTACAGGGTCACCCCTTTTCTATGTCAGGACTTAAATTTTCTTATTTTCCTACATAATTTGAGACATTAGACCCACAGCTCTCAACAATAGCTGCACACCAGAAATAGCTGGAGAGATTAAGAAACACAGCGGCCTGGCCGTAGCTCGCAGAGGCTCTGATTTAGTTGGTCTAGAGTACACCCGGCTGCCCCATCCCAATTCAAATGTGCAGCCGCAGCCAAGAAATCCCTTGTTAAAGGAATCTGTGATTACCAATGCCGGTCAAAGGTAAGCGCCTGGAAGGAGAGCAGGAAGGAGGAGAGAGAGGGAGGAGAGGATGAGGAGGAGGGAGAAATACACCTTGCAAAAGACGGATCAATGGCCTAGACCAAATCCCCTGAGGATCAGAAGAAAATTTCCCAGGCATACTTCATGCTTGAGAAGGATATAATAGGAACAGAAATGCAATAAAAATAGTCACTCAAAGGCAAGATTATCAAACAAGGAAATTAGATGAAAACAGAAATTGCAGACTCCAGGAAACAAGTTGACCCAAAACACCATCATTACAGGAATCCTACAGAAAGTCAAAACATTGAGAAAGAGGATACCCGCAACCAACACCAAATTAGTGACACAGAGAAAAGGCTGTGGTCCCCACAGTGGAGGCCGGTGCAGACATAGCAGGGAGTGAAGCAAAGAGAGAGAATTGACCCCAGAGACGGAGACAGTCAAGCATAAGGAAAACTGGCTCCCCAAGAAAGACCCCAATCTGTGGAAGCAAGGCAGTGCGAGAGAAAAGGAATGATTCACAGAAGAAATGCCTTGTGGCCCTACCGCTCATATCACATTTCAGCACAAAATTATACAGAACAATCTACCAGACGCATCCTGGTTAAGGTCCTGATTTTCAGGTTGAAAGAAATTATTCTTGAGCCATCCAGGTAGATAAAGAATTCACCAACAAGGCTGACAACAATCAGACCGGCTTAGAGTTCTCCTCAAAGTCTACTCAGTCTGTGGGAGGCAACAGGGCAAAGGCTGCAAACCGCCCGGGAAGGGAGCGTGAGACACTAGGATATCTGCTCCAGCTAAGGTCGTTCAACATCAAAGATAATGAGCAGGCACTCTCAAAGCTGCCCGAACTCCAGAACTCAGGGAGCGGGTAACATCCATGGGCCCTTCTCAGAAGACCTGCTCAGTCAGAAGGTTCAGGAGATGAGAAAGCCGGCAGAAGGGCCTTCCTAGGACTTCATGCTGGATGCCAGAAAACCATGGAGAGGCTCTACAGAGTGCTGAAATGAGGACAGAAGGCTCGCCACAGGTGCAGAGTACATATGGAAAGAGACAGCATTCCCACGCTCCCAGGACCTCGGGGAGTATGGTCACTGGGTTCTTCTAAGAAAAAAATCACTGGCAACAAATCTAGCCAACCATGAAATGAATAAAAATGACCTAGGGATGGAGATGTCTTCATTAAAGCCCTGGTGAGGAGGGGCAAGTCCATAAAATACAGAGCTGAGACTACACATCTACAGGAAGTCAAGTTACAGAGTGATTGTGCGGCCTATCAGCTTTGATAACATTCAAATCATAGCTGACAAAACAGTGAAGGTGGGGGAAGGAGAAAGGGACTGTGGCTACAACCATTCCTGTGTCTTTCTTAGTAGAGAATGGGAAAATGAAAACGTGGTTACAACCGTATGTCTCCACCCTTACCATCTCTCACAATTATTTTCAGAACCTGGGAGGGATCATTGCATTACTAATATCTCTTCTAATTAGAAACATGCATTGGAAATCCAGCAGTCACTTCAGCTTTGCTTTCTGCTGTTGTCTTCATGTAAAATTGAATGGGTACATATGTTGGAAGATGGCACATATCAGATCATCTCATGTCATCATTTACAGCAAGCAACCTACGCCAGCCTCCCTGCTCCCGTGCGCCATGGATGGGCTCACCAAATGTCACCCAAGTAACTACAGATAATGGGCAAGCGAGTGAGTGCCTTTTTAAACTTTGTTATGCATATCTTTCTTTATTGCTTAGCTTTTTAGAAGAGAATATATCTGGCTAGGTACGTGACTCATGCTTGTAATCCCAGGACTTTGGGAACTCCTGAGGTCAGGAGTTCAAGACCAGCCTGGCCAACGTGGTGAAACCCTGTCTCTACTGAAAATACAAAAATTAGCTGGGTGTGGTGGCACTCACCTGTAATCCCAGCTACTTGGGAGGCTGAGGCAGAATAATCGCTTGAACCTGGGAGGCAGAAGTTGCAGTGAGCTGAGATCACACCACTGTACTCCAACCTGGGCAATAAAGCGAGATTCCATCTCAAAAAAAAAAAAGGAAAATAATATATTATTATTATTATTCCAAATACAGTCAAGTCCAAAAGATAAAACTTTTTCCACTAGATGAAACCTGCGGAGTCCCAGTTGCCCAAATTGCCCACTGTGGCTTCATTTACCTCCAAGTGGAGCCCTTGTCCTGCCTCTTCCTCATCCCCTTGAGCCCCACTGCCTCTCCCATCAGTCTGCACCCCTGCCTCTGCCCTCAGACAGTGAGTCTTGGGGGTCTAGGACTATGGAACCTTGACCTTTGCACACCGACTGAATACAGGCTGGTCGGTGGAATCCACCCCCTTTCCTTCACTAATCTGTACACTCCCCAAGAATGGACATGGCACCTCTGTCTCCAAAAACCTAGAAGAGTGACTGGTGCCTGGTACATGCTTTAGTGAAAGTCAATTAAAAAGTATAAGGTGACTTATGAACAGTATGCCCATGAATATCACAGTGCAGCCAAAATTATTTTCTCATAATATTTAAAATACAAAATTGATACAGTAAATATTTACTAAGAGTTTATTTTCTGTAAATAGAGGGAAAGTTTTCAATAGTTAAAAAAAGGAAAAAAATGTGTCTGTGAGCCCAAGGGTCCTGCTGTTTCTCAGAAAATATGGACCCGAGTAGCAGGAAGACCAGAATGGGGCAAAGGAGGGGCAAAGGAGGGGCAAGGGCGCACAGGCCACACCTGCGTCCGCTCACACCAAGGCCCTGCAACCTGACTTGGGTCTTTTCCCCAAGTGATATTTGGTGCAACCTAAATGTGATCAGATGGGGGCTTTCAGGTCTGGCTGCATCCTGGGAAGATCTCCCAGCTGTCTGGACCAGAGCACAACCTCAGAACACAGTTCTGGAAGGACCTGAGGCTGAGGAAGGTGCCACGGGGGCCTGGAAACGCAAGCCCTAGAGTCTAGAGTGAGGCCTCGCATGGTCAGCTCCTCCAGCGGCAGGCTGGTGTGGCTGCCAGGTCTCACTAATGCAGGCCTCCATAAGGACTGTTTCAGCACTGACTGAGTGGTTAAGTTAAATATTAAAAGCTGAAAGAGCCAGTGCTCTTATTCAAAGGCTGGAATGTAACAAAAGCCCACCTACAGCTGTGCCTACTAGGCCTTTCCTGGGCCTTAAAGCATGACAAAATAACTAAGGAATTCTTAGCAGGACTCATTTAGGATTAAACAAGCTTTATTGTGGGTCTGAAGAAACTCCCCAGGCCTCCACAAGCAAGTTGATTGGGGGTCTGAAGGAACTGCCTGTCAAGCGTGTCTGTGTGAAGAGACCACCATACAGGCTTTGTGTGAGCAATAAAGCTGTTTATTCACTTGGGTGCAAGTGGGCTGAGTCCGAAAAGAGAGTCAGCGAAGGGAGATGGGGAAGGGGTTGCTTTACAGGAGTTGGGTAGGTGATGGAAAATTATAGTGAAAGGTGGTTCTCTATTGTTAGCAAAGGAGGGGGTTGCAAGGTGCATGGTGGAGAGATGCCCATAAGACTCATTGTCCAGAAGGAGAATGTCACAGAGTAGATTGATCAGCTAAGGTAGGGCAGGGACAAGTCACAATAGTAAAATATTGTAATTTTAGTTAATCAGTTAAGGCAGAAACTGGCTGTTTAACTTCTTTGTAGATTTTTTCTTTGGCTGCTCCAGGCTTCTTGGCTCCTGCAAGCCACCTGGATGTGTACGTGCAGGTCACAGAGGTTATAATGGCTGAGCTTCGGCTCAGAGGCCTGGCACTCCCCAAACCTCCGTGAGTTAGCAGGAGACAAGATAAGGGTAATCACCTCAGCACCTGGACCCATTTAGAGTAAATAAACTTACCGAGGCCCCAGAGGAAGGTCTTCAGGACTCAGACCCCAGTGATGATTAGAAGTTAATCACTTATGTCTTTAGACGAATGTACACTTACACGTAGACATACAGCTTCGAAGGTATATAAGCTCTGGAAAACTTCGTAATTTTGAGTTGATCGAGCAGTATTTTCCAGGCCTTCTCCCTGTAACCAGTCACAGAAATAAAAACTCCCTCCTTTCTCCGTTCATCTGCATCGCATTATTGGGCCTCGAGAATAAGCAGCCCAACCCTCCATTTGTTCAGGGAACACTGTCACGCCTGGGGAGGGGACACTCTGCTTTCCCAATTGCTGTCCACCCTTTGCCACGTGGCGGCTTTCATGCCTGAGGCAGGAACGCTTCGACAGAGGTGGGGTGAGGCCATCTGGAGAACAAGGCATGGCCCCCAGGGTGGCTTGGTGGCTGAAGAGCAGTAGAACTGGGAGGGACCAGAGTCCCGGGGGCCACCAAGAGCTGAGCCGGAGGTGGAAGCCCCTTTGGCCTGGGATGCTGAGCGGAGCTCAGTCCCATTCACACATTCTGAACTATTTCCCCTGGAACGGGTTGAATGGCACCCCCGGAAAGTTCGTGCCCACCTGGAACCTCAGAATGGGATCTCATTTGAAAATAGGGTCTTAGCAGATGTTTTGAGTTAAGATGAGGCCATACTGGATTAGGGTGAGCCCTAAATCCAATGACTGGTGTCCTTATAGGAAGGCCACGTGATGGAGAGATTGGGGGAGGGATGCCGCTGCCAGCCGAGAAATGCCAAGGACTGCTGGCCACCGCCCGGAGTGCAGAGGCAGAAGGGGCCCAGGTGGAACCGCCAGCGGGAGCACGGCCCACCCACACCCCGATTTGGAATGCCTCTCCAGAGCTGTGAGGCAACAAGTGTCTGTTGTTCTAATCCGCTCGCTTGTGACACTGTATTAAGGCAGACCTAGGGAAAGACCCCATGGGGAGGACGTGTGGAGAGAAAGGTTCCGTAGGCGCGTCTCAGGGCCTGCGGCTGAGGGAGTCGGGGGCAGCGGAGCCAGCAGGAGTCATCCCTTCCTCTCCACGGCTGCCGCGCTGTCGACACTCAGCTGCCCCCACTTCTCCAGCAACATCCACAGCTTTCCAGTCGCGCCCAGCTCTCAAAACTTCACCCCGCCCTGTCTATGCGGTTTCAGAGCTCCCATGGCTACCCATGCATGCCCCCCCCGCCACCCCATTGCAGGCTGGCCCCAGCTGGGAGGCAGGACCCCCTTTCTCCCAGCCCCTTCTGTCGGACTCTCCCTTTCCCGGCCTTCAGTGTCAGCCTGAACCCACTGCTCCCCTCAACAATACCTTGCTGGGACCAGCTGGGACCGACACAGACCATGCCGGCACCCCATCGATGGGACCGTCTAATGGGTCCCATCACTTCCGAGCGCTTTCATGATGAAAACTGCCTGCACCGGCGCAAAGCTTCCATCTCACACCTTTGCGGGGCCCCAACTCCCTTCCCAGGCCGGTTGGCAGCCCAGGGTGGGGGTGGGCGTGGGGGTGGGCGTGGGAGTGGTGTGCCCTTTAGGGCCTTCTTTCCATGGAAGGGAGGAGGAGGTGAAGACACCCTGACCAGTTCCTCCAACCCCACCCTGCTGGGCTGGGGTCTGGGGGGAGACCGCACAGGTGAGGTCGGCTCTCCGGTCTCAGGCTGGAGGTTTTGTGTGTGGCTTGTCTGCAGTCTCCGCTGCCTCATGGGTGTGGCCATGCACCTGGGGTGTATGGCATCCTAGGGTGGCATCTAGCTTTTCTCCGACCCATTATTGTTGGTTGAATTATATTTATTTAAAAAAAAAGTTGGATCCCTAACTCTCAATAACTCAACATGTGACCTTCGAAGACAGGTCTTTGTGGAGGTAATTAAGATGAGGCCATTAGGATGGGCCTTAATCCAATGTGACTGGTGTCCCTATAAAAAGAGATGGGACAGAGAGAAAGGCAGGCACAGAGGAAGGACTGTGGAGACACTAGGAGAAGGCCACACAGCAGTGGAGGGTTACAGGGAGGCATCTACTCTGAGGGACGCCGGGGGCCACCAGAGCTGGGAGAGAGACAGAAGGGAGATCCTTCTTGGGGCCTTCGGAGGGAGCATGGCCCTGTGACACCTTGATTTCCCACGTGTGGCCTCGAGAACCATGAGACAATAAACTCCTGTCGTTCTGAGCCCCCAGCCTCTTCCGCTCCTGTTCCTCACTTGGAGCCACAGGAACCCGCAGGGTCTCCCCTGCCTGTCCTCTGAGCCTGCCGGGCAGCAGATCCTCATCCTCTTCTCCTGGGCACAACAGTTCCTGTGTCTTCCTCAACTGCTGGTGTGGGCTCAGCCCTCACAGGTCCCCAGCAGAGGGCAGACACATGTGTGCAGGCCAAACGTCCCAGGTCCACGTCTTCCAGAGCAGCTCAGGTGCAGCCAGCGAGCTCTTCCTGCCAGGCCTGGGGGGAACGCAAGCCCCACTGCCGGTCCTTCTGTAGGACACCTCCCCAGGCCACTTCCTGGCTTCCAGGGTGGGGCTTGGGAGCCCAGTCTTCCCTCGCAGGTTGGAAGGGGAAAGACAGTTCCTCACTGCCATGGATCTCGATAAGACCAAGGACTCCACGGACTCCCAGCCCCTCCCCTCCTCTTGTACCTCCAGATCACCTTATTCCCGATGCCCAGCCTGGAAAGGGGCTGCAGACACGGGCCCCCTGCAAGTCAGCAACCCGGAGCTGGAGGCACCCACCCTCCCCCTGTCTCACCCTCGGTTCAGGGAAGAAGAGTCTAGGCTTTCACAGGCTTCCTGTTAGCACCTGGCTTGCTCCCCATTAGCCTGTCTGGGTTAAGGACTGAAGGGTGCTGAGGGTTTCCTCCAAACCGGAGGGTCCAGCTGTGCCCAGCCCCTCACCAAGAAGGCCCCTCACTCCCTCCCCCTTTGAACAGGGCTCGTCTGCCCTAGAACCTTCTTGGTGGCATTTCCCTTAACACGGTTAAGTAAGTTAAAATAAAGCCAAACGGAACAAACCTCTGAAGTGCCGTGGAAAGATGCCAAAGAAAATCAACTACGTGCTAAGAGCATGGGATTCTCCTTCAGGAGCCTACAATATGCTGTCCAAATGGCGCCCGCCGTTCCAGCCCATTACTCCCCATCACCAGCTCATCATCCAGACCTCAGCTCACTGGACTGGGAAGCTTTATGTCACCGCAGCCCTCGGAAGTTATCAGGTAAAGGGCGCCCTTCTGCCAAGCTCCTGGGCTGGAAGTCCTGCTGTGTTTCCCGAAGCCCAGGAACTCTGCTCCCCCTGTGGACAGCAGGAGCTGTAAGAAGAGATCAGCAGCAGCATCCCCCAAAACACCAGGGGGAAGGGGATAGAGATGGGGGCTGGGCAGGGTATTCCCCGCAATGGTGAGTTAATGGGTGGAAGTGGCTCCTGTCCCATGAGGCCAGAGCAAGTGACCATGGTCTGGAGGCAGGGGACACTGCATTGCCCCTGGGCCAGGGACCTGCCTGGACAAAAGCCCCTGGTCTCCCTCCCCAATGTCACCCCACACACAGGGGACCCCGCCTGACCGCAGACACACAAACCTCATGTCAGGGCTGCTCCAGCAGGTTGGGGTGGCCAGACCTCAGCAAGGGTCTCAGCACAAGAAGGGGCAGCTCCGCGCTGAGTGGTCCCAGCCTCACTATCACACACAGTGCAGTGCAACTGACCCGCATGATAGGCTGTTTCTCCGCTGTTTGGAATACGAGAGGACTTCGTGTTTTGACATTTTCATATGCAGAATTGCAGAATCCAATGAACAGGACCCAGTCAGGTGTTTACTTAGAGAAATAAATGCTCTCACCACAGGTCTTTCTTTTTCGAAAGCAAACAGCCACAGTATCCATCATACTCCAGGAGCAGCCCTCGAAGCCTGGGCTGTTGAGAATGCGCATCCTGGCCTGCGGCGACAGCCGTCAGATGGTGAGGGGCCCCACGCCACAGCCCCGGCAGCAGGGCCTGGGAGCTGCACAGGGGAGAACTCGATAAGGAGCGTCATGAGCATAGCAGGTCCATTGACAACGTGCAGTCCCCACAGTGGTGCCTAACGAAAAAATGACATCATGCCACCTGCAAAAAAAGTAAAAGTGATCAGAGGCTAGCTTGTCAGAGAAGCTTTGAACTAGGTGACTGCATCAAACATCTCAGAGGGGGAAGAGTGCCTCCCCCTCCCCAGGACTCCCACCTGGTACCCTGAGCTCATCATCCCTCCTCTTATAGCATATGCTGTCAATACCCAGGGCCTTTTCAAAATGACAATGGGTCCGAAGGCCTTGGGACCACCTTTCACACCTCCCCTTTATGCAGTGTCCATACCTCCTTGGTGCTCAGCTGCTGGTCAGCTCCATATGCCCTGTGGCCCCTGCCCTCCCAAGGCCTGCGAACAAATGCTTAGTCCCAGATCAGAGTCCACGGCAATCTGGGGTGTGAGCTGAGTGGCACCTGTCGTGAACGTGCATGCACATGGTCATTTTGCCAGTCTTCACTGGTGAATAAATGTCACTGCATTTGCCAGCTGAGTGTCACCAGGCTCCAGGTCCCATTACACATCAGGAATTGTGTCCAACTCTTCTGGATCTGCTGATTGGACCTGAGGGATCCCTGACTCCAGCTTCGCCAAAGAGACTTCCCTCCTAGAATTTGGATTTGGGATGGGAAAAGGGCCTGAGGGATCCCAGGGAGGCTGAGATGAGCGAGACATGGCATGTTGGAGAGTGGGCTCTGGATCGAGCCTGCAAAGCTGCCGGCTGAGGTTTCCCTTTGGAGCAAAGCCAGGTCCTGTCCTCCTGGCCTGGCTTGTCCTAGGATTCCGTACATAGCAGAATCCTCAGCATAAACCCTCCTTTTCATGAGCTACCGCAATGGGTTTCCGTCCCTTATAACCAAATGACTCCTGACCAGGTGGTGCCCTCCTGCCACATTCTCTCTAGGGCAGCAGTGTCTGGCACTGGGTCTGGATGGTTCCTGCACCACGATGAAGCTTTATGGCCCCTTAAAGGAGGAGGCAATGGAATCAGCCTTAGCCTGGCCATTCTGCTTCTCCAGCTGGGACACTGAGTCAGAGGTGATGGGATGTCCAATCACACAGGCAGCCGGGAGGAAGTCAGGGACTGGTCCCTCTGCAGGCAAGCAAACCTGGACCTGCACCTGCCTGGACACCCAGGCACCGTGCTTGGTTCCCATGCAGGCTGAGCCTCCATTCAAGCTCTGGCCCCAGTTTACCGGTTCTCAGTGTGACCGTTGCCAGCCAATACCGATGGTTCCCACACAGACAGTGATGCCCAGCAGAAGCAAGCCTGTTCCAGCCACACGCACACTGGCAGAGAGGGCAGCTTCCAGCAGATGAGGGCCCCGGAGACACCTGGCCCTGTGCCTGGCAGCACAGACAGTGGCGTTCATTTTCTCTAAACATCATGAGTCCTTTTAACGTGCTCTCCCTGGTGCTGGTCAGGCGGAGTTCTCCAAGCTTGGCACTGCTGGGGCCCTGGGGGCAGGGCCACCCCTGACTCAGCAGCACTGGGGACCACGGGGCCCAGATGTGTTCAGTGCAGAGCTTTGAACAGTCGTGGGAGGCTCCACAAGTCCCAAAGGGGAGAAACAGGCTGAGCCTGAAGCAGAAACATCTGGCAGGGCTGTGGAGGGCAGCAGAGTCGATGCCCCAGGAAGATGGCATGGGGGTGGCCCTGGCTGCTGGCCAAGACCCTGCCGGTGGCTGTGGGGGACCTGCTGACAAACCCCATTGTTCCCAGGGAAACAGGTCTGCCCTCATTGCACCTCCTGGGACTCTGCGCTAGCAGCAGACTTTCAGACAGTGGTCAGAACCTTTTCCTCTTTTCTCCCAAAATATTTTATTTTTTCCACTTTGATCACTATTTCTAAACCACAGATGCCTATTTCTATGAGGCATTTTTAGTGTCCTTGACACGGGAATCACATATCCAGGGATGAGTCAGGGGCCCGGACTCGATGTTGGAGTCACATCTTCCGAGGACAATGGGGGAACCACACGCCTCCAGCTCTCAAGGACACCACATTTGTGACAAAGGCAGGAACAAAATGCAGAAAGCATCTTCCGGTGCCAGACTGGGAAGCCGGACAGGGAGTCGGAGAATTTGGGGGCCCATGCCCAGTACCTGGATCACCTGGGCACCTCCCTTTGCCTCCTGGCCTCCCATTCCACAAAGGTGCACTGAGCGGGGAGGACTGGGGGGCCCTGGGATTCCCCCGCAAAACCAGTCAGACAGGAGGGCGATACTCACTCCCTACTCAGGCTTCAGGGGGTTCAGGCCCACGTGTTGGGAGACTAGATGGGTGCAGAGGCGCTGCTCGCCGCTGAGATGTGCGGCCAGTGTGTGATATGTGCGGGTCTCTGTCTCTCCATAGAGCACGGAAAAGCTCTTCACAGCCAACTCCTAGGGAATGACAGAGTTGCAGCACTAGCTGAGCACCCACCGTGGGCCAGCTGCTGGCAAACTCTGTTCACCCCTTAGGTGATTTAATTCTTATGACTGTCCCTTAAGCGGGTGGTCTGTTTACTGCCACTTCATAGCTGAGGACTCTGAAGCTCAGAGACGTCTGGTCACTTGCTCATGGTCACACAGCTTTAGAAGCACTAGAGCCCAGACTGAATTCCAGGCCACTCCAAGGCCAAACCCTAGCTCTTCTCCCCATGTCAGGTTATGTCTACATAGATCTATCCTCACAGCTGTGATTCTATTCAGAGGATGCACAATGGACAGACAGTGTGAGCTGACGCGGAGCTCAAGGAAATTGGCCAAGGCAAAGCTTTGCTCTAAATTCAGCCTCAGTAAACATTCATTGGCTGAGTGCAGGCACAGATGGAAGAATGTCATCTCCTTTGTCACGACACAGAGATTTCACCTGAACTAAGTCCGCTGGAACCCCCAGGCACCGCGACTCCTCTCCTGCACCCACATCTGCTCCCAAGAGCTGACAACCATCCACCTCTCGGGATCCAGAAAATAATCTATTTCAACAAATCAAGCCCCTAGATTCATTTGCTTCAATCCCCTTGTAAAACTAATAAAAATGCAAAGTATTACCATAATTAAAGTTTTAAAATTATACCAACATAAGTTAAATAGTTCCCATTACTCATATCATTTTTCAGAATGATATAAAAGATAATATTTACTATCTAGCAGTCATAATGAAAACTAATCTTTTAAGCGCTTAATGGATTTTCTGATACAACTCAACCCGCTCCCCCAGTTATTCTTAAGCAGCTCCAATTTCAAATGCTGTCCTTACTGCAGTTGATGTCAGGAATTCCCAGATGGCACTGAGGAGAATATGGATTTCAGGAACACAGTGACGGCGGCTCAAATCACTTCACCCAGGGAGGCTGCACCCACCTGCCAGCGCCCCCCTGAGGCTGCAATGTGAACCAGGAATCACCACATCAAGCCATCCCTCCGCCCGCCTGTGAATCCCACCCCCGGCAGGAAAGAACCTGCCTTCCTCGGATGCCCTGGGAGCTCTGTTGTGCTGCAGCATGTTCCAGGAAGACAGCCAATCAGGAGGGAGGGTCACAAGCGAGGCCTGGAGGAGTCGACGTGCTGGCTTCCTCCTCCTCTTTTCCTCTCACAAAGGGTCACATGGAGCTCACTTTGCCCCAGCTAGTGAGTGAGGTTTCTACCTGAGGTTTTTACTACGGGCTGGCCAGGTAGGTGCCCTAGTAGATCTGCCGGGACAGGAATAGGCAAAGTTACCACTTGTTAAAAACAATCCCTCACTCTCCAATGTTAAATGGAGGCGGCATTCCAGGGGGAACCAGGAGTCACTGCTTGAATGTGCCTCTGAAGACTGGGAGCAGTCAGACCCTATCCGTAGACCACTGCCCACTGCCCACTGCCCAGCAAGCTGCCCGGGCCCCACCTTGAACGAGGCAGTGCCTTCTCCGGCTGCTTCCCCAGCCACTCTACCGTTAGAGCACAAAGGCACAGGCAGGCAAGAGGACAAAGCTCTGTAGACCAAGTCCTACAGGAAGGCATTTCAGGCCCTAGCAGCGAATTCCCACCCCAAGTCCCTTTAGTTTCCAACTAAACTGTCTTCCGAAGACTGGCATCATCAGGGTAGCAGCAGGATGACTGTTGCAAGACGATCCCTGAGAGGAGCTCAAGTTTAATGCTGTGCTGCCCAAAACCACCACTTGGCTGTCCTGGGAAAAGCGCTGTGTTTCCAGGCACTGTGGACCCACTGAGCTTGGGGAATGTCCCTGGCTCTAGTCTTAAACTGAAGATCCCATGTGGCAGTAATGTCATCGGTGTGGCTGTCCCTGAGAAGTGACTCAGAGGGTCACTTGAGGAAAAAACTGTCATTGAAACAGGGTCTATAATGAAGAAAATAAATATGTATGGTAAATTTGGCATTTTCCTTAAAATACTCAGCAGGCACTAACTTCACATGTTGTAGCAAACCCAACTCTGTATCTAACCAATGACATTATTCAGTTTCATTGTTTTTCTCTCAATTAAACATTGCTGACTGGGGCCAGTTTCACTTATGAGGGGAAAATGGGTTTAATGGGCTGTTAAAGGCTTACCTACGCGCAGTTACAACTACTTCCAGCACCTGATTATTTTCAACTTCAGAAGCTCACAGTCTCTCAAACACATCATCAATACCCATCTTTTCACAATAATCGTATTGATTCCAAGGTTAAGGGATTACTTTTGACTTTTAATGCTCTGCAGCTTTATCAGTGTTTGTGAATAAAATTCTAAGATCCACACAAGCCTTAACCACTGGAATTTCATGCACACTAGTGCGAATGTTCAGTGTTTCCAACTTGTCATGCTTTGTGGACTAGAAATCAAGACAGACGTTGGAGGGCAGTTTAGAAAAACAATGGCAGCACACCAACATGGCACACGTATACATATGTAACTAACCTGCACATTGTGCACATGTACCCTAAAACTTAAAGTATAATAAAAAAAAATTGTTAGAAAAATAAGGATGCTGATGACACCTTTTTTTTTGTTTTTGAAAAAAAGCTGTTTTCCATGGAAATGAAGTTCTCTGGGAAACAGTGAATGTCTCAGTGCAGAGAGGGCTGCACAGCAGCCTGACTGCTCTCTGGAGAAAGGTCCATTTGCAAGGTCAGCTTTCAGCTGCATCTGGGCACTTGGGTTTAGGGTGGGTTCCCACCACTCTGTACCAAAACTGCATGTACAGTGAGGTTGGTGCTGGACATCAGCTTTCCTCCTGGAAGTCTGGAATTCAAGTGCCTGCTGGGAAGAGGGCACCTACCTGACCGGCCCCTGGTAGAAACCTCCCCCACAGGCTGCTGCGTTGTTGTTGCAGGGAGGAGGGAGCGCTGTGTGACCCGCATGGCAGGAAGAGAGGAGAAGGAAGCCGGCAGGTGGACTCCTCCAGCCCCGCCTGTGTCCCTCCCTCCTGACAGGCTGCGTGTCCTGTGTGCTACTGTGCTGCCATCATCCAGCCTAACCACGAGTCCCCCTGAATCTCTGCATGTGGGGGTGATCGGAGGCCCTGACGCAGTCCCCGTCCCCTAACTCGGGTCTGGCTATGTGCAGGTGATGACCCTCTTCCCCAGCAGCCTGGCCACGGGTTTTTGTCCTGCACTTTTGTTCTTGGGTTCTAAGGCTGAGGATTGTGAGAGGAACTTCGGCTGCCTTGCGCCTGCCATGCCCTGGGGCACCCTGGAGTGGACACGTCCTTCGATTCTGCTGTAGAGCATAGTCTGTTCAGGTTTCCAGGCAAAACCAGCCTTCTACAGGATGCCAATCAAAAAGGCAGAGCACCTCCCTCCCAGGAGCTGACCGTGGCCCCTCTACCTGGGAAGAGGGATGAAGGCTTCCTCCCCAGAGAGACAGAGCCTCCTGCTTAGCAGTCAGGGCGGGCTGGCTTACTGTCGTTGCCATGAGCAAATGGCAGAGGCAAGAAAAAGGAACCTGAGATAAGAGTAAGGACTGCAGCTGCAGACAGGAGCTCGGTGCAGTTAGGGGCGACACAGGTTGTGTGCTTGTGTCCCTAAAATTCATAGGTTGAAACCCAACCCCCAAGGTGATGGTGTTAGGAGGTGGGGATTTGGGGAGAAGACCAGGTCATGAGAGTGGAGCCCCCATGGATAGAATCAGTGCCTTATAACAGGCACACAGAGGGCTGTTTTCACACTCTTTTCTCCAAGTGAGGACCCAGGAGAAGGCGACCATCTGCAGCCTGGAGGAGGCCGACCCTGCTGGCACCCTGAGCTCAGACCTCCAGCCTCCAAAACGGTGAGACAGTGACGCTGGTGGCTGATAAGCCCTCAGTCCATGACTTTGTTGTAGCAGCCCAGCCGGACTGATGGGGGCAAGTCCCAGTGCCCTAATAACACAACCTTCCATTGGCCCCAAAGAGAAAACACGAGAGACTGAGGCCAGACGGCCCAGGAGGATCATCAAGAAGGGGACACAGGAGCCGGGAGGACATGGGTTTTGTTCGCAGCAGGGGAGAGGCGAGAGGGCTGCTGAGGCTGGCTGGGGAGTCCTGTCTCAATGGTGGAGGAAGTGGCGGGGAACAAAGCCCTCCCTAAGGGCTCCACGCCGGAGTCTAGTTTGCCGGCTAATCATTGTTAAATACATGCACACATTTGCTCAGAGCTTGACTGTGTTACTTCTAATCAATTCCTTTTTTCCTTTAAGATCTGGAAATCCAACTGGCTAACACAGCATGAGGTCAGCACAGCCAGGTCCAGGCCTGCACCACAGTTGCAGCCACACCACCGCTGCAAAGCTGACACAGGGATGCCACCACGCAGCCAGGGATGGGGGCCATTTCCCCAGTGTCGGCCCAGGATGCCAGGCATCTGCAGAGCCCTCATCTGGGCTGAGGCTCCCACAGGAATGCCAACAACACATCCTCAGGCTCCTCCCTTTGAAGCACACGACAAAACGATCACACCAACCCTCACCGGAAGTAGGTCAGAAAATAATTTAGTGGAATAATTGATAACAATGTTGATACATTCCTACAACTTTAGAAACATGTTTATTATCACAAAAAATAGAAACCTAATCTGAGCCTCTATCAGGGACTAAAGGAACTTGCTGCCTCCTTTTAACCCATAGTGAACAGGGGTATCAGCGGGACAGCAGGGACCCTTCGAGTGTGTGGAATGTCCCATGTCATCCCTACAAAAGTGTGGGGCTGAGCGTCACATCCCAGCACGGCATAACATCGACAGTTTCCTGCTACAATGACCTCCAAAGGAGGCCTGAGACAGAACAGAAGGTGGAGGTTACCTCCAACATCCAACTCACCAAGTAGGAGTTTCAATCAAAGGAAGCCTGTGCCAATATGTTTCTGTGTCCGTTCACATGTGAAGAAGCCCCTGTGGATGGAGACGGAAGATGAATTCTGTGGTCCTTCCAGCACGGGACTTGGTGGAGGCCAAGTCTTCAAGTCTCCACGTGAGGGGAGCACAGTCGTGGGTGGGTTCTGCACTGGCTGGGGGTGGGCATGTTTTGTGGAAATGCATTCTTTTTTTTCTTTTTCGAGATGGAGTCTCACTCTATTGCCCAGGCTGGAGTGCAGTGGCGCAACCTCAGCTCACTGCAACCTCCATGGGTTCAAGCAATTCTCTTGCCTCAGCCTCCCGAGTAGCTGGGATTACAGGCACCCACCACCATGCCGGGCTCAGTTTTGTATTTTTAGTAGAGATGGGGTTTCACCATGTTGGCCAGGCTGGTCTCAAACTCCTGACCTCAGGTGATCTGCCCGCCTCAGCCTCCCAAAGTGCTGGGGTTACAGGCGTGAGCCACTGGGTCAGGCCTGGAAATGCATTCTTAAGGCATTATCGTGGAAGCATATCTCCCCCGTGGGCTGGAGGAGCCCGGAGAGAAAGGGGTTGCCTTTCCAAACCGCCCTGTTTGTGACAATGGAATTTAGAATTTGCAGCTGAATTTTCCAAGCTCTGCAATTCTTTCTTTCCTTTTCTTCCCTGTCCATTACCTGTAGCACAGACAGAAGGAAGAAAGCTAGAGAAAAGGGCGAGATGCAAAACTGACCACGCAGATTACTCCTCGTACCTGCCATAAAAATTGCGTGGAAGAGCTTGAAAGAAAAGGCGCTAATGAGGTTTGGGGTCATCAGCGGCTCCCTGCCTCCCCGAGAACAATAACCAAGGCTTCATCACATTCTCCTAAACCACGAAGGAACCAACAGCTAAATGATAATGATAAAAAATAATGACTATTTCCCTGTTAAGTGCTCATTTCAATATCACACTCTGAGTATTCTATGTTTATGCATTTCAGAAACCAAAAATTGATCATTTATGAGTCAGACAGGTCCAGATACAGGGGTGGAAACATAACGAATTAAGATGGCACGTTTACTGACTCTGTGCCAAGTGCGGATATATTTTGAAATAACCGTTGTATCTACCATAATTTAGGCGAGAAAGGCCAATTAAGCCTTCACTGCGTGAGGTCATGTATTATTTCACCAAAAGTTACATCTTAGATTGGAAAGTATTTATAAATATTAAGCAGCACAAAATAATCAAGCTATTATTTCCTGGGAATGAAACGCGTTTCCCCACCTCCTCCGTGCTGCCTAAGAAATGTCGGAAGATTCAATACAGAAGCCATCATGAGAACATAATGTGTTTGCAGTTAGACATTTGGATGGAATCCAGACCCCACCACTAATTAGGAGTTGGGTCTTCAGCTAGGCCGACCTGGGCTGCCTCTGCCACAGGATAGGGACAAGCCTTTATGCAGAAGGGCCCCCAAGAGGGAGGATTTGAGTCTTTAGCACAGGGCCCAGCACCAAGGAAGCAGTCAAATAATGACGAGACCCCAAGACGGAGGATTTGAGTCTTTAGCACAGGGCCCAGCACCAAAGAAGCACTCATGACCAGAGGGAGACATTACCTCCTGTTTACACAGAACGGCAACCTTCCATTTGACATCTTGTACCAGAGTCTGCATTTCTCTTAAAAGATGACAGTGGTTTCCTATCTTCTCTTGTCAGAAAAGCTGCCCCTCTTCCAAGGTAACTGAGTTTGCCTCGAAGACTTCTCTTCTCAAAAGGAAAACTCTCTCGCTGGCATTCCCTGGCCTGTCTGGTGCCCCCACAAAGAACATTCACTAAAACGTCCCAAGCCTGAACCCCCAAGTAGTACCCAAGACCCTGATTCTGTGGGTCCCGAGAAGGCTGGTTCTGGGACCGGAGGTGGCACCGAGATGGGATGGCACGTTCGTCTTCCTTTCCCCACTGGTCACTCGCCAGCTACTCAGGCAGTGAGGGATCCTCTGTCTGTGGTGGCCACGTTCACAGGAGGGCCAGTGGGCCTTGTCTTCCCAGACAGGTAGATAAAGAGTAAATGCACGTTCTGTGTATCTATTACCCATTGTAGGTTCTACTCACCCACTCATCTAGTAAGTATGTGTTGTGTGTGTGCATTTGCACACACATGTGATCAGATCCGGATGTCAAAGGCATTGTTAACGGTGGATCTATCTGGTCAAGGAAGTGTGGAGGCCTCTGGTCTAGAAGGAAGGAACTGGCTCTGAGTGGTTGGCTCTGTTTCCTAGTCCACTGGGATAATTTGCCATCCTAGAATACCATAAACTCTCTTCCATGTGGTTTCCTTATGTGGTCACTGGGGGTGAGCAGCTCTGGACATCCCTTGCCATTTCCCCCTGGGGATGACACGTGGCCTCCACTCTGGCTGGATCTCTCTTGTCCTCGGATGGTTCCTACCTGGCCTGGGACTGCTGGACTCTCTGCCACTTTCCTACGAAGCTTCTTTCCCGCTTGCACAAAAACAAGTCCATCTCCACACGTCAGAGACAGGAACATAACTGAGAAGGGACTGAACACGCCATGAATCCACCGCTTCTGAAGCATGTCCTGCTCTGTTCGCTCCTGTCTGCTAGGAGAACCCCCTTTATACACACTCCATGTTAACCTTTTCCTCTTGTGCTTCATGGTGAGCTCATGGCATTTGCAGACTCATTTCTGCCCCTTAACCTTCAGCTGTCTCGTCTTCCCATCATCACATTGGCTGGTGATGCCCTACCAGCTGGCTCCTTCATCCTTTCCACTCTGTCCTTGCCCTTAAGGAAAGGATTGTCTCTTTCTGGCAACAGGAAGGGTGTGTTCAGAGAGGGATGCTCCAAGCCACCCTCATCTTTTCCCGCTTCAAGGCTGAAAGACATCAGTTGCCCTGCAAGGAGTCCTGGTTGCAGTTATTGGAAAATAACACCGGGAACCACAGGCTGGAGCAGGAGGTTGCACAGGGGGTGGGAGGTGCAGACACAACGCTGTTGCTATTCGATGATGGAGCCGAAGCAGGCCTTTTAAGTGTGTGAATTCACCTTAATGTTTCCAAATTGCACATATTTTTAGGGCTTTGTATTTTTATATAGTATAAGATGTTATCAGCAATGACAATTTTTGCTGTGCTGACAGTACAAAGGAAATAAGAATTATCCACAGGGGCCCTTCGGATGGATGCAGGCTGTGCCCCCAGGAGAGAGAGCCAGCCGAGACCTTGAGGCTGAGCCAAATGGGCATGTTACCTGTCACCTGGTGGGCCACCACCTCCCTCGTTCATTTTATTCAACAAATACCTTCTGAGGACCTGCTTCTGCCTCTGTCATGCTCCGATCCAGCCCAGATGGGGGTGGCTGGCAGAAAGCGACAGCTTCAAGCTCTGTTTCCGCCTGCACCCCTCACGCTGATCCCCGCGTGATTCTGCATTCCCAGCTCTCGTCCCTCCTGCTTTTATGGAGGTGACATTTAATGAGTCATTTAATCCAGCCTAATTCTCCCCATTTAGGTCACTATCTCCTTGGGGAAGCTGCTTCACGCTTGGAAACAGCCAGAGAAAGCTCTGGTCCTGCCCCCAGACCCAGCCCTTCAAAATCGCCATTTATCCCCAATTGTCCAGCTGACACCAAGAACACAGGGAGAGACTTGCTGCCTCTCTGGCTGACGACTTCTCCAGGGAAGCTGTGAGTGGCACCCAGACTAACACAGCCACCACGGCTCGCTTGTGGACAGGGGATGGATCCCCAACAATTTCTGTTTCCAAGAGAAACACCAACCTCGTGTTTGCCTCTGAGAGCTTATAGATACTGATATGTTAACCGCAGGAAAGCCCCCCAAGATTCTATGGCAGCTGAGCCTGACTCCTCTTCATTTACCAGCATTTTCCTATGGGCAGCACAAACCATGTGACAGAAGTCCATGAACTGTATGAGCAAATTCACACTGGACTCCTGGGGTTCACTGCGGATCAGTAAAGGTCACTCTATGCCCCAAAGAGTCCCTTAGCACCCAGATAGCACCAAACCAGAAGGCAATCGGTCTTGCTCAACGGGCCACTGGATCTTCCCAGCCCACACACACACATACACACACGTGCAAACATGCACACACATACATTTGTACACATGCAAACACACGCACACACATGCATGTGTGCACATGCAAACACACATAAACACACACGTGCACACGCACACACATGAAACACACACACTTAAACCTAGAAAGATCAAGAACAAAAACAGCTACCTGTTCATAGGCTTTTCATGAAACAAGGACCGTTCAGATCCCTCCATGATCTAAGACAGGCACATAAAGTGCCTACTGCAGAGCCTGTAGCAGAGCCTGCTCTACGAGTACGTTTCTTTTCTACATTTGGTTAAAAACAGGTCAGAAAATTCACATCTAGTATAAAATTATTAATGTTTTCCACAGAAGCTGGGATCTAAATATTCAAACAGACCCGAGGCCGTCGCCCCTACACTCTGTGTCTTTAATCAGCACAAGGACAGCCCCGTCTCACATCATTTCTCCCAGGAAGCTGAGAGCACCCAGGGCTAGGGCTTCTGCAAGGAGTAGCCCTGATACGTTTTCACTTCCAGTCTTACATTTTCGTTTTACAATGCAGCTACTCATGTTTCCCAGAGATGAATAAACAGTCTTTGTCCTTAAAGGCTCTGCTTGTCCTCAGAGACAGGTGCCCAGGGGTGCAAGCAATGGAAACCTGACAAATGGCCAAATCAAGAAATCAAGAGCACTTTGGGGAGTCAGCGATGATTTCCTGCACACGGATCAGCATGGTGGCGGGGCTGAGTGGCCGCCAGGCGGCCCGCTCCATCGCTGTTAATGCGATGTGACAAGGCTATTTCTCTCCCCCAGTCAGTGGCTGAGCAGACGCAAGAGACTTGACTCCACTGCATAAGTCAGCCCACTGGAAATTAAGTATTAAACAGGGCAAAACAAACCTTGTCTTTGGTGTTGAGACACATTTTCAGAGGGGAAAAAAGTCTTTGTGGTGAAATAGCTTCAAAACAACTCCTTGGGGTCAAACTCTGCTGCAGCCCTGTGGCGACCAAACTCCTGTCCTAATTTCTTTCCCATTATTTGGTTGCATTGCTTTTCCAAGTTGAGATTGGGGTGTAAATAACACACAGGCCAGTGCACGGATGGAGCTCCCAACAGCTGCAGGTGTCTCTCGTGAATTTCTCTTGTTTCTGATTTCAGACTTCACCGAGTTCTTCTAGAGGATAAGGAATAACTCTGTTCCCACTTTTAGAGAGTTGAAAGAAAGCCAAATCGAAAAGGTGAAACTCTTGAATCCTCAGAGCAACCCGGAGCAGAACAGAAATGCAAACGTGTCATTCTGCCATTTGTAGTAAGATTCCCATTATCAAGGGAAGCTGAAATGTTTCGAACAAAAGATTTGCTCAGTGTAAGCATTTGCTGAGCAGCAGCTGTGCACCAGGCATTGAGATTACCAAGAGGAATATGACATGGACTCTGCCCACAAAGAGCCTCCATTCGAAGGGAGGAGACAAACCAGCGCCATATGAGACAGGCAGTGTAAGCGCTGAGATGAGAATGGAGAGACCAGGATGGGAAAGACATGGCCGGGCAGCTATTGTCTAACTTAAGTTAGAGGAAGGACAAGAAGAATGCCTGCAGGTCCAGAGGGAGTGGAGATGGCAGTGGTTTAAGGCAGGGTACCAGCAGGGACAAGGAAAGGAGCCCATAGGTCTGGAGAGATCAGACACAAGCCACTGTTCTAATCCCAGAGAGCAGCATTGATGGTGGTAGAGCAAACAGCAAAGACAAAGTTGGGAAAAAGAGCAAGACTTGGTGACTGATTAGATGGGAAGAGAAGGAATGGGTGAGAAGGAGAATTCAAAGATGACATTGAGGTTGGGTCTTATATAAATATGATTCCTCATCCAAGACAGAAAGTCAAAGAGAAAGATCAGTATGAGAAATGTGGCATTTGAGGTGTCATTAGGGTATGGACAGGTACGTCAGCCAGGAGCCAAGGAGACAGATCTCTGTGGAACTGCACCTGGTGTGGGTATAAATCACTGGGATCAGTGGATGAGAGGGTGATCAGGTAGGAGTGGACCACGAATGGAGCTCTATGCAGCTCCCACACCCACAGTGTGTGAGAGAGAGGGGAAGGAGGGGCTGAGATGGTGAGAAAACTAAAAAAGTCTCATCAGAAACACAGGATGCACCAAGGGTCTCGCTGAAGGTAGATAGCAGCTGGATAAGTGCCCCTGTATGGTAATGATACAGTTGTCCCTCCAATATCATTCAGCATCTTCCATGATAAAGGGACCAGATGATTGGGTCACCCTAGCTGGGCAGTCAATTCCATCTGTAGGCGTCTACTCTTCTAGGTGCTGTGAGGGACACAAAAGCATAGCCTCCAGTGTCAAGGACCCACCATCTAATAGGAGACAAGACTTACACACATGAAATATATGGATAACAGAGCATGGAAATTCTGGATTCATGTCTAAACTTTTCAGAAAGAAAACACACACACACACACACACACACACACACAGCCGGTTGGAATTTGGTGAGTTTGTAAAGGAAGGGAGGTAAATTATTTAAGGAAATGGCACACAAAGATAACCAGAGGAGAACAATAAACTACTAGCAATAGAGTAGTTTTAAATTCAGCATTATCAATAATTATATTAAGTAGAAATGGTCTAAAAAACAACTAAAAGACAGAGATGATCAGACAATAAAGTATGATCAAAATATATGCAATCTGCAAGAAACTCACTTTGAATACAGACAAGCATACATATATGTATAAAATTATATGATACGTACACATGTTAAATGCAAAACGATGGGGAAATATTTACTGTATAAACACTAATAAAAAGAAAGAGACTTGTCCTGCTTATATTAATGCCAGAAAAAATAGACTACAGAATGGGGACAATTACCAGAGACAAAGAAGGACATTATATGAGAATAGAGTCAACTCCCCAAGAAGATATAACAATCCTAACTGTTTATGCACCTGACAACAAAGCTTCAATGTACATGAAGCAAAATCTGAGAGGATTGAAAGGCAAAAGTATACAGATCTATAAAGAGAGTTGGAAATGTCACTGGTTCTCTTTGAGTAATTGAGAAAACAAGTGGACAGAAAACCAGCAAGGATATGGAATATCTGAATAACACCATCAGCCAACTTAACCTAACTGGCACTTATAGGATATTCCACACAATGACAGTGGAATCACATTCTTTTCCAGATTAAATTAAATATTCATTAAGTTAGGCCATATTCTTGACCTTAAAACCTCAACAAACATAAAGGAAAAAAACATCATACAAAGTATGTTCTCTAATCCAAATTAAGTTAAACTAGAAATCAGTAACAGAAAGATATCTGGAAAATGCCTTAAAATGCTAAATTAAATAACACACTTCTAAATAATGCATGGGCCAAAGAGGAAGTCACAAAGAAAATTTGAAAATATCTTTAATTGAATGGAAATAAAAACACAATGTTATCAAATGTGCAGGATGAAGCCAGGTCAATGCTTTAACAATAAGGTCACATGGAAAGGAAAAAGTCTCAATCAATCATCTAATTTTCCACCACTAGAAAATAGAAAAAGAACAAGTGCAAGGAAGGAGAAGGTATAAAGTAATAAAGAGAAGCACAAAAATTATAGTTTGAAAACAGAAAAATGATGGCGAGAGAGATCACTGCTCTTTTCACTGTACACTCTCAGGACCTCATGACCCAAAGCTGGGCTTCCAGCCCAGCTGCTTCCCTTGAACAGAACCAACAGGTCCCTCACGTGCACTCATCACCTTTCTCCCCAGCTGGCTCCTCTTCCTGGGTTCCCAGCACCATTCCCCCATCACTCACCCAGGCCCAAATCCTGCAGGTTGTCCTTTTCTTCTCTCTCACCAACCTCCACATCCACACAGGTACCAAATCCTATTAATTGTATCTCCCTAAAACTCCCCTTCCTCTCCATCCCTATACATAACACTCTGTTTCAAGCCTTTACCTTCTAACTCCCAATAGTCAATGGCCTCCTAAAAGATGCCCCAATCCAGCCACCAGCTCAGACTGCAGCCTCCAGGATCTCCTGAAGGCAAATCTGACCAAGGGCACATGGTTCAGTGTTTAATAGGATGAACAGGATTGAAACTGGAAGGAGCCCACTCCAAATGCAGGGATAGATGACGCCTAAAGTGCACTGCAAACAACACTGCCAAACGTTTCCACTCAGACACTCGGGAGAACTGCACCTGTAAACAGAAACTGACATATTTTCTTAAATCCAATACATAGTGCCCATCAATAAGCTACAATGCAGCAATTCCTGTTAAAGAAACCAAAAGGTGGTTTTCAGTCATTTACTTCATACCATGACAAGACCTTGGGTCTAAAAAGGCAACATAGAATTACATCACATTTGAAAATGTCAAGTCTAAGGTCCCAGAGCTGCTGACGCAGGAGGGCTGGGGGCAGGCCTGCAGGAGGCGTCTCACCATGCCATATGGGTGGATGCACATGGAAACACATGGGATGTTTCTACCCAAAGCAGCAGCTCAGTTTTGGAGTTGCTTTTGTTTTTCTTTTTTAACTGAGTTAAACTGACTATTTAGCTGAATGATCAAGGGTTTCTTTTTTCTTGCTTGTTTCAGTTTGTTGATTTTGATGGTGGAGAGGCAGTTAGACTAAATTGGTTATTTTCATGTAGGTGTTGGCAGGGAGGGATTGGCAGTCCGGGTGCTGTTAGGCCCACACAGCAGCCTTGACCCAGGCCCTAGGATGTATTAATATCTACAGAGCCCAGCTTGCAGGCTACGGCCCACGCCCTGGTGCAGCTGGTATATAACGATGACTTCACAGGACCCAAGAATGGAAACCTGTGTCTAAGTTATCAATAACCAAAAATAGCTCACAGGGGAAAGGCATTTTTAAAAAAACTGAATAGAGGCTGAGCACAGCGGCTCACACCTGTAATCCCAGCACTTTGGGAGGCAGAGGTGGGCAGATAGCTTGAGCTCAGGAGTTCGAGACCAGCCTGGCCAACATGGTGAAACCCCGTCTCTACTATAAACACAAAAATTAGCCAGGTGTGGTGGCACACAACTGTAATCCCAGCTACCCAGGAGGCTGAGGCACAAGAATCACTTGAACCCAGGAGGTGTGAGGCTACAGTGAGCTGAGATTGTGCCACTGCACTCCAGGCTGGGCAACAGAGCAAGACCCTGTCTCAAAAACAGAAAACAAAACAAAAAAAACTGAATAGAAAAGGAAAGCAAAGAACCATCTAATCTAAAGAAAGCTTTATTTGGTCCAAAGTTAGTTATTTTCACCTTCGACTAGCTTATACTTAGGTGTCTGTCATGGATTGGACCTATCTGTTGAAAGTGAAACTCCTTCGCTGAGAGCCCCTGCTACCTAACCTACAACGACCTTCATTTTATCCAATGTCAAGGGCACATCCATGGAAGAAAAGCCAATGTCAGGGGACCCAAACTTCCAGAGATGCCTCCGTGGGCGAGGAGAAGAGCTGGAGTCCCACTGGCTCATCTGTCCCCAGCCTCCTCTGACATCTACCGTGTGTCTGCTCCCTCTAATAGTGAGGAAGAAACTAGGTGTTCATTTGCATTTCTATGAGCCAAGCAGGAGCTAAAGCAATGTTTTCCGGTTTAGAGAGAAATGTCAACAGAGCATTCTTGCACCTGCTGGAGTCTATCTGGATCACAACGGAAACTGAAAATTACATATTTGAACACACTGTTTTGTAGTTAAAATACATGCACATAGCCAAGAAATCAACTCCTTGATGTAATGGCCTACTCTTCAAGTAATAAAATAGAAGCCAGACATTTGGGGGATGTGGCCAGGCCATAGACACAGACCCCAAACCCACTCAGGCCCTGAGCCTCGAGCCCGGAGCACTCCACTTCCCTACTCCACAGAAAACCCCCAGGACATGGTTCAAAGTGAGACCCCTCAGGTCTCCCTCACCCCACTGTGCCCTCTGTGGATTGGAGTTAGGTGGGGCAGAGGGTACCAAAGCGGAGATGGAGGTGCTCTCCGTGTGGACACGCCTCCTGGTGTCAGCAGGAAGAATTCAATCCTAGAAGTCAGTAAGCAAACCCAACACCACCCTCATCCCTTGCTGCCCTGGACGAGGTGGAAATGAGAATGGCTTTCAGACTAGCGGGGCAAAAGAGAGGAACAGTATGCCTTCATTCTAAGACACAGAGATTAGGACTTTAATTTAAAGGGGACCATACCCATTTTTGGAGGAAGAAACTGCCAAATAGTCTGCAGTAACAAAGGATATTGAACATTGATCATTTAGACACACACAGAATGCTAGGTTGTATTTTTCATAAACGTGTGGGAAATCTTTGTTTATGGCCTTGTCCTACATCCAAGATCAGGGTTCTCCTTGTATTCTCATTTCATTAAGGTGTCCTAATGTGTCCCTGAAGATAACTCCGACCACACTGCATAGAGCTCAACAGTAAACTCCGTGCTTTTTTCCCTGAGAACTTTAGAACCAGAAAGAGCGTCTTCAGTGGCCTGGCAGGAGGCTCCAGTGACCTCTGGGCTGTCTGCCGGCCCAGGCCTGTGTGGCATGGGTTTGTCAACACAGATGAAGAGAGCAGATGGGACGTTTTCTTCAAAACAGGTGAAAACTCTTTCCTCATTGTCTCTCTACCCACTCCACCAGAGGAAAGGCCCCACCCCTCCAGGCAGCATAAAGAGAGGGTGGATGTCAGCACAGGAAGAGGCACCTGCCAGGGCAGCCCAGCCTCCATGGGGGACCCTAGGAAGACACAGACAGACAGCAAGAATGGCTTAGCATGAGCTTTGCTCAAATGACTGCCCAAAAGTGCCACATTGAGGATCTGAGGAGTCCAGAAGGAATTGCTTAAGCCAAATCCATCAGTCATGAATGTTCCAGAAAGTAGACAGAAGGCATACTGATGAATAACAACACTGTAAGGAAAATGGCTGCACTGCAGCCAAGTGGGCATAGGCCAAGGTAAACATCCTGTGTACTCAGCGAGTTTCGAGCACTGGTGTGTAACTCCACTTGTTATCACAGCCATGTAGCCATAATATGAAAGGCCATCACTTAGCTCTAAGCCACTATTGTCTGTAAAAGGTATAACCTCCCTGCTTGCGCCATACAGATGCTCTTGGGCTTGGCTCAGCTCTTGGGCATGACTCCACGTGGCTCTTGCTGCTGGCACCCAGAGAAAGAGAGAGAGAACCAGAGTTGTCCATCTTGCAGATGGACCGAGGGGAGCTGGAGCACGGCATGGCTCAACATGGCTCACGCTCATGCCCAGAGAGAGTTAAGCTGCTGACTCTGAAGGCAAGGGAGAGCTGACCATGCAGCTGTGCATGGGAGCCGGCTGCTGAGAGAAGCCACAGAACTGGAGCAGACAGCCGAGATAATGGCAGACAGTGTCAGAAAGCTGCTGATGAGAGAGCTGCTAGTGAGTAAGCTGCGGATGAGAGAGCTGCTGAATAAAGCCACGTCTCATTTACCTGCTGTCTCTTGAGTGTTCTTCCAGCTCCCTGCACTCTGTACACCCACTCCCCTCGGACCTCAGCTGGGGCTGGAACCTAACTCCTACTTTCAGATACTTACTGTGGGCCAGGCACTGTGCTCAGCACTTCCCATGCACCAGCTCCTTACTGCCCAGTTGTGTGGGAGGAGGGCACTGGCATTGTCTTCATGACACAGATAGGGAAACTGCGGTTTAAAGGGGTGAAATTCCCTGCCTGATGTTACTCAGCTGGTACCTACCAGAGCCAGGGTTCTGACCAGGTGACTTCCACAGTCCCTCCTAAATCTAGGGCCCTGAGTATGGAGCTATTCAGCCAGAGCACTGCACAGTACAGGCGAGTGGAGCCCTTGGCACCATCTACAGACACGGACCCCAGTCGAACTTGGGCACATGAGTTCATCTCTCTGAGTGTCCCTGTCCTAGGCTGTTGGGCTTGCATGGAGGTCTGACCTTGGCCCTCTTCTGTCAGCTGCTCCAGGCGACCTCATCTGTCCTTGGGTTTTAGCCATTGCCACACCATTACCTCCAAAGGATCCTGACCTATAATCTTGCCACCTTTAATCCTGACCTTTCCCAGAATCCCAGGCCCATATTTCTAACCATGTATGGGATGCCCAACAGGTGCCTGAAACTTAGCTTCGTTAAAAGTAACCCACCTTATTCCCCCTAGTTTGCACATCACTCTCATCAGCCATCAGCCATCCCAGCCAGGACCCACAGTCACCCCACCCCACCCCTGTCCCTCCGTATGTCCTTGAGGCTACTCTAGAAATATCTGCCCACCCCACCTCACCCCCACCACTGCAGTGTGCATCTCCATCACCCCTCATGGCCCATCACCGGAGCCTTCCACCTGTGTCCACTTCAACAGGGTCTCCACGCTCAAAGGTAACTACATCTTGTGATGTTGGAGGTGGGCTTTGCATTGGTGAGAGGGGACCACACACACACACATGCATACACACACATACACACACGCACACACACACACATATATGCATGGGCATTCAATTTAGATGGGGCTCCTGACACAGAAATGCTAAGGTGATCAAGCCACCCAGTGCACAAACAGATGCACAAGCTTCCTTAGTTTCTGAAATCTCTAATGGGGGCTAGGGGAGGGGCACACAGATGCTGTTGATATCACCACAAATTAGTAAATTAGGGTCTTAACAGACCGAAGAACCTAACTCTTCTTGTATCAAGCTTCCTTGATGCTGGGAGGTCTGTACCGCTAATTATGAAGGACTTATGCAAATCATCTTGCCCTTAATGGAAATTCTTGCAGATCTCAAACAATGTCACGGTTCTCAAAGCTCATCAGGCCTGCATCACTCCTCTAACTGCAGGGAGCAGAGTCAGGGCTGGGGCGTCTTTAAATAGCACCCCCAACTTCCTGGCATCCCAGAAAGCCCCCTTCCCCATGGGTTCCGTGCCTCACTTAAGCCTCTCTTAGCTGGCAAGCATTGCTGTTGAACTGGTACCAAGACCTTCATTGCATCCCCCAGGATCTGGTGAGTGGGCATTTGTCAAGAAACTGTGGGTTATATATGTATAGTTTCTATAATTTGAAACTGATCAATGGCTCCCATTAAGTTTCTCTATTCTTTTTCTAGTATGTATTATACTTTTCACTCCTTTTGAATATCACCTTGGACATACAGATATTTACAGATTCAGCTGTAATCACCAAGGCCTGTCATGGTTTTGTTTCCGAAGTTGAAATTGCCACATGTTACCTGGTGATGTCCCCTCAAATCTGACTCCACTGTCACCACCTCCCCATATTTGAATACATCCTTGTTTTCTCAGAATAGATGTTCTAGGCCTGTCTTCAGTTCTCTTCCTCCAAATGCGGGAGTCAATAACTCTCAAAGTAGCCCTGGTTCCTTTTAGCAGAGAATGGCACGAGAAGCCCGCATCTGAGCCCCAGGAGGGCACAGTAGACTGGGTCACATCGGAGCAGAAAAAGCTTCCCTTTTTAAAAGGCTACAGGTTCATCTTGATATTTTCCATTTACCTCTGTGTTTACCAAGAACATCGGAGACCATTCTCGTTCCTCCTTCTGATCAGACTTCCCGGTCTTTGTCCATTGCCTTGGACACACTGTTATGTTACAGAGCCTCACATCAAGAAGGGCTTAAACTACTGTGATGCCAAAAACTGTGCAAGACTTCACTTTCTTGCCTCTGTTTGACCTGTAGGTCAAGCATCCCGGAGTGGACTTCAAAGTGAAAAATGTAGACAACCTCCCATCATCACCTCTCAAGCTTCAACTGAAAGAAAATGAAATTCCATCCTCTTCAGGGCACAGGGTATTGAGAAAAACTTCTGAAGCTATGCTAAAGAAAGGAAAACTACAGACTCAGCGCCCTTGAACTCTTCACCCTCATGAGTCGTGATATCATTGCTTGTCTGTTATCTCATGTGGGTTGGTGTACATTCCAGTTTTCTTTAGCTGCTGGATAAATACAAATACTTTACCAGTCCATCATCACAAAAAAATAGGACTGTCAGAAAATACCCCAAGGTAATGGTCATGAATCTATCGCAATTTTTAAAACTTCACCAAAAAAATTTAAGATTACTTTTGTAGGACCATATCATTTGCACAGTTATATTGGGGTTCTAGAAGAACTAGATGACAAAAGATATCCCAAATTATTTTCATTATATTTTTCAATTTTAATTTCGCTTTGTTTTGTTTTGTTTGAGACGCAGTCTCGCTCTGTCGCCCAGGCTGGAGTGCAGTGGCGTGATCTCGGCTCACTGCAAGCTTTGCCTCCCAGGTTCACGCCATTCTCCTGCCTCAGCGTCCCTAGTAGCTGGGACTATAGGCACCCGCCACCACGTCTGGCTAATTTTTTGTATGTTTAGTAGAGACGGGGTTTCATCGTGTTAGCCAGGATGGTCTTGATCTACTGACCTTGTGATCCACCCACCTCAGCCTCCCAAAGTGCTGAGATTACAGGCGTGAGCCACCCCACCCGGCCTTTAATTTTTGTTTAGATTATATCCATATAACTTCGGCCACCAACCAAGTTAGAGGTATAGTTTGATGTTTCTCACAGAAGCTGACATAGGAACTTTGTAACGTTACAGCCTTGGAAAATTACTGCGTAAAACATCCAAATAATTGAATGGAATGAAATATACCAACCCGTATCCCTAATTTTGCGTAACAGAAATAAAATTTATCTGGGTAAATTGGTAGATAGAAGGCAATAAAATACCAATTATGGGTACAGTCCTGCCAAAATCCAACCCAGCCCCCCAGGCGCTGAGATTTCCTCTTGGATCTAGATGGGGCCAGGGAGCTGGGGTGTACTGACTTCCCACGTGCTGCTGCTGCTGGTCCTTGTGGCTCCCCCAGGATGTAGCTGCCTCCTACAAGCTGTCACTTGGGGCTGGCAACACTGACCAGCCCCATTCTGTGTGTCAGATAAGTGCTAGATGATGAGCTATTCCTGGGGCAGTGACTACCTGCTGAGCACGTTCACACCTAAAATGCATTTAGGCAGGAGAGGACTGGGAGTGTGGAAGGCTCTGGCTGCCTCGGGAAGGGGTCAGGAGGCTCTACTTTGGAAGTGAGCTCCCCACACAGCAGTTCCCCTCAGAGCCCACACCTCCCTCTTGTGAGAGTTGGAGAACACCCCTCCCTCTTCACCTTGGATGACCCCCCTCCCTCTTCACCTTGGATGACACCCCTCGCTCTTCACCTTGGGGAACACCCCTCGCTCTTCACCTTGGGGAACACCCCTCACTCTTCACCTTGGATGACACCCCTCCCTCTTCACTTGGAAGACACCCCTCCCTCTTCACCTTGGATGACACCCCTCCCCCATCACCTTGGGGAACACCCCTCACTCTTCACCTTGGAGAACACCCCTCCCCCTTCACCTTGAGGAACATCCCTCACTCTTCACCTTGGACAACACCCCTCTCTCTTCACCTTGGGGAACACCCCTCGCTCTTCACCTTGGGGAACACCCCTCCCTCTTCACCTTGGGGAACACCCCTCCCTCTTCACCTTAGATGACACCCCTTCCTCTTCACCTTGGATGACACCCCTCCCTCTTCACCTTGGATGACACCCCTCCCTCTTCACCTTGGGGAACACCCCTCCCTCTTCACCTTAGATGACACCCCTTCCTCTTCACCTTGGATGACACCCCTCCCTCTTCACCTTGGGGAACACCCCTCCCTCTTCATCTTGGAGAACACGTCTCCCTCTTCACCTTGGGGAACACCCCTTGCTCTTCACCTTGGATGACACCCCTCCCTCTTCACTTGGAGGACACCCCTCCCTCTTCACTTGGATGACACCCCTCCCCCTTCACCTTGAGGAACACCCCTCCCTCTTCACCTTGGATGACACCCCTCCCTCTTCACTTGGAGGACACCTCTCGCTCTTCACCTTGGATGACACCCCTCCCTCTTCACTTGGAGGACACCCCTCGCTCTTCACCTTGGATGACACCCCTCCCTCTTCACCTTGGGGAACACCCCTCGCTCTTCATCTTGGGAAACACCCCTCACTCTTCACCTTGGGGAACACCCCTCCCTCTTCACCTTAGATGACACCCTTTCCTCATCACCTTGGATGACACCCCTCCCTCTTCACCTTGGAGATCATCCCTCCCTCTTCACCTTCTCCTGCCTCCACACCTCCCTCTTCACCTTGGATGATACCCCTCCCTCTTCACCTTCTCCTGCCTCTAACCCTCCCTCTTCACCTTCTCCTGCCTCTACCCCTTCCTTTTCACCTTCTCCTGCCTCCACCCCTCTGACTTCCCGAGTTTGGTTGGGTCTGGATTGTGTCAGGGTGGGAGTTTCACGCCCCTTTACTTTGGGGATGCGGGGACAAACACCAGCAAGGGCCCCTGGGCTTGGCTCCCCCAGCTCTGAGGGAGCCTTCGCCTGCTCCTCCACCTGCCCCTGCCTGTCCAGCTGCTGGGTCGCACCAAGAGGCAGGAAACTCCCCTCTCTCCCAGAGCTCAGAGACTTGTAACTTCTCACAAGTCTCTTTTCAATTTTTTAACAACTTCAGTGAAGTCTGATTGACATACAAAAAGCTGTGCATATTTAATGTGTGCAACTTGATGAGTTCAGAGACAGGTACACACACGTGAAACCATCCTCCCAGTCTATGCTGTAAGCATATCCATCACCTCCAGAAGGCTCCTTTTTATTTATTATTGTATATGATAATTTCACATCAGATCTCGCCTAGGAGCAAAGGTTTATGTGCACAACACAGCACTGCTAGCAGTAGGCACTGTGCTGCATGGTCGGGCTCCAGGACTTACTCATCTTGCTACCTGAACCTTGGTACCCACTGACTCCTGATTTCCACCCTCTGATTCTCTGAGTGTGACTGTTTTAGGTCCCTCACATTACTGGGGTCCTGTCATATCTGTCCTTCTGTGCCTGGCTTATTTCACCTAGCACCAGGTCCTGGTTCATCCATGTTGTTGCAACAGTGGGATTTGCTTCCTTTTTAAGGCTGAATAATAGGCCATCGTATGGATAGACCACATTTTATTTATCCGTTCATCTGTGCAGCCAGCCTCTTTTCCTTAACTCCCCTTTTTCAGGTTAAAATTCATACCTCTTTTTATGATATTTCTCTGCATTTTTAAATGCCTTCAACTCTTAAGTGCAACAATCTTTAATTTTTTTAAATTATACAAAAGGAATGGGAGCTGGTCAGCCTTTTTTCTCCGCTCAGAAACCACAGAAATCATGAGTAACTGCAAACCAAGTTGTTGAGAGAACAGAGGAGGGAGGCGAGGCAGTGACCCAGAGACCCCTTCCCTGGATTCCTGGGTGTGCTGGAAACTTGGGACAGGCCTGGGCTGGGAGCACAGCCAGCCCTCTTTACTTCATGTGGCTCCAGTCAAGCAAGGATGACTTTTCCAGATAACATTATTCTGGAAATATGCAAGTGGGGTAACACTCTTCAAATTTTCTCAGGACCATTTCAATTCAGTATTTTAGGGAACTGTGCATTATCTTAGGAATAATAAAATATACATTGTTAACAGCTCTTATAATTAGATGGCATTAAAAATTCTGCTTGAACAAGCTACATGTTCATATTTACCTTTCAAACAAATCACGCCTGTAATCCCAGCACTTTGGGAGGCTGAGGCGGGCGGATCATGAGGTCAGGAGTTCTGAGACCAGCCTGGCCAACATAGTGAAACCCCCATCTCTACTAAAAATACAAAAAATTAGCCGGGCGTGGTGGCAGGCACCTATAATCCCAGCTATTCAGGAGGTGGAGGCAGGAGAATCGCTTGAACCTGGGAGGCAGAGGTTGCAGTGAGCCAAGATTGCACCATTGCACTCCAGGCTGGGCAACAATGTGAGACTCTGTCAAAAAAAAAAAAAAAAAAAAAAAAAAAACATTGTTTTCAAAGTAGGAAAAAACAAGATTGGATTTTTCATGGGATATTTTTAATTTGTCTCTTGGAAGGGAACTTTTCCAAAAAGAAAATTATTTTCAAGGCCGTTTACTCTGATCACTATTAAAAGAAAAACAAACTCAATTTACTTGTACCAATCACAGAGCTGCAAAACTGAGGCTCTTTTATAAAAAACAGAGATTAACTGGCATGCACGAAACTCTATTTTTCCCCCAAGTTGCACACCTCTTTTTTATTAACCACTTTATATTGTCCTACCTGCTTATTTGTCTTTTTTTCTTTATTTTATTTTATTTTAAGTTCTGGTATACATGTGCAGGACGTGCAGGTTTGCTACATAGATAAACATGTGCCACAGTGGTTTGCTGCACATATCAACCCCTCACCTAGGTATTAAGCCCAGCATGCATTAGCTGTTTATCCTGATGCTCTCCCTCCCCCGACCCCACCACCCACAGGCCCCGTGTGTGTTGTTCCCCTCCCTGTGTCCACGTGTTCTCATTGTTCAGCTCCTACTTATGAGTGAGAAGATGCAGTGGTTGGTTTTCTGTTCCTGCATTAGTTTGCTGAGGATAATGGCCCTTGGACCATCCTCCATGTCATCTTCCCTCTTGATGGTGCAGGTGCTGCTCTAAGGGAGGGCACGCTACCTCATAAAGACCTCAATTAGATGCCTCTGTCTCCTTTAAAAAATAGGAGATGGCTGGTGTTATCTTGCTTTTTATTTTCATTGCAGCTCTTAATGGTATAGAATGGCCCTGATTTTATTTGTATAGGAAATTTATAAAAAGCAGTTTAACCAGAAAGCACACACTAATCCCACACTCTGCCAATCTATTTCTTGAAGCTGCAGTGAATCTGCCCACTCTCTCTCTCATCAGCCAATATTTTCAATAGGGCCTGCAAACTGCATTGACTTCAATTATCTGTGGGCTTATACAAGGCCTTGGTTCTATTGCCCTGCTTTCCCAAAACAGTCCAGCCAGTAGGCTCCTTTCCCACAGATTGGGGGTTTGCTTCATCTGGGACTCATGGGGAGGTTCAGTGGGGGCATGACCCCCCCACCCTGCAATCATTCTCAGCATGCTGTGTATATAGGAATGTGTATTTCCCAAGAAGAGGGTCCCCAAAACCCATCCCATTCTCATGGAGAAGCATGTGCCCTCCAGGACTGTCTCTTGCCCACACTGGCCGATTCAGCATTGAGTGCAAGGAGCCTTTCCAGAGGTAAGAGAGATAAAGTCAGTCTCAAAGCCTGTCTGCTAATTGTTCATCTTGCTCTCCAGGAAGCTCCCAAAAGGACCGCCTTCAATGGACAACCCCAACCCAGGAGGTCAACACAGAGCAGCCGCCACAGCAAACAGGCACGGTCAGGCGGGCTTGGTCTGCTTTGGTTGCACACGGTATGAACTGTCTTTATCTTCCCCGCACCTTGCCAACACATTATATTTTCTTTATGCGCACTCAGGCAACAAAAATTTTAAGGCAACAACAGCATAACAAACCCTATGGCATTTTCTTTGCAAATATCTTAGAATTTAACATTGCTTTGTTCACTTGCCACTGCACAAAAATATCAACTTGGCACTCAGGAGCCCCGTGGCGATGTGCATATGAAGGTATGCACTGAAGCCCATGATGCTCCATTATTCAGCAATCAGGGCTTCATGTAGGAGTGAAAACAAAAAGCACCACAAACCCCAGGTACCTCTAGAATCACAGCTGTTATCATCCTGTAAGGACCCCCTCAGACATCAGGCTGGTGATGCCGGGCTCACGATGGGGCCACAGTCAGAGGGAAGGCAAAGGTGACTTCCTAAGGGCTGTCTTCTCTGACATATTATTCACAGACTTGAATCCTGGGTCACACATCCACTTTTCACCCAAGGTCTGTGCAGTGGGAACCTAGGGGCCTCGAGAGGGAGATGGCCATCTGGGAGGTCCGGTGACAGGTGGGAGAGGCGTTGGGGGTTCCCTTACCACAGGGAGCCAGCCCAGGGGCCTCTCTCCAGAAAGTGGAGGAAACCACATGTGTCTTGGCTCTGGGTGGACCAGCAGAGGGGATGGCCCAGAGCCCCTTTCTCAGATGCTACTGTGCAGCAGAACCTTGAGGCCAAACCTCTCAGACAGGACCCTGCTCGACTTGTAAGAATTCCCCAGCTACTAAGGACATCCACCTACTTTTGAACTTGGAGCCCCCATGCCCTTCAGAAAAGTCTGCCAAATTCCACTAGTTTCTGAAACAGCCACATTCCATTTCAGTTATCCACGTGGGTCGTTATCTCAGTTGGGAAAAGCAGAGACAGAGACAGGCCCTCAGGAGCTGCTCCCAAGAAGCAGGAGGAGGCAGAGGGAAGCGTGGACAGGGAAGGCAGACAAGCCCGGAGGTCGCACTCAAGGTCCCTGCCATCAGCAGCAGGCAGAGCTCCCCAGAACCTCCTGAAACTACCCCCCTGCAGCACAGTGGCCCCAGCATTTATGCATTTTCCCTTCCCACTGGGACCTCCCCCCAACCCCAGGCTACGCTTGGGCTCCCACAGCATCCAGAAGGCCCCAGGAGCAGAATGGAGCCCAGTGGATACCCAGCACACACTCCTGGGGGTTGGGGGAACGCAGCCAGAATCAGGCAGGTCTGAGCTCTCCTAGAACCACACATGGCAGTGTGGCTGACCCTGACATGGCCTGGGGTATGACCAGCAGGGGTGTGCATACCAGCGCCCTTCACAGCAAGTATCCACTCATTGTGGCCTCATCCACCTGATTTCCCCACTCTCAGCCAACCAAGGGCTCCCTGAATATAACATAAAGAAGAACAAGGCTCAGGCTCCAGAACCGGGAGTGGAGAGACCAGACTCATCGATTGCATGGGTGAGCTCCGTCAGTCAGCATCCGGTAGGGGCGGCAGCAGCCCTTCAGTTGGACAGGGTCTGCAAGTGTCTGGGGCAGAGCGGGGTCAGCTCTGGAGCCCTATGGCTGAGGATCCCCCCACCTCCCAGGCAGACAGAGCAGCCCCAGGGCTCTGAGCATAAAGCACCTCCCTCCCCACAGGGCCGCTTCAGCTATAGAAAGTCACTAAGGAAGTGACTTCACAGAAGCCACTGTGGTACCTGATAGAATCGCAGGAAGAAAACAGGGCCTCGGTGAGGGGTTTGACGCTGCCCTGCCACCACTGCTGGCCAAATCCAGCATGGATTTGGACCCAAGGGTGAGTGTTACTAATACCGGGGCATTCTGCAGGTCATTTCAGGTGAGTGCAGCTTTTGGGGCTGCCCCGGCTGGCAGGGCTGCCTGCCTTTCTCCCTGGAAGGGGCCAAGTTGCCCTGAGAGAGCGAGGCCCTGCGCCTTTTGTGCGTGTACATGAATTCCCACACAGCAGACTCTGATATTTGCAGTGGATGCATTGCAGACAGCCAGTCTCACCATGACATAGCCCCTGGGCAGAAGGAGCCCAGGGCATGGCAGCCAAGGATCCCAACACCCCCGGCCCCCAGGCAACCAAGCCTTGAGGATTCTAGATCCAGCCTGGCACACAGAATTCACTGGCATGTATCACTTCTGGAAGACATGACTATCTCAGTGGAAGCAGAGCAGAGGGACCAGTGAGTCCTGGAAGGGCTGGCAAAGCCTGGGGCCATTGCACTGTGGTTGTGCTGACCCAACCTCTAATGGGACAGACTGGCTCAGGCACCCCCAGGGTCACAGCCCCTCTGCAGGGCAGACAACACTGTCACGAAGACCCAGTGAGCGCTGCTCACCTACAGGGGGTATGGTGGGTCAGCAACATGTGAGCACGGATGAAAGCGCACGGCCATTCACGAAGCAGCTGAAGGTGCAGACGAGGAGCACTAGAGGGTGTGCAGAGCGCAAGAGCCCCCCCTTGCAGCCAAGGCCAAAGGGAGAGAACAGAGAGAACATGTTGGCAGGGCACAGCGGCAAGCAAGGTCAAACACCACTCAGAGGCCCGGTGACAATGACCACCACAGCAAAGGTGAGAACAGCAGCTTTAGCACAGACCTTGTGGGACGACCACGCGCCTGTGAGCGAACCAGCTGCCTGAGGTGTCTATCTCGTTTTTTGCTCATGGCAGCCCTGGTATAAGAATCACTTAGGTTGCCACACTGCAGATGAGGAGAGCAAAGCTTGCAGAGGCTGGCTGTCCCAGCATCACCTAGCTTGCACCTGCCAGTCCCAGAATTTGAGCCAAAGGGGTCCAGGTCCAGACTCACTGTGCTTTCTTTGTCACTGTGCTGTGCAGCCTCTGTTCAGGACAAAGGTTCAGACAGCCCTCAAATGGAGACGTGATGGTCACCAGGGACCCTGGCAGAGCAGGGGGCAGATGGAACTGGGCCAGGGGGCAGATGGAACTGGGCCAACGGGCTCATGGAAGTGCAGAGATAAAGAAAGGAGCGCAGAAACCCTTCCAAGAAAGTTGACAATGACAAGGAAGCATGAAATTGGGTAGAAGTGGAGCCAGGGAGCATCTTCCATTTCGATGGAATACCATGAAGAAAGAGAGAAGGCCAAGGTGTGGCATAGAGAAAACAGAACCGAAGCAGGTGGACCGAATCCAGACCAGCCTCCCAGGGCCAGGCTCCTCCTGTGCTGTGACAGAAGGAAGGAGAAGGGATATGCGTGGTGCACAGAGGTGTAGGAAAAAGAAGAGGTTCCAGAAGGCAAGTTCTCTTTTCTGTCGTAAGTTGGGGGGTGATAGTTGAGCTCAGAGTGCGTATGGAAGCTGGACAGGCCAGAGATTTCAGGAGAATGGGATTTGAAACAGCCGTTGCAGGAGAGGAGAATAAACTGGCCGGAGAATTGTAATGACACTATTAGACAGCTCCCCTGGCCCAGCTGCAGTTAGAGGTCTTGAATTTATATGAATTTATTACTTACACTACCACCAATCCCATAAAACATTTGAAACAGCTCACAATCAAAGGCACAAATCCAGTTGAGATTTACAAGCATAAGCGGGTGAGGGGTGAGAGGGAGAGGGCTGTATCAACAAACGGAGGAGGCCGGGCATGGTGGCTCACATCTGTAATCCCAGCATTTTGAGAGCCAAGGCAGGTGGATCACTTGAGGCCAGGAGTTTGAGACCAGCCTGGCCAACATGGTGAAACCCCATCTCTACTAATAATACAAAAATTAGCCAGGCATGGTCCACCTGTAATCCCAGCTTCTTGGGAGGCTGAGGCAGGAGAATCGCTTGAACTAGGGAGGCAGAGGTTGCAATGAGCCAAGATTGTGCCGTTGCACTCCAGCCTGGGCAACAGAACGAGACTCTGTCTCAAAACAAACAAACTAACAGAGGAAACCAGAGCATAACATTAAACCCTCCAGTTCCTGGACCCCAAAACAACCACGAAAAGTTCGTTATCTGCTTGCGAGCGTTATCTATCGGCTTAATACCTCCTCAGCCTTGAACACTGAGAACAGTTTACTGTGTGCCCGTTGTTTTTATTAAGAAATTTGTTATGAAATTTAAACAGCGGTGCTACAGAAGCCCTGCAATGTAGATGAGGGAAAAACACACTCATGATTCCACCTTTTACATGCAGCCCTTTTACATGAGGCTCAAGAGCAGGTATGTCACTCACAGCATTTCCAAATGATGCCGGGATGTTCCGAATGGCCATTCCCATCTCAGTCCTAGAGCAGTGGGCAGGACACAGCATGGAAATGTTTCAGGGAGCTCCTCCAGGAAGCAAAGCCACAGTACCAAAAACATCCCGTCTTTCAGGTTGTCTGATAAACCAAAGACAGACATCAACCAATACCAGAGGAAGAGGTGATTCAGTCCCCTTCGAGGCCAGTGCTTATTACCAAATACTGATTAAGGACCAGTGACATTGTGAGAACTGCTTGAGGCTTAAATTCAAAGCATCGATTCCTAGCCCCATCCCTGCAGACTCTGATTCCATAGTAGAGGTGGTGGCGATGACAAGGACAACAGCCAGCACTGCTTGATCATGTCCTATGTGCCAACCACTAGCATGATTCTAAGTCCTTTGCCCATCCCATTTTCCAGGTGAACACACTCAGGAAATCCTTATTTGAAACAAGGTATCCAGGGGAGTTCAACAGTCACCTGGGTTTGAAGACAAACTGCTTTAGAGTCTTCTTCTCTCTCTACCTTGACCTTTCTCTCTCTCTCTCTCTCTGTCTCTCAATGATCAGCCCTCTAAGTCTTATCTGTCAGCGAAAGTGGGGAGGCGAGAGCTAGGATAAGAAAGACAGAATTTTTTTTTTTTCAAGTGAGTAGTATAGTATTTATTTTTACTCATATTGTTTATATAAATTAAAAGCAAAACTCTTGATGCCCTCATTCTTTTTTTTTGCAGCATCTCTTTTTTTTATTATACTTTAGGTTCTAGGGTACATGTGCACAATGTGCAGGTTTGTTACATATGTATCCATGTGCCATGTTGTTTTGCTGCACTCATTAACTCGTCATTTAGCATTAGGTATATCTCCTAATGCTGTCCCTCCCCCCTCCCCCCACCCCACAACAGTCCCCGGAGTGTGATGTTCCCCTTCCTGTGTCCATGAGTTCTCATTGTTCAGTTCCCACCTATGAGTGAGAACATGCGGTGTTTGGTTTTTTGTCCTTCCGATAGTTTACTGAGAATGACGTTTTCCAGTTTCATCCATGTCCCTACAAAGGACATGAACTCATCATTTTTTATGGCTGCATAGTATTCCATGGTGTATATGTGCCACATTTTCTTAATCCAGTCTATCGTTGTTGGACATTTGGGTTGGTTCCAACTCTTTGCTATTGTGAATAGTGCCGCAAGAAAGACAGAATGTTTAAGGTCAGCTCAAGCATTGTTTGGTGGGCAATGGAAGCAGCCAGCCAACCCACAGGAAACAGAAATGCACCTTCCACTCTGTGGTGTGGTGCCCATAGCAATTTCTGGGGAAATGGAAGGACTGTTGAACACCAGCGAGTACATTCACAATATTTACCCACGTAGGCATTGTTCACAGTCATAAGTGGTGTCAACCATTACAGGTTTTGCAAGACAGGAAAGCAAACTTGTTATAAAGAAAAATCCCCAAGGCTTGTCTGGTAAATTCAGGGCAAAGGGCTCCAGAAGGATGGTGCCAGCTAACCCAACGGTCTCTGAGAAAAGCATGTCAAAGTATTAATTTTGTTATCGCATCTCTAAGGAGTTATGCTAAGGACGTAAGACTGGCTAAAATGTGTTTAGGAGACCACCTAAAGATCCAACTATAGGAGATTAGTTAAAATCCATGCAGTTTTAAAAATAATGTTAGAGAGGTGTAACTTACTTGCACAAATTTGTTAAAAGGAAAATGTTTCTGATATATTAATAGGAAAAATAGCTTATAAAGCAAGATGTTGAGCTTTCATTCCAAGTAGGATGTAGTAGGTTGCCACCAGCCAGGGGTCCCACTGTAACGATAAGAATAAAAATAAATACATTTTAAAAATCCATATTCTTAAAATACCATAGACTCACGGTAGCAATAATGTCTAGATGAGCAACTATCCCAAAGCAGGCGTTGTCCTTCACAGGGCTGATGGCTGCCAGATGCCTTCTCCAGAGGGGCATGTGCACATTTGGGGTACAGGCTGAGGATTTCGTTTGGTCTCCACTGACAGACTCTAGTGGGGAAAACGAAATACCAGCAGAGCTGTTGACAGTCACGCAAGCCAGCAAGATGATCAAAATCTAGAAAAGGGGGAAAAAACTGCTGTCAGTTTAAATCTTCAGGGCATTTGTTAAGTTCTGGGGCAACACTAGAGGCAGGGGCCCAGGGTCAGAAGCCTCTGCCAGGCAGACTGAAATAGCCTGCAGTTACAGAGCACTGACAGATGAATTTCCACTAGAAAAGGAGGAACTGGCTAAAACACAGAGCCAGTATCCCACTCACTAAGGACCCAAGATTAAACCTCAGAAGACAGAGGGAATGCCCTGCATTGCACCAGAGCTGAGGTGATGGACACCTGTCAACCTCCAGATCAATAGCCCAAGAGGACCACGCCCAAGGAAAAGAGGCAGAACGGAGTTAGTCTTACTGCAACAGCAACCCAGCTCAATTCCTGACTGATGAGCTGCTTAACCTGAAGAAAATAAATAAATAAATAAATAAATAAATAAATAAATGAAAAAGATAATTTTTCCCAGAGGAAATTAACATCAGCTTCAGCTTCTATGGTTCTTTTATTTATGATGCCTGGAATACACTCAAAAATTATGAAGAGGCAGAATAAAGTAACCAACAATTCAGAAAAGAAAAACTAGAATTCAGAAAAGAAAAACATGTACACAGATCCACAGATTGTCCAGATATTGGTGTTCACATGCAAAGCCTTCTAGATAACTATAATTAATGTGTTAAAGAAAATTTTAAAAGTCAACAAAAGAGTGAAAAGGCTGAGAAATATTTAATCTATGAAAAAACACAAATCGAATAGATATTCTAGAGCTGAAAATAAGGTATTTGAAATTAAAATGTACTGGATGCATTAAAGACAGACCATACAGAGAAGAAAATTGATGAACTCATGGAAATGTCAACTAAAAATTTCAGAGGGAAAACAAAACAAAATAAAAATCAAAAGAGAACAGTGCAGTGGAGACATGTGGAATACTGTCACATGTCAAATGGTCTAACATGCATGTAATGAGAGTCTCAAGAGACAGGAGAGAAATAATGGGACAGAAACAATATTTGAAAATACAATGGCTGAGAATTATATAGAACTGATGAAAGCCAATAACACGCACATTCAAAACCTTGATGAAGCAAGAACCAGAGAGATACATGCAAAGAAAACTATGTTATAGTCAAACTTCTTAAAACCAAATTTTTTTTAAAAAAAGAAAATTATAATTGGCCAGAGGAAACAGTCTTATACCTTCAAAAGAACATGAATTAGAAAAATTAAGCTTGTTAAAATGTTCTTACTACCCAATAAACAGATTCAACACAATCTTTATCAAATTTCCAATGGTATTTTTTACAAAAACAAAAAATACAATATCTAAAATTTGTGTGAAACCACAAATGACCCTGACTAGCCAAAGCAATCTAGAGAAAACAGAAAAAAGTTAGATAAAATACCTAAATGCAAGACCTGAAACCATAAAAATCATTTAAAAACGTAGGTCAATGACAAACTCCTTGACATTGGCATTGGCAATGATTTTTTCAATACCACATCAAAAGCTCAGGCTACAAAAACAAAAATGAACAGGTGGAACTACATTAAATTAAAAAGCTTCTGCACAACAAAGGAAGCAATCAACAAAATTAAAAGGCAGCCCACGGATTGGGAGAAAATATTTGCAAACCACATATTTGATAAGGGATTAATATCTAAAATATATAAGGAACTCGAACAACTCAATAGCAAAAAAAAAAAAAAAATGGCCCAATTTAAAAATGGGCAAAGGACCTGAATAGACATTTTTCCAAAGAAGACATACAAATGGCCAGCAAGTACATGAAAAAGTGCCTAGCATCACTAATCACCCGGAAATTACAATCAAAACTACAATGAGATAGCACCTCACATTTGTTAGGATGGCTATGATAAAAAAAGATGAGATAAGTGTTGGCAAGGGCATGGAGAAAAGAGAACTCTCTACACCCTCTCTACGTTGTTGGTAAGAATGTAAATTGGTACAGCCATTATGGAAAATGGTATGAAACTTTCTGAGAAAATTAAAAATAGAACTACCGTAAGATCCAGCAATTCTCCTTCTAGGTATATACACAAAGGAATTGAAATCAACACCTCATTGAGATATATCTACATGTGTTCCCATGTTCATTGGAGCATTACTCATGATAGCCAAGATATGGAAACAACCTAAGTGTCTGTTAGTGGATGAATGAATAAGGAAAGCATGAGATGATAGATATAGATAGGTAGACAGATAATCAATAGGTAGATAGACAATTGATAGATAATACATAGGTAGATAGATAATAGATAGACAAATAGATAAGATAGATACACACACAATGGACTATTATTCAGCCTTTAAAAAGAGACTTTGCCACTTGTGACAACATGGATGAACCTGGAGGACATTCTGCTCAGTGAAAGCAGAGAGAAAAATACTTCAGGATCTTACTTATATGTGGAATCCATAAAAGTCAAAAACATGTCAACGGAGAGTAGAAAGGCGATTACTAGAGTCAGGGAAATGGGGGAATGTAGACTGAAGTGTCCAGACTTGAATTTACGTAAGATGAGTAAGTTTAGAGAGCTAACATACAGCAAGAGGACTGTAATTCATAGTATTTTATTGTATCCTGAAAATCTTCTGAGAGAGTGGATTTCAGGTACTCTTATCACAAAAAATGTAACTGTGAGGAAAGGGATATGTTAACTTGCTTAACTGTAGTAATCATTTCATTATGTATATGTATCTCAAAACACCATGTTGCATACCTTAAATATATATAATTTTCAATAGATAATAACAAGACTAACAGCTAGATCCCAAGCAAGAACAACAAAGCCAAAAAAGAAGAGAAAAGTACCACTATCATGAATGAAAAAGGGACATTACTACAATCCTGCAAATCTTAAAAGCTAAGGGACGTTTTTTAAAATTGTATGCCAAGGAATTTGAAAACTTAGATGATAAGAACAAACATTTTTTAGACAATGGAATGCAATGGTAAAATGCTAACAGAAACAAATAATCCCAACTAAAAATTCTGTAACTAGGGAAAAATCCTTTAGAAATGAAGGTGAAATAAGGATGTTTTCAAAGCAATAAAAACTGAGATTATTTGTTGCTAGAAGATCCACACTGCAAGAGTAGTAAAGGGAGTTTCTAATGGCAGAAAGAAAATGATTCTAGATGCAGGTACGGAAATACATGAAGCATCAAAGGCACCACAGAGTAAACATGTGAGTAAATATACAAGAATATGTCCTGCTTCACACAACACTAACAGCAATGTCTGAATTGATAGCATATGCAGAAGTAAAATACATGAAAATAATAGCACCAATCACGGGAAAAGGGTAAATAGAATTAAAACTGACACAGCACTCAAATATTAATAGGGAATGGTTAGAAGTATTGAGGTAGGCTGTCATGAGTGAATGAGGCATTTTACAGTCTCCAAAGTAACCACAATACCAAGAAAAATGAGACCGTAGAAGACAATCTGGAATAAAAAAATACTTGATTAACCCAAAGCAAAGCAAGAAAGAAGAGGAAAAAAGGTGGAACAAATTGAAAACAAATGGTAAGATAATAGGCTTAAACCCACCCGACAACAATATCAGTACCTACATTAAATATAAATAGGATAAACACTTCAATTAAAAGACAAAAATTGTCAGACTAGATAAGAAGCTTAAACCCAGTTTCATGCCTTTTATAAGACAAACTTTAAATAAAAGACAGAGTTAGGTGAAAGTAAAAGCGTCGGAAAATATACACCATGCAAACACCAACCAAAAAAAGCTGATTTGAGTCTATTAATGTCAGATTGTTTACATGTAAAGTCAGATTCTATAACACTCTGTATATTACTAGAGAAAATTTGGAATATTTCATGTTGATGAAGGAGTAAAGGCGAAGCAATTTAAATTTAAATGTATCTGCATAATTATTAATAAACACAGCTTCAAAATACAGGAAACAAAAAACTGGTAAAACTAAAAGGATAAAAAAGCAAATCTACAATCACAATTGGAGACTTTAGTATACCATTTTCTGTTATTGATTAAACAGACAAAAATTAAGATTTGAATTAAGATTTGAACATGATTAATGAATAGGACCTAGCTGGCATATTCAGAACTCTGCACACAGCTGTAACAGAATGCACATTCTTTTTAGATGTACATGGAACATTTACCAAAATAAATCAATCTGCTGGGCTGTAAAGCAATCCTCAATAAATTCAAAAACTTAAAATTTTACAGAGGATATTCTCTAATGACAGTGAACTAAAAATAAATAACAGAAAGATAGTAGGAAAGCACACAAATGTTTGGAAACTTAACAATAACCCAAGCAGGAAGATGAAATAAATTATAAGGAAAAATATTTTGGAGTGAACAATAATGAAAATATAAACATTAAAGACTGTGGCATGACACTAAAATGTGCTTTGAAGGATATTGATGGATAGCCCCAAATGTATATGTTGAAAGAAGACAGGAAGAAATGATTGAAATCCATTCTGTAAACTTCCATCCCCAAAATCTAAAAGAACAGCAAATTAAAGTGAAGAAAATAAATAATAAAGATAAGAGCAGATAGTGAAATTAAAAGCAGATATACAATATAGCAAGGCAAAGCTAAATTATGTTATTTTAAAATAGTAATAAAGCTGAAAAACCCCTCGCAAGAACCATGAAGCAAAAAGGGCGAAATGACCACTATCTTCAGGGAAAACGGGGCATTACTAAGATTCTACAGACATTAAAAAGGAAACAGAGGGTATTATGAAACATTTCAGGCCAAGGAATTAGGAAACTTAGATGAAAAGAGAAAAACCTTTTAAAGAACAAAACCTTAAAAAACTGGCATGAAGAAAATCAGAAAATGTAAGTAGTTGTATATCTGTTTTTAAAAATTGAGTCAACAGTAAGAAACTTTCATATAAGAAAACTCTAGACTCAGGTAGTCACTGGTTAATTTCTCCAAGCCTTTGAAAATAATACCCATCTGAAAATATGCTTTCAGAGAAGAAAAGAAAGAGGGCTACTTCCCAATCGATTTCACAGACAAAACATAACCTCAATACTAAAGCATGACAAAGATGCTAGGAAAAGAAAATCATAGTCCAGTATCTTTCATGAACACAGATGCAAAAATCCTAAACCAAATATTAGCAATTTTAATCTAGGGAATGTAAAAGCATAATATATCATGACCAAATGGGGTTTATTCTAGGAATGCAGGATTAAATTTAAATACCGGTAAATGTTTATTCACAATAACAGGGTAAAACGTAAGACCATAGAATTGTCTCAACAGATGAAGGAAAACATTTCTTAACATGCAATATCCATTCATGACTAAAATACTCAGAAAACTGGGACTAGAAAAGCTCTTCTAAATACAATGAAGAGTCTATTTTCAAAAGCCTACAGCTAGTAGTAAAATAGCCGGACTCCCCCACCAGGTTAGGGTCACACATCATCATCACATCTATTAGATGTTGAGCTGGAAATATTGAGCCAGAGCAATAAGCAAAAATAAATAAATACATAAAGATTAGAAAGGAATAAATACAACTGTCAGGATTCAAAAAGGACAATTGCATAGATAGAAAATTCAAATAATCAACAAATTAGAATTAACAGATGAATTTAGAAGGGTCACTGGAAACATGGTTAATATAAAGAGTCCACTTTGTTTCTATGTAATAGCAACAAAAATTAGAAAAACAAATAAATTCTGATTCATATAGCATCAAAAAATTCAATACTTATGGATACATTTTTTTTCAAATGCAAGACCTCTTCGTGAAAAACTATGAAACATTACTGAGATAAATTAAAGAAGACATGAGTAAGTGGGGAGCTGGTCCTTGTTTGCAGATTAGAAAATTCATTATTTTTAAAATGTCAACCCTTTCCACATTGATCACCAGATTTAATGCAATTCCAATCATAATCCCAGCAGGAATTTTTGTGCACGCTAACAAGCCAATTATAAAATTTGTATGGAAATGCAAAAGACCTGGAAGAGTCAGGACCATCTTGAAGAACAGGAAGTGGGAAGACTTAAACCCTCCGACCTAAGACACACTACACAGCTACAGTAATCGCTTAAACTCTCAGACCTAAGACATACTAGACAGCTACAGTAATCAAGACATGAGGTGTTTCTGCAGTGATGGATAAATAGACCAAAAACAGACACACCTATGCAGTCATTTGCTTTATGAAAAAAGTTACCTAAATTCAGTGGGGATACGATAGTCTCTTTAATACATGGTAATAAAGCAAACCAATATCCACGTGGAGGGAGAAAACACTATAAACTTCTATATCTACTTCAAGGTATGGCCAAGACTTAATTCAAGATTTATTTCAGTCTCTACTAAAAATACAAAAAAATTAGCCGGGCGTGGTGGCGGGCGCCTGTAGTCCCAGCTACTCGGAGAGGCTGAGGCAGGAGAATGGCGTGAACCCGGGAGGCGGAGCTTGCAGTGAGCCGAGATTGCGCCACTGCACTGCAGCCTGGGTGACAGAGCAAGACTCCGTCTCAAAAAAAAAAAAAAAAAAAAAAAAAAAAAAAAAAAAAAAAGATTTATTTTAGATATAAGTGCAAAAGGTAAAACAATAAAGTTTCAAAAAGAAAACATAGAAATGTATTTTCATCATCTTGAGTAGGAAAATATTTCTTAGCACAACAGCATTAACAGAAACAAAAACTTGATAAATTCAACATATTAACATTAAGAACTTTGTTCGCTTAAAAACATCACCATTAAGTGAGGTGGGTGGTGGTTATGTGGGAGTACACCTATGTAAAATTGTGTCAAACTATATGCTTAAGGTTAGTGTACTTAAGCATATATAAATGCAGCTTAGTTGAAAAGAAAGGAGGTAAGGTGCAATCCACTCTCATACATGCACACATACATAAAAAGTCTGGAAGAATATCCATCAAAACACTGATACTTGGTTGATTTTAGGTGCTAGGAATATAGGTGATCTGTATCCATTTTTTAAATACCTATATATTCTTGTATTGTTACATTGTATGAAAAACTCAAATCACTTGTGTGATTTTCATGAAAAATGTAAATGGCTCATAAAAGATCTGCAATGCTTTTGATCATACTGAGAGAAGAGCACGAAGTCAGTCCGGGTGCAGGGTGCCTCCCTGCTCCTCTGCAGGTGTAAGAAAATTAACTCTAGGACTGATGCCTAAATGTTGCTTAGAAGGAACCATAGCTCGTTGTGAGGATCCCACGTGGCTGATGGCTGCCTTGGGATTGCAGAGCACATGGTGTGTGTGGCCCTAGGTCAGCGGGTCTCGCCTGGGTGCAGAAGAGCAGGACGTCCTGTGTCACCTGCAGTCCAGCTCTCTGCCTTTCCCTCATCTTCGCTCTCAACACAAGTCCTCTCGAGCAGGACAGGAACAACCATAGGATGACAGGCTGGCTCCGAGGTCACGTTGTTAAGCACAGTGTCAGTTTTATGGCAAAGAGCGAAAAAAGCCCTTTTTATTGCCACCTACATTGGCGGGCCCTTCATCTGCCTGCATTTTTACTGCCTGACTCACTGGTCTATTCTCCACACAGGGAATGCTATCACACGGTGAGTTACGCCCACTTCCTGTTTGCTAGAGCAGATAATTATTAGATCTCATAACCTATTTATTTCATTTGGATCGGCGTGCTTTCCCTGACTACCTCCCAAACCATAAGCAGTTGTTTCTACATATCTCTCCCTTTATGACTTCCCATTAAGGGACTCAGAACGCTTCTTTGACCTGTGGAATTGCAAACCATATTCTCAGTCTGGGAATTCGAATGGGGGTTACATACTGTGCACATCAGAGATGGTGAGTTATCCCAGGAACTGCCAGTTAAGGTTATTGAATTATGCATTTTCTGAACCATTTCAACAAGAAATCTTACCCTTAATGTACATTTGCACTTGATGGAGGACCAAGTCTCAGAGGGGTCGAAGAACTGTATTTATTGACTTCCTATAAAGTACAAAAAGCCAATGAATCAGTCCCTCTGATCTTATTACAAACACCAGATTTAGGATCTGTACTTTCTTTATACAAAATCTAGTTACAGAACCTCATAAATCTTTAAAGAAGTCATACTTCAAGCCTTTTAAAAATATGGTATTTATAAGGTTGCAGACTTCATTTCAAAGCACAGATCAGTGAAGAGCGGCACAACAATGAGCTTTTGCACAAGTAAAGAAGAGGGGAAATTCAGCACATTTGGAGGGAAAATATGAGCTTCATCATCATTCATTAATTTTCGATGAAATTAAGGAGGCAATAATTGTCATTCCTGTGGCAGCACTAGCAACCTATCCAATTCGCTGTATATAGAGAGTTAAGATAAATGTAAAACCAAAAAAAGCAGACACCTAAAGACAAATGCATCATACTCTATCAAGCCCGTAGTTAATCACTGTTGCCCCAAAAGCTACTTCATTATGGTAACCGAGAAAAGCAGAGCACAATTATGCAGTTTAAAAGGTTTCAATCAGAATGATGAATGGTGGTCTTTGGGTAGCTTATTAACATGTTTAGAAACTTATTTGTTTGAGTGGGTTTTTTTCATTGAAAGAAAAAAAAAACCCAGAAGGTCAGCACGCCTCTAAAGACTTTCTGGTTGGAAATCTCTAGCTGAATGGAACTGAGGTGTGTCCCACTGAATCCGTTCACAAGATGGCAGGGGAAGTACCAGAATTCAGAGGGAAGTGTCCCTAGGGACTATCTCATCCAACCCATCATTTTACAGTAGAGGAAACTGAGACGCAGACAGGGCACTGATGTACCCAGGTCACAGAATACTCGTGGCTCTCCAGGACCCTCGTTCAGGATACGTCCCTCCCCCTCAGAAACCTCTCTGAAGATATATTTGGCATCTAGTTAATTGAAATGAAGACAACACGCTGAACACAAAGAAAGGACATGCTGAGATATAAAATACAGAGGACAAAAGAAACATAAAACTACAAAGCATTCTTTTAGACCAAAGGTGTGTGTTACGTCTTCCATGGAGAATTTGAGTGCTCAGAAAAATGACGCCTTCAAAACTTGGAAACATCGCTTTACTCCTCTTTTTTCTTACCTTTTCCCTGCACCTTTGAAAAAGATGATACGGTGACATTCTCACAATTTTTACTTTAAACACATCATGAAAACTTCATGAAAGGAACCCGTAGGTTTCCGTTTAATGGGCATTTTACGGGGTGCTGCAATTGGGAGGCATACGCTGCTTTTAGCCAGAATCCTTCCGTGCATATGCATATTCCACTTCCTGCAGCAAAACACCATCAATGGTCTTCACTGGAGTGGGGTGAGGAGGAGACTTGGGAGAGCTGACCAGCACTCATTCTGAAATTGATTTCACATGAAAACCGCATTTCAGGGGCTTTGCCTGCTGCAGCTCTCTCTTTCTCTATAAACGCTTCCTCATGCTGGGAGGATCAGGTGCTGGATCCGTTTCCTATTCCAGCTGCAAACAATTACCACAAGCTCAGTGGCTTTAGAAAATAGATACTCTCCTTGAAGATTCTCCCTTCCAGTGCTGGAGGTCAGACACTTGATCACGGCATGAGTAGGGCTAAGTTCCGTCTGGAGGCTCTAAAGGAGCTTCTGTTTCCTGATCCCAGGAGCATCTGCACTCCCTGGCTCAAGACTCCTCCCTCCACCTCACAGCGCATCCCTCCGGCCGGTGCAAGAAGCCTTTGTTCTGGCACCATGTCTCCTCTTCTGCCTTGGGTCTGCCTCTATCTTGCAAGGACCCTTCTTGTGATGACATCGGCCCAGCCAGGTAATTCAGGATGATCTCTCCCTCTCAAGATATTTAATGTCACCGCATCTGCAAAGTCCCCTCTACCATGTAAGGCAATAGAGTCAGTTTTCAGAGATTAGGACATGAACATTTGGGGAGTCCTTTTCCTGTCTACTGCAGGTACCGTGCGTGACATGGGAGATTTAAAGCCGAAATGGGATTCCTGTCCTTCCAGGAGGTGGTGTCAGGCAGGGAAATCAACACAGTCCAGAAACCGTGCTTACAGCACCCATGAGCCAGGTGTGCTCAGGGATCCAGAACAGAGAGGGAGACGCTTGGCATAGAAGGGCCTGGGAGAGACCCTCAAACAGTCCATCTCACAGGTGCCTCTCACCACCACAACCCCTACCTACCATGATGTGGCCATGCCGAGCCCGCCAGGGCCTGCCTCTCTTTTCTGTTTCCCAGGGCAGAAGTGCCAGGCATCCCTCATGTGACCCTTGGCAGGAGCCTCCAAGGGCATGATCCTATCTCGGAGTAAATCCCAAGATGGAATCTGAAGCCATTGTCTTCACGTGTCTTCATGACAGCTGAAAGACACATTTAATGGGATCCAGTATGCCGGAAAGTCAGGATAATGTGTTTTTACTTCCAAAATAGCCTCACCTCAACTCCCGTAATTAACAATGACGGTGCCAAATGGATGGAAATCCAATTCAGAGACCTTCCCAACACTGGGGTCTCCCGAGCTCATGAGGACTAAACAGACACAGTCAGCACCAACAATTAATTACCCAGGCCACAGGCAATTACACAAGAGCATCAGCGCAAAATGAAGACCAAGACATGAGAAAGGGAAGTCGATATTTAAGTGAGCTGTTGGATACAAGGCCAGACGCACCAACCTGAACCGTCAGGTGACGAGGCAAAGCTTCACCCCCAAGAGTGGCTCTGGATTTCCAGGAGGCACCGCTGAGCAGATGCGAAGACTCGGGACTCCCCAGGAGCCAGGCACCCAGCGAGGGCTGAGGCCCCTCCCATCACCCCTTCACACCGAAGAGCACACACACATTTCCAAGGAGACACTCCCTGGCTAGAATTGAAGTTACATCCCTCAACTATGTGCCCCTAAACCGTTCTTCACAGACACCACACAGTGACAGGCACAGGCCCAGCGGGGCTTCTAGAAACCAGACAGTTTCGGGGCACACTCTGCACTGTGATGTCACATGTCAGGCACTGCATCTGTTGGAAAATTCTAACCAGGCCACAAATAACCAGCAGCATAACGTGCTGTCAGGAGTTGGGAGGGACTGGCTAGCGCAGTTTCTAAACTCGGTGCGGGGATTCACTGAGATGCCAAGTCTGGACTCCCTATTTTGGAAGGAAATAACAAAAGCCTGCTGAATGGCTTTACATACGTAAGAGTCAGCTTATTGAAAAGTAAGAAGTCTCGGCTTAGAGACCTGGGGCTCGCTAAGGGTACAAGCTGAGACGCGTTGGAAGAAAATATCTGGCCAAGCAGTGAGGCCATGCTTTTCGGTTTCTTTTCATTAAGTAAAGTAAATTGCAGTTCAGAATTTGTTTGAGAAAATGATTTTGTAAAGCTATTATTCTTGTCTCAAAATTCACAAGTTCAGAAGATGCCTTGAAATGTCTCATTAAATACTGTCACCAAGAGAGGCATGAGCAAGATAAATGCATCCCTGTCTACAGCTGAACTCGTGAGGCATGAAGAAGAAATTTGGTAGAAGGCTGCCGCAGGGATGGAGGAACATGCCTCAGCAGCCAATCCACGTGCTCCCAGGAAGGCCTCCCTGGGGACTGCTTGACCCAGTTGTTAGGGGAAATAAACTACACAAGGGCTCAGGAATAGGCCAGACCCAAACTACACAAGGCACAAATTCCCACTGCTTGTCAGCACCCATAAAACAGGCGGCGGGGAGGGATGGTGATGATAAACCACTTGCAGGGGATTTGCAGTTTCGGAAAGGTGTGCTTTATAGGTACGCTCTCACCTCACGAAGCAAGGAGGACAGGTGTGAGCCCACCAGGTAAGTAAACCTGAGCTTGGAGAAGGGCTCAGGCCCTGCGGCTGGGAGAGGGTAGCGTCCGCATGCTCAGCCAGGTCTCTGGTTTCCAAGCCCGGCTCTTTCCACCTCGGCCATCTCGCGAGCCAGCATCACGGTTACTATAAGCAAGAAAGCAGGAAGCATGGTGCAGTGGGGTGCAGGGGGGTGCAGTGGGCATTTAAACCCATATGTTTGTGAGCAATGGACCTATACCGCAGTTTAGGGTTTTGACACAGCCTCTACCCCAAACCTTGCCCCAGAGTACAAAGGTCTACTCCACATGGCCACCTCAGCAGAAACCTAATCAACTATGCCCGTGGGATCTTGCCTCAGAGGTTACTTCACCCTTCCAGAATGGTTACTCACAACAGTCACAACCTTATACTTGAGTTAAGGCTCATATGAGCCCCCCAGAAATCCCAGGAAAAACTGCAGACTCACAGAGGGATGGGGGTGCATGGGAAGGGGCAGGAAGGACAGTAGATCTCTTGCCCCCCTGCCGATTGCTCTCAGATTTACATGGTCATTCAAGTCGAAGAGCCCGGCTGGCTTTCCCAATCTCATCTCTACTTCACATCTACACATTTAGTCATTGATTTGAAGCCCTTGCACAAGGCAGGGCTGGAGGAAGTTCCAGAACCAGCCCTTTCCCAAGATGAGTGTCTGCCCCGACCCTCTCCACTCTCAGAGCCAGTTTCCCCTTAGAAGATTATCTCTGCCCAAAGATCTCAGTCCTGAGCTCTAAGATACTCTAATGACATTGAACCTCAAAAGGGAGGGAAATGTGGTATTCAGTCTCCTTTTTCCAGGTGTTCCCTTGACTCTGATACAAACTGCTGACCCCCAAGCCATATATCAGCAATGACCTTTGAGTTCCAGAACCTGAGAGGTTTGGGGCGGGGCACTTAGACAAACCCCACAGCCCTACTGCCCATCAGCAGTTACTTTACAAGTGTTTCCAACGCCCCATGATCACCACCCTGCTGTGTTTTGCAGTAAAGTGGCTGTGGAAGGAAGGCCACGGTCAACCGGGGAGGTTGTCCTCAAGAGCTGCCTCTTCAACATTTTGAAAAGAAGAGACTGTTATTAGGAGGGAAAGCACCATCAGGACCTTCACCTAAGCACCTCTGAATATCCACAGTCAACCATTCACCCTCTGCAAGGGGCAATCCTATTAAACCTCATTGCCTAGCACAGATGCAAGTCCTCCAAGCCAAGAACAAATGACTTGCAATTTAGTCTTGTTTTTCTTTTCTTTTTACTTCTCTGATCTGAAGCATTTAAGGAGGTATGTCAAGGCTGTGACCCCTATCAGGCTCCCTGGAGTAGCAGGGCAGTCAGAGGTAACTTCAGAATACCAGAGCAGAGGGGAGCATCCTCAGATTTTAGATGAACAGCAGAAGATGTGCAGTCGAAGATGGGAAGAAGGGATGTAAGCAAGGGGTAGACGAGAACTCATTGTGCAGGAGCCCACAGGAAACAGCCCTGGCTCTTAAAGATGGTAAGAAGGAATCTTATTCTAAATTCACCTGCTCTTGGCACATTCACCTTACCAAGCTGGAATGGCAACAGGTTAAGTTTTCTGAGAGTCCCGGCAGTGATGATGGGTGGGCTGTGCTGCAAGGGCAGTCTAGGGGCAGGGGCCAGGCTCACTGTGCAGCATGATCTCCCTGGTGGAGAGTCAGTGAGGACAGTGAGCAGAAACAGCAGAGGGAAGTCACAGAGATTTAAAGGGATGCATATAGAAGGAAAAAGAAAAAACACTATTTTGAAAGAGGGAGGAGGAAACACAAATTAAATCAATAAGAGACCACTACACACTATTATTAGAATGGCCAAAATCCAGGACTCTGACAACACCACATGCTGATGAGGCCGTGGAGCAACAGAACCTCTCATTCACTGCTGGTGGAAATGCAAAATGGTACAGCCACTTTGGAAAACACTTTGGTGGTTTCCTACAAAGCTAAACATACTCTTATTATACGATACAACAATTGCGCTGGTTGGTATTTGTGTTAGGCTATTCTCCCATTGCTATAACAAAATACCCGAGATTGGGTGATTTATAAAGAAAAGGGGTTTAATTGGCTCACAGTTCTGCAAGCCGTACAGGAAGCATAGTGGCATCTGCTTCTGGGGAGGTCTTAGGAAACTTACAATCATGGCAGAAGGTGAAGGGGGAGCTGGCATATCAAGTGGCTAGAGCAGCAAGAGAGAGAGAGTAGGGAGGGGCCACACAGTTTTAAACAACCAGATCTTGTGAGGACGAACTCACCATCATGAGAACAGCACCAAGGGGATGGTGCTAAACTATTCACGAAGGATTCACTCCCATGATCCAACCACCTCCCACCAGGCCCCACCTCCAACACTGGAGATTACAACTGGACTTGAGACTTGGTGGAGACACAGATCCAAACCATATCACTATTTATCCAAAAAAGTTGGAAACTTATATCTACACAAAAACCTACACCCAAAGTTTATAGCAGTTTTATTCACCATCGCCAAAACTTGGAAGTAACCAAATGTCCTTCAGTAGGTGAATGGATAAACAGTGATACCTAAAGACAATGGAATATTATTCAGTGCTCAAAAGAAATGAGCTGTCAGACCAACAAGACATGGAGGAAACTTAAATGCATATTACTAAGCTAAAGAAGTCAATCTGAAAAGGCTTGTGTACTGTATGACTGTGACAATATGACCCTGGAAAAGATAAAACAATGGAGACTACGATAAAACCAGTGGTTGCCAGGAGTTGGGGAGGTAGAGGGGAGATAGACAGCTACTCTGTGTGATGCTGTAGTGATGGATGCATGTCATTAGACGTGTTTCAAAGCCCACAGTGTGTGCAGCATCAGAAGTGAGCCCTAACGTAAACTACTGCTATGGTTTCAATGTGTTCCCCAAATTCATAGATTGGAAACTTTTTTAAGAAACCGTGTTGGGGGGTGGGGCCTAATAAGAGGTGACTATGTCCTGAGGGTGGAGCCCTCATGAATGGATTAATGTTGTTGTCATAGGAGTGAGTTCGTTATGACAAGAGCAATTGGTTATAAAAGGTAGTCACTCCCTGGTGCTTTCTCTGTCTCATGCTTGCTTCTGCCTTCTCTCCTCCCACCATGGGACGACCCTTGCCAGAGGCCAGCATCATGCTCTTGGACTTCCCAGCTTCCAGATCTATGAGAAAGAAATTTCCTGTCTTTATCAACTATCCAGCCTGTGATAGTTTGTTGTTGCAGCAGAAAAGGGACTAAGACAACCTTGGACCTTGGATGATAATGATATGTCAATGTAGGCTCATCAGTCATAACAAAGGTATCACCTGAGTGGGGCATGTTACTAATAGGAGAGGCTGTGGATGTTTAGGGGTAGGGGGCACATGGGAAATATCTCTACTTTCCTCTCAATTTTGCGGTGAACCTAAACTGTTCTAAAAAAAGAAATAAGTATTTTGAAAATTAAAAAAAAAAGAAAACAAAAACGAGTGGAAGAACTTCCAGCCAATCACAAATCAGACTGGACAAACTCAGATGTACAAGATGCATCATTATGAATTCTGAGGCCCAGCTCGGCCCCACCCTATCACAATTCCACCTCAGTCATTGCTGGTAACTTTTTCTTTCTACCAAACACCTGTCATTACGGTTTCAGGAAGTGTGTTAGCACCTGGTATGGCAGGTGTACCAGCTTCCTGTGGCCTCTGTAACAAAGTACCACACACGTGTAACTTAAATCAGAAATTTGTTCTCTTACAGTATCATGGTATCAGCAGGGCCATATTCCCACCAGAAGATGTGGGGACCAATACTTTCTGGCCTCTTCCAGCATCCGGTGGCTCCCAGGGTTCCTGGGCTTGTAGCTGCATCACTGCAGTCTCTGCCTCCATGGCCACAGGGGCTTGTTTTTGGTGTGCCATCTCCTCTTCTCATAAGGACTTCAGATTTAGAGCCCATGCCAATGCCATTTGACCTCATCTTAACTAATTACATCTGCAAAGACCCTGTTCTGAAACAAAGTCACATTCTAACATTTCACAGTCAGGAACAGAGAGGGGGAGTGGAGGGGAGAGACGGGAGAGAGTGGAGGAAACACAGTTCAACCCGCCCACCAGGGCATCACCCAGAGTTCACTCTTCCTATCATCAAGGCCCCTTCGAAGCAGGCAACTCCTGTCACTCCCGTGTCTTGTGTGGGATGCATCACCCTCTGCTGGGGCACCCAGTGGCCTTCTGTCATCTCCCAAGGAGCACCCAGAGCCATCCCTCTCTATGTCTTCAACCCTCCATGCAGACTTTCTGGGAAGCCAAATCCAGGCCGTGCCTCCCAGGAGCGCCCAGTTTTCTCCCTCCCAGGGGCATCTCATGAGCCGGTCTAGGAGAAGCTCCTCTTGTCCCACTCCCTGTGTTGCACTTCCTCCTTCTACAACTCTTCCCCTCATTTGGGCTGGAGCTACACCAAAGCCCACAAAGCCTCCATACTCCCTTGTCCCTTCTTTTCACCTCTCCTCCCCCAAAAGGACCAAGCCTGGACCCAGTTGCCTGACTGTCTGCAGGGAAGGGCCAAAGCAAGGGTGAGGGCAAAGGCAAGGCCACCACCTACTCAGAATGGGGTTGAGTTTTTTCTCGAGAGCACCTTGTTCTCCAAGATTTCCGTAGATACAGAGAGTCACAAAGAAGACAGGCAGCTAAGATGGAAGAATCCACAAAGTGCTGGCCATGCCTTTGAGCACACCCGGGTCCTTAGAGAGCTGGGCCAAACCGTGGACTGCACCACTTTATCAATTACCTGGCAAGAGTCACGTGTTGTTATAACACATCGAAATTAATTTATTGCACTCAAAAAGTGCTATTTCAATCTGTATGCTTAAAAACTGTGTAAGCTTTATTTTTTTTTTATTTTGCTGGACATTGAGTTTTCCTACTCAAATACTGCTTTGCCCTGAGAAAATTTCTAAAAACTAAGAATATATCAATATATAAATCATTTAATTTAAATCTGGAATGTGCCAGATTTTTACATATAAAAAACTTAGATAATTTACTGACAACAAAAAGATTTTAGAAATATTTTACCAGAAATATATTGGTTTTTAAAGGTTGATTAGATAATTGTAGACACTCCTCTCACACACACACACACCCCACACACACTGAACAAAATGAAGAGATGATCCAGAGAATCCAAGTTTCAAAAAACCATTAAATTTGTTTAATTTTCTACATGTAGGCATCTTTATTTCACTTTGAGCCTTGATATGGTTTGGTTTTCTGTCCCTGCCCAAATCTCACGTCAAATTGGAGGAGGAACCTGGTGGGAGGTGATTGGATCATGGGGTGGATTTCCCCCTTGCTGTTCTTGTGATAATGAGTGAGTTCTCACCAGGGCTGATGGTTTAAAAGTGTGTGGCACTTCCCCTTTCACTTGCTGTCTCTCCTGACACCCTGTGAAGAAGGTCTTTGCTTCCCCTTCGCCTTCCACCATGATTGTAAGTTCCTGAGGCCTCCCAGTCATGCTTCCTCTTAAGCTTTCAGAACTGAGAGTCAATTGCACCTCTTTTTTCATAAATTACCCAGTCTCAGGTAGTTCTTTATAGCAGTGTGAAAACACACTAATACAGGCCTAAACTATCAAAATAATCTGTTTTCCAGTTCCCTTCAGAAAAGGCATGAATGAGCAAACACTAGCATTTCCAAATATCCACTGTTGACTTCTCCCTGGGACTTGGCCTCTAAAGGTACAAGCCTTTGCATCACTCACACCTGCTTCTTTGTGACAAACCGACCAGGTGTGGGTATCTGTGGCACCCCACGAGCCCCAGACCCTCCCTTGGCAATGGCTGTCTGGCCACAGCTCCTCTCCTGGCCCGCCTGCTCTGAAGCCAACGTCTGCTGCAGCTTTGCCAAGAGGTGGAACGCCCCACCATGCAGGCAGGCAGCTCTTGCTAGTGCTATGTAGACCCTGCAGACGTCCATCTGCTTCTGACCAAAACCACAGCTCCACAGCTCCCTTGAGCTCCAACCAGGACATGTGCAGCCCCTGCAAGTTGGCACGCATGTGTCAAATCAGTAAAAAGTTTCTCAGCCCCTGCTTTGAAGTAGACACCTCTGGGCGGTGAAAGCTCAGAAGACATTTGATGTTGTTTGGGCTGAAAATTTTATGTGCTTTAAACCATTGTAAGTGAGGAAGTACCAACCTCCAAACACTAATCCTGTCAGCAACATAAGGTAGATTCGATTTGCTTTAATAATATGGATAATTACTGGCATTTCAAATCTAGTGAAGAAAGATGCTTCTGGCTTTATTTGCATTGTGCTGGATATTTGTACTCATCTAACATCTAGGGATTAACAAGAAAAAGAACCATCTACACAAGATCCTGAGGGCATACGGAGAGCATGAAACTCTTCTCTAGCCAGCCTGGGTCTCTGTGGACATTGTTTAGACACCAACCAGCGCCTCTCCACCTGCAAATGCTCCCCTACAGCACAGACTCTGCCAGACACAGTGCCCAGGGGCTGCAGATCCAAAGGTGAATGTGGACTTACCTCCCAGGCGTAGGAGGGGTACAGGCTCCTGTGGGAAAGGCTGCAATGGGGGCTCCCAAGCAAAATGGGAGTTTCCCCATGAGTTTCCGGTGGAGGGGCGTGAGGGAGAGCTTCGTAGAAGGTAGCATGAGGCTGGACTTAAAGGAGGTCAAAGTGGAAACCAAATGAGATGGAGAGGACAAGGAGAAGCTGGATTCCACATGGAGAAAAAACTCTCTTTAGAAACCTAGAAATCATTGGAAACTTTTGATCTGACCACTTAGGTTTATAAACAATGAGATTGAGGTTGTTTATAAAAACATAAAAGAGATTTCTTCAGCCTCGTGACACATGGGTCATACCACATGAACAACTGTGACCAGCATGGATCCTAAGCTTTTTTTTTTTTTTTTTTGAGATGAAGTCTCGCTCCTGTTGCCCAGGCTGAAGTGCAATGGCGTGATCTCTGCACACTGCGACCTCCACCTCCTGGGTTCAAGCAATTCTCCTGCCTCAGCCTCCCAAGTAGCTGGGATTACAGGTGCCCACCAGCACACCTGGCTAATTTTTTGTATTATTAGTAGAGACTGTGTTTCACCATGTTGGCCAGGCTGGTCTCGAACTCCTGACGTCAGGTGATCCACCCACCCCGGCCTTTCAAAGTCCTGGGACTACAGGCGTAAGCCACAGCACCGGGCCGATCCTAAGCATTTTAACATCCATAAATATTTTGTAGGTCCTCACAGTATGATTCTCCCAATCATAGTCTTCTCCCAATTCTGCCTCCTTGTGTCCCGACAAGGTTAACAGGTAAGGTGAGAGGCAGGTTCACGATGCTCACCTTTAAGGAACCTTATCTTTTGTGAGAGTCCATGAAGTTTCTGGGATTTCCAGTTTACTTTGAGATTTAAAGATACTGGGTACAGAGATCCCGCCTCTTCGGAGGGTCCAGTTGGGGTTGGCTGAGGATAGAGTGGAGCAGAGGTGCGACGTGGCAGTTTTTGAAACAGCCAGTGCAGCTGATACTGGCCACACTGTAGACAGAGGTCAAATGCATTCCCACTGGCATCAACGTCAGACTTGGTGTTTGAATTAAAAGAAAGAAAGAGGGAGAAGGGTAAAGAAGGCCTCAACTAGAGTGGAGGGGTGAAAGCGAAATGCTGGAACAGGTAGAGGTGAAACCCAAAGGATTTGGATAATGATTGCATGGAGTGAGTGGAGAGTGGCTAGGGGAAGCCTGGACACATGCAGCAAATTCAGGATGCAGTGGGCTCGGGGGAAGCTGGGTGAGTTTAGTCTTAGACATGTGGTGTGTCAGTCAAGATCAGAGCAGGCAGCGATGTCAGCTGCAGGTGGCAGCAAGGTGGACACCTGGTAGTGCACGAAAGAACCCTGGTCTCCGCGTCGGTCCGGGCTGCCACTCTGCCATGCCACCCTTCAGCCTCAGGGATCCCATCCCAAACACAGAGAGAAGGCACTGGTGTCTCAAGGGCAAGGTGAGCATTAGAGGTCCCCAGTGTGGGTAACTAGGAGCTGATATTGTCAGCGCTGGCACAGGTCTGGCATTTACTGAGAGCACAGGTTAGGGGTCATCAGCACAGAAGCAGCCAAGAAGCCAACCACGTGAAGAGGCTGTGATGGGTCAGCTCTGTGGAGGGTGCCTCAGGCAGGCAGTTAGTTGGGCAGGGAGAACCCATGCTTTCTTTCACAGGATGGGAAGGAGAATGTGAAAGCAGGGAGTAGAGGTGCCTCCTTAGAGAAATGGGGTGATGAAATGGGGCAGAGAATAGGAAAGGGCCTGGGGCCATGATGGGTGGGAGAGGTGTAACCAGACTGGGTGACCCCAATCCCCTCACTCACTCTTGCTTCCCTTCCCCATGGCTGGTGCCCTGGTTCCACTGAGGCCACCAGCCCATGGCCACCTTTTCTAGAGCCATCCTCTGCTCTCACATGACTGGGCCAGTGCAGCTGAGCTGCCTTGAGCAGGGCCAGTGCACAGGGTCCTCGGCTTATTTCCAAACTTGTCATCATCTACAACCAAAAGGGTTTGGCAGAGACAGATTGGCATGACCCTCTGGCAGTTCCAGCTTAAATGGGTGGTCTTAAACTGAACTAAAGACTGTTGCTGGAAGAAAGAGCCCTGTGTCTGAAAAAGCCACCCTCTTTAACCAAATTCCCAGGCCCAGGAGGCCACACTGGAAGAGATACCTTATCTCAGCCAGGGTGTGCAGGGACAGGATCCGCATGTCACTGTCTTTATGTCTCACTGTGGCATTGAAAACTCCAATGGCCTTTAAGTTCTGGTAAAGGTAATAGCTAACACTTAATGAGCACCTACAACGTGCTGGACATGGTGCTTAGTGTTCTGCAGAGATGAGCGGATCTCATTTAATCCTCCTGCCTGAAACACCTGCCTCAGGAAATGGCCTTCATCCCTGCCCCAGATGACCAAAACAAACACAGAGAGGCTAGGGGAACAAAACTCAATGCCCCCATCTTAGCCAGACTCAGAGATGAAGGATGTGGCAGTGATCACAGAGCCCATGGGCTGTGGGCTTCAGGTCTTCCCACATCCCCAGCCTCCAGTTCATGCTCCCTCCTCCACTCAAAATACAGCAGGGGCCTCCTCACCCATCATGCATGGAAGTTCTAGCGAAGCGATTTTCATTCTCAAACACAAGGAATCTGTGCTCTGTGAGATCCTCCTCACCTGTTCAGCTCAAGGAGAGAAGCAGGGGCAGAGCTGTTTGTACAGACTCTGGCTCCAGACACAGGGCTCCCGGCACTGTCATCCCTGCCTCTCCTTACCCACGTCCTCTCTCCACCCAGACACACAGAGGTGTTCACATAGCACGCTGGGTGCACAGAAGAGCAGCCTGAGGCATCCAAAGAAGGCAAACTGCAGTTTTTAAATTCTATAGATCACCAATGTAAGCGCACACCGTGGGTGACATACTTACCCATTAACAAAAACAAAAAAATTCACATTTTCATTGCATCGTAAACATCTATTGCAGTTCTACAAATAACATGCAGATAAATATTGGGCATCACCTCTGCTTAATGAATCTAGTGTAGTCAAGATTTCCAATCATGATCATGTCGCATCTGTGAATGCTGCAATTTAGGTTCTGATTTGCATGCAGCCATTTTCTAACATATCTGAAGTAAATAGTTTTTCATTTGACCCCCGAAGTGTCACTCATTAAAGGGCGGGTTGTTTATGTATGAAAACAGACAGAAAAAGTGGAAAGTTATTTTGTCTTCAGATATTTGGACTCTACAGCTCAAGCACACAACACCCTGAGCACTTGACCAACAAAGAGGCAGCGGGTAGTCCAGCAGCAAAATCAGCTGCAGAGACCGTGGGGTCTTTGGCTGGGAAGACCCGACGGTGCTGGAAGTAAACATTCCTCAAGGTGAAGGCCTTCTGGGGGGATTCCTTAGACAGTAAGCTTCTCAGGCTCAGGCCTAGAAGTGAACTTTTAAACAAAGATTAAAAACTGTTTAAATTATTGAGAGGGTTTAATTCTTTTCCTATCTTTTTTAGCCTGCAGTTTCGTGCTGCTGAGATGAAACTTCTGAATGTGGGTGACATGTTATGTCCATCTTCCTTACCAGCTCATGTTGACTTTTCTCTGAATCCCCCAAGCATTCAGTTCTCAGTTTCTGTGATCACCTACCCAGAGCTTAGCTCCCTGGAAAACTTGCCTATTTGGACACAGGAATGATGCAGGAGGGAAAAAAAGACTCTGGAAGGCAGAGCACGGCACAACTTTGGGCATCGTTGTTCAGGGGTTTCAAGAAAGCTGAGGCCTGTTTCCGAGTTGCCTCTGTAAACACTCTGCCCTCCTCAGACCTCTAGTTGCCTGATACTCTGTGTAGGTTTCTACCGGGGCTGCAGATACAGGAAGCCTTTAGGCTTTAGTGGGAACATCGCTGCCTTCTCATTCTTCCTTCCAGCTAATACTCTCTTTCCTCAGCTGATGAACCTTCCAACCTGGCTGGAAAAGCTTTTCCACACACATCAACAATATTGGAATCACAGCTTTTTATCCACTGGCTGTGAACACCATAGATTATTTAGCCACTTTCACCCCTGATTACAGTTATCAGCACGGTAAGGCTGTAATATGTAATATTTTGGAGGATACGGAGTGTGATCTCATTCATTACATAAAATGATGGAATCGGATTTTGCAGGAAGTCAATACCTTGAATAAATGTCTATTTTTCCTACAGTAGGACACACAACATTGTCCAATATTGTCAAGCACAGAAGATACAAAACAGTGTCAATATTACTATTCTTAAGATTTTTTTTCCATGAGCTTATTTTGGAGCAGATCTCCCATGCAGGATGTCTCATGAATTATACTCATCCACCAACATTGTGTGAGCAGCTAACCCTTCAGTGCCTGGGATTGTATGTGTGGCAGAGAACAATGGGTGGCCAGGACAGGGGCCCCTCCCTCCAGGAGACCACAGCTTGGTGAGGGACAGAAATAATTCCAATTCAGTAGACTTAGCAGGACCTCTACAAATATTCAGAGGCACCAGCAGCTTGGGCAATTGACACTCAAAGTCTTTACTAAGATGAAAGTTGAGTAGTAACTCTCAATGGTTACTTTTTTTAGCCGTTGTGTCATGGCCCTGATGTCCTGAGATTAAATTTTGTCTGAGGCCCAAACCCACTGCAGAGAAACACAGGAGCGTTTTGAACAGGAAAGCTGTGGTTTCCTTGGTTATCTGCACTTAATAGGAGCACCCACTTAGTAGTTGGGGACATCTCTTGATCTGCCCCCGCCATGGGTTCAGCACCTCTTCCCACCTTCCCACCCTAAATGCCAGCCCTGGCTCCCCCATCCCCTCTCTGGAGACCACGTCTGACCTTGCTTCCTGTCACTCCCCAACCAGGCCTCTCTGGACCTAGATTCTGGATGACTTCTCCTGAGGGCTTCTGTGGCACAGCCTCTGCCCTATTCAGCGCCCTTTCCCCAAGGGAACAGGACTGTGTGTCAGGCCTTCAACACCTGATTCTGTCTCTCCCCGACTCTACTCAGCAGAGCACAAACTCCAACAGGGCCAAAACATGTGCTTTTCCCCATCGCCAGCCCACCTTCTCTATCCCGCCTCACCCTCCACCTGCTCCAAAGGCACCCATCCTCCCAGGGTCAGTCCAAATGCCACCTCCTTGAAGTCATCCTTGATTCTGTGGGTACCATCTTCCCAGATCAGTTTCTCCCCTTTGAGACTTGAGAGCACCATGCCCACTCCTATCTGATGTGCATAACCTGGTGCTGCTGCGCACTGTGGTGTTCCCCCCACAGGATCCTCTCCCCACTGTGCTGCCCGTCCCATTCCCGTGGGGAGCCTTCTTCCTCCCTTGCTCTTCTCTCCATCTGCCAGCAGAGATGGGGACCATAGGCCCCTGAACTAAGCAGGCCTTCAACACAAATGTATAATTACTGCTTGAATTAAATTCTAGTCAGGTTCAAGTGGGACTACGTGGATTCACCGGCTCTGGAATGTAGCACAAAATCACATAAACAACAGGTACAAAATATAAGACACTGCTCAAGGACAAGCACTTACTAAAGAATGCCATAATTTATAGAAAAACAAAGAGGGAGAATATTTATTGTATTCCTTTGAACACAGTATGCAAACATCTATTTCTCTAATGGCCAAATTCAGTGGTGGTGGTATCCACTCCATTCATTCCTGAGATTTACTGAACATCTCCCACGCACCTGGCCCTGGGTTACTCCATAGAGAACTGCCCTTCACCCAGGTCCTTGCCCACTGGGATTTTCCCCAGTGGAGAAACTACCACTGGTAGCAGACGAATCCTCTTCCACATTCTTCTCACTGTTGCACAGATGCCACTAGGAAAAGTACAAACTAGACAGAGAAAAAAGCCCTCATGGTCTGGGGCCATTTCATGGAGGTGAATGGCTTTGCACAAATGAACAGCTTTAGAGCTGTCCCCACATGGTGTGGTGAGAGCTGTTCCCACATGGCATGGGGAGATGGCCATTCTAGTATTCTCAGTCACCAAGAAAGCATTGTTTACATTCTATACAACCTAAAAACAACTTAAAACCTGATGTGTGAGAGAATTTTAAAGTATTGTTCTTTAAAATGATAGGTGCTGAGGGGACACTGCATTTTGGCTTGTGATTTGGGCCTCAGGGAATGACATTTCCTCCAGGACACATCTACCCAACGGAGCCCTGGGGTGATGTGAGGTCAAGGGCCTGTGGCACGTCAGGCCACAGGCCAGTGTTCCCGTCCTGGGCACAGGCCTGGACTTCATCTGCTTCCTTATGTCAGGGCCCCAGGTGTGACCTTGAGGACTGCCACCTGTTCTTTAAAGGCGAACTTTTCAGGAACAATAGGAAATGAGGAGAGTGTTTTCAGGAAGCCTCCGACCCTTGTTTGGGCTTCAGTCTTGGGAGAAGAGCATCGGGGGGCCCTGCAGTGAGCAGGAGGGTCTAGGAACACCGGAGCACATTTGAGCTTGTGTGACCTCGTGCTGCCGCACCTGCAGCGACCCTCCCCCAGGCACCCTCTCCCCATTACACCCTCCATCTGATTCATAGTGAGAGCATTCTTCCCCCTTCTCCTTCCCTCCATCCGCCAGTAAAGGCCACAGACTTGTCCACATCCCCCTCTGTGACCCTACCACACTGACAGCCGGCCAGGGGCAGGACCACAGGCAGCTCACGTGGCTCCAGGTTTCTTGTCCTGCCTCAACCCCACTGGAGAAAGAAACACTCGTCTCCTTGAATAGTTAGAATATGATCTGTGGCTACTGATGATCAAAATTCTCTCTCGAATTCCCAAGTGGAAGGATTTGTATTGTTTTATCTCATTTTACTGACTTTTATACATCATTTATCCTCAAGATGGTCTCAGAAAAATGGATGAGGAAGGATGTATTGAGTTCAGAACTTCTGTCCTGACCATCCCCACTGATGGGCAGATAAGAATCCTCCCCAACCAGCCACCCAGCCATGCAGTAACACCTCGCAGACAATGGTCAGCTCCCTGAGTCCTGGAGACACAAAATCACTCAGGATCTTCAGTCCTGGTGCCCTGCCTGGCACGTGGAAGATGCCCAAGGAAAAGCCAAGAAATGAGGGATGACCCTACCACAGGCAGAAAAGAGTTTTCAATGTTTCCCTTAAATACATCCCCATGGGACAGTGGTACAAGTCTTGACCTGTATGAAAATCCACAGGAATTCTGCGTGATTTCAGTCACTGCTCATTGGTCAAATCAGTCATGCACGTTGGTGCCATGGCCCCTCACCTGCCCTGCAGACCACCCAGGGGCATGGCTGCTCTGATCTGAGGCTCAGGCTTTGGGGAACAGAGCACTAAATGTGACAGGTTTATATTTTTCCAGCTACTTCTGCCAAGAAACTAGTCATTTGACATTTCTAAAATGTATATCTAAAGAATTATATGTGATAATCGAAAGCATCAGGAAGCATGCTGTGTGCCAAACAGTTAATTAAAAGTAAAAGGCACACGAACACAAGCACATGGCTGGTTAAAAATCTTTAAATTGTAGGTTGTCATTAATCCTGCCCGGGCCCATAGGCTGACACATCGACACTCCTAAAAGTTTTGTCCTATCTTGAGTAGAGGCCTTATACATTCATCCACGTGGAGGAAGAGCAAGGTAGGGCAGCCGGGAGCCAGAAGGCCAGGAGGAAGCAGGAAGCTCACCAGTGTGTGGCCTGAGGAGAGGCTGGAAGCTCGTTGGTTCCTGCAGCTGCCGTAGCAAATTATCACAAACTGGGTGGTTTAAAACAACAGAAATTTATTCCCTCGATGTTTTGGAGACCAGACTTTCCAGATCAAGGTGTCAGCAGGGCTGATTCCTTCTGGAGGCCGGGGTAGGGGGAGACTCTGTTCCAGGCCCTCCCCCAGCTTCCGGGGGCTTCAAGCCGTCCGTGTGTCCTGCAGCAATGTCACTCCAGCCTCTGTCTCCCTCCTCACATGACCTTCTTCCTAGGGTTTTGGTGTCTTCACACAGCCTTCCTACAGGAACACCAGTCAGTGGATTTTAGGTCCACCCCACCCTAATCCGGGAGGACCTCATTTTAACTAAGTACATCTGCTAAGACCCTGTTTCTAAGTAAGGCACATTCTAAGGTTCTGGCAGACATGAACTTTGGGGCATGCTGCTATCCAGCCCAGTACAGGCAGCAAGGCTCTCGGTTTCCAGCTGAGTGGGCCAAGGCCACAGCTGTCCCCATGATATGAGGGCAGCAATGTCATCACCTGCTCTAGGGCAGTTCAATCGACTGTGCGTCAGGACACACAGTTCTGCCTTCTGCAGCCCCCAAGCCCCGATTGCATCCCTGTTGGTCCCTTTCAGATGTGTGATGGCGATGCCTCTGAATACTTCCTATTCGAAAGCTGAGAGCTTCTGGTTCTTCCAGGCAGCAATGGCTTCGTGGCAGCGAGTTTCGCATCCCTGAAGATGGCCCTCATTCCAGAAGGCATTGGTGTGGGCACCAGGATTAACCCAGAATGCCACCCGCCCCACCTGTTGCCTGCCTTCCATCAGACTTGGCCCAGGGCAGGTGTTCATCCGAATTGCACAACCCTGGGCAGCCATCATCATGAGATGAGGGGAGACCACACTCCGAGTTCTCTGAGGGCCTCGCAGAAGAGACATTACTTGAAGTTGTCCTCAAGTAAAGAGGAGAGTGTTCAGAAGAAGGAGCCGTGTGAATGCAGGAGGGTGGGAAAATGCAGGGCACACAGAAAGCCCTAAGTGGCACAGTGTGGATAAAGCACAGGACACGTGCAAGGCCGAGGCTGACGGGATGGCAGGGAGGCAGTGCCAGGGATGCTAGGCTACGGATCCTTGCTTGAATCCTGCAGACTGTGGTCGCCAGGAGAGCAGATGACATCACCTCATTGTGCTTTGGGAAGATTAAAGAGCAATTGTATGAGGCTGTATCAAAGTGGCTAAAGAAGAAGACACAGAAGCCACTCCCAGCGGGGACAAGGGTCTTACCACGTCCTGAGGTCCTGAGGCCCCCTCTCAGAAGAATGAGTTTTTAAGGCCGAAAAACACACGCAATTGCAATAGAAATCCATTATAATGAACTATGGTTTTCAAATGTTTTGGAAAACAAATTTGTGACATGGAAACATATGAGCTCCTTTATGAATATTCTAAATAAGCTCTCAGGCAGCAGGTCCAATAGCCACAGGAACTTCCAAGCACTGGTGAACATGAATGGATTTCTAGATACCTGTAACAACTCTAAAGTGATATGGAAGAGGTCTGTATCGTTCCCATGGATTTTAATGATGTTCAAGGCTTCAAATGTGCAGTAAGATCAAAGGTACAACAGCGCCCCCCAGAAGCCAGCCTGCTCTGGGGACAAAGTCCCATCCCAGGTCACTGCTCGTAGCACTGGGCTTTGAGATCTGCATTCACAAGGAAGAAAATGTTAAATTTCAGTTAGAGGCTAATGAGTGTAAAGACGTGATTTTGCCCCATCCTAGTTCACAGGTGCCCTGTGTTCTATCCTGATGAGAAAACAACTGCTAGAGCTACACAAGGAGATGTCAGCCTACAGTGGGGTGGAGAGTGTGAGGATACGGAAAAGAAGACAGAAAAAATGTTAGAACCAACTGATGGGGGCCGCAACCTCAGTGGGGAATAGGGAAAGCCTGAGATCCGGGATGCTGAGCCTCCGCCAGGGTCCCAGGAGAATGAGGCCCCCTGAACAGGAAGAGGAACAGCTGAAATAGGGGCCATGTAGGCAGAAAGTGACCTCAGCTTTGGTGACCACTAGAAACAGGATGTCTACATGGAAATGCTCAGCTGGCCACTGAGACGCAGGCTTGTAAGCAAGTAAACAACACGGAGAATCTCCCAGGAAGCAATTGCCCGTGCCTGCTGGAGAAGCAGCATGGACAAACGTTCTGGCCGCTCCGCTTTTAGGGCCCTCCTACAATTTCAGCCTCCCCCCGACCACTATTATAGAATCTTCAAAAGCAACTCTCACCCCCACATCTCCCCATCAGCCCTTCTGAATAAGAAAGAGTACCCAGGGATGCCTGAGGGTATTTAGCCTTGGCCTGAGACCACCAGAGATCTGGGAAAAAGAAGAAACAGGCAGGTTAAGAAGGGGGTAGTTAAGCTGGACAGGCCAGAGATTAAGGGAAAGGCTATGACTGAGAAAAACAGGGCAGAATGTACCACGTCAGAGCGGTATAGAAGGTACAGAAGGTCAGAACGAGGTATAGACTCTGCTGGGGGCTGGGGACAGGCACAGATCTCAGGAAAGGTCAGGACATGGGCAGCTTTGGGCAGACAGGCTGCCATGGGGCCTCCCGCCTTGTGGGGCACAGGAGGGGACAGCTGTGGCACAGCATCCATGTTTGCCCCTGCAGGTCAGGCTGAGCTGTGGCTTCAAGAGAACCTTGGTTTCTTTGGCAGGCTGAACACACAGTCCAGTGATGTTTTGCGGGTACCGTTACCAGTGTATCTGCAACCAGCCCCTACCCCCACCAGCTTGTTCAAGCCCTTGAACCTGGAGCAGACAGCTCAGGCACCTCCACTGCCTACCAGGCTCCAGATCTGCCCAGAGCTTTGTGAGTGACTGGGAACCTCAAGAGCATGTCACAGTATTTGGCTATGAATAGTGCCTGGACTCTGCTTGTCACCCACCTGCTTTGGGGGCCCATCAGAGCAAGTGGCAGGGGACAAGGAAGGGCAGAATGTGCCGGAATCTCCAGAAGCTGTTAGCATTGATGTGGAAAGGCATGAAGAATGTGGGCCTATCAGACACATCTTCTTTCTGCGGGGCTGGAAACATGCTCCATTCCAAGGCACGAGTTCAGGTCACACCTCGTTTTCTTTAGTTTAAAAAATGCATAGCTAACAAACTATTTTCATCTTTAGAAATGGCATAAATGTCATTAGAAGCTAACCTGAGCTTATTGGCTTTATTTAACTTGTGACAGGTGCAGAATACAACATTAAAAATGCAATTAACTTGGGCATTGGGGAAGAAACAAACCCAGCGGATGGATGTCTTTTGGGCAAGAAGAGATATTTATGTCTCACAGATCTTAAAATTCTTACAGTCACACCCCAAAGCAGGACTATGGTACTTTATTATTCTGAATTTCTCAATTCTTGGCTGTTAACATTGATCAGATGAAAAAAAAAAAAAGGACTCTCCTGAAATTAAAATATTTCCCAAGGAAATAAAGTTGATGGAGAGTCGAAGAGAGGTTTGGCCAACTCACCTAACAGAAAAACACTGTGTCTGTGATGGTTGATTTCATGTATCATCTTGACTGGGCCATGGCTGCCCACACATTTGGTTAAACATCTTCTTGGGTGTGTCTTGGAGAGTATTTCTGCGTGATAAACATTTGAATTGGTAGACTGAGTATAGCTAATTGTCTTCCCCGCTACTGGTGGGCCTTATCCAGTCAACTGAAGACTCAAACAGGACAAAAGGGCAAGTAAGAGGGAGCTCCTCCTGCCCTATGCTTGGCTGGGACGTCAGGGATTTTCCTGCCTTCAAACTGAAACTTGCACCATCCACTCTCCTGGGTCTCCAGCTAGCCTGCCAACCACAGATGGTGGGACTCATTAGTCTCCACAATCATGTGGGCCAATTCTCTCTCTCTGTATGTATGTATGCATATACACACACATACACATTTATACACACACACATATATGTTAGTATATATACACATATACATGTGTGTATCTAGACACACATATACATATATACACAAATACATATATACACATATACATATACGTGTATATATACATGCATAGACTTATGTATGTCTATGTGTATGTGTATACACATGTATACACATATATACATATATAGTCACATATATGTATATATATACCCATGTATACACAGACAGACATACACACAAATCTTGTTGATTTTATGTCTCTGAAGAGCCCTGACAAATGTACTATCTACGTATGCACCATTTATTCATTCAGTGATTTAAAAAATATTTGTTGAGCACTATGATATACTTTGCTAACTTTATACTTAGCGTTGACTATGGCATTATTCAAAAATGATACCATGATATTCTCTGGAAGCCAGCCCCACCCTAACTCCAAGCTTGTGTGTTTTGGCTGGGACTGACCCCACCTCTCTTGCATTTGAAGATTTCAAGTAAATGCATGAGCTGGGCCTGGCAAATCCTCACATCCCATGCTGCAGCCATGGAGATCAGTTCAGGACAGGACATGTGAACCAAGATCACCCAGTGAGAATCCTGGGACCCCAATCTTGGAGTTATCAGGAAAAGACCCTTTCTTTCTGCTGTAATTTTCAGGGAAAACAGGGAAAGCACTGGAGTTGCTGGGACCAGCCCACGAAAGCTTAGGTGGCACACACAGAAGAGACCACACAGTGACAGTCCAGCTAAGGCCCTGAATCTCCAGTGCTTTTCAACTCTGTGTGCAAATGAATTTCCTGTTTGCCACTAAGATGGGGGTGCCTGCCACTTGCAACCCAAAGAACTCCACTTTTGTGTCTGACACCAGGAAATGTTCCACTATGGTGAAGACATGAGACTACCTTTGTTGGGTTCAATAGAGCAGATTCCCAAGATGAAAGCAAATGACTTCCCATTCTAACCCACACAAAAATCTGAGACACCAGCAACCACCTTGTCCCCTCCTTTTTCAGAAAATGAAGTCATGCAAGGCATCACATGGCTGGCTCCTGGTCACAGGGCAAGCGGTTCCTCAGGGACAGAATCTGGTTACTGGTTTGGGGTCAAAGTTCTCTAGAGCATGGACCTCTCCACACTCTGTCCAGAATAAGACCCACTGCCAAGAGGAGCACCTGGGGAGCCTAAATAGAGAAAATGGTGCCCGCCAACCACGGACTGTACCTGCACAAGTTTAAGAAAAAGAGGGAGGTATTTTACACCTATTTCTCCCGCACACGTATGTTTGTTGCACATCAGCTATGTCTGTCCTCCTTATTGGTTGCTAATCTGATTTTCTTCTACTGTCTCCTCATTCACTGACTTAAGGGGATATAAAAATTCACTCTAACCAATGTGGACACCTGTGAAAATCAGGAAAGAGAAAATGAAGGTCTGGAGTAAGCTGATTTCTCTTCATTCCTGCCTTGGCATCATCAGGACGCCAGCGTGTAGCCCATGTCAATCTCGTGGGTTTGTAACTGATGTGGCACCTCCACCAGCTCGGAGTACAAAATGTGCTCACACGCCTGTTAGTAACCAACTTAGTAACGTTGTACGTCTAAGCTGCTTTTGTGAGAATGCTTTTCTTCCTTCAGCTTGGGACCTCCCTGTCATGAAACCCCAGTCCCAGGCTCACTTGGTCTCCTGTGGAGCAGAGGGAGAGACCCAGGAGGTCGGCTCAGTCGGCCTGAGGTCTGGCTCCTGCTGTGATCTGTGATGCAGCCCCACGACATGCTGAGTGGCCCAGTGGCTCAGCCCAGATCCTGCCCAGCATGGCATCAAAGGCAAGGTCCCACCACTGGTCCAGCGCTGGTTTCCCCGAGTTAGTGGAAGAAAACCTCTCCACAGTGTCATGCTCAGCTGTGATCACGTCAAGCCACTACAGGCTTGGGCCCGATGCCCAATTCTTTAGGGACAGTCCTCTTAATTTACATGTACACAGCAATTTTCCTGAGGCAACTCGAGGTGCCAGGTGGCTGGGTCAGACGGTCCTTGTCAGGCACACACTGTGTCTGGACATGTAGATGTGGTTCTTTTCTAGGACTTTGGAAAGGAGCACCATTTTCTTGGTGTCCACAGGAAGTGTGGCTTGTCAAGGTTCACCAGCATAACTGAACCACTGCTAGCCCAAAATTTAGGGGAAGGGATACAGGAGCTGAGTACAGGGTTAGGCCTGGGCTCATTCCAGGAGAATTGAATGAGAAACAACTCCTGCCCTTCCCACCATGCATGCACACTCACACACACACACACACACACACACACACAGAGAGAGAGAGAGAGAGAGAAACTGCTGCAATGTGCCACAAACTCCTGCCCCAGGAAAATTGACAGTGACTGTCAATGTCCTCATGGCTCCCAAAAGGCAATCACAAAAAGAAAAAACAAACCAATGTTGGTGCACTTCCCAGAGGCCAGGCTGACCAGCCTTGCTGGGAGTCACCTTGTGAACCAACGCTGTGCATTCCAATCTTCTTTGATACAGAAAAGGCTCAGTATCAATCAGTGCTAATTGCAGGTTTCTGTGCTTCTCTCCCGGCTTAAGCTGTTTTGCAAAAATTACATTTCATTACATTTTATACTAATCAGCTTCAAGAGCAGAGTGCAAAATTAACTTGAAATAATTTCATGCTCTCAGGTAACCTTTATTTTCTAAATTGTGGTGTTTTGCAGTAACTGTTTTATCCCACTGTATAATAACACTGTTCTTTGCATTAGGGTATAGCACTTATAGAACAGCTGTTACCTTAATCAAATATCAATAGCTCATCTTTATTTCAGTACTAAGTCAATAGCACATGCCATTTGTTACTTCATAAACTTCAATACCATAAGTGTTATCAGTTAAATAAGTGCTCTCTCAAATGTGGTTTAATGAATCAGAACCAATTTAAAAGACAGTGTATCTTGAAATCCTGAAACCTGCAAAATTTAGTACTTTTATAAAATATCAAAATCTTCAGGTAACCAAATGTTCAGCTGTATTTTGAACATGAACTCTCTTCTAATGAGTCCTCCCATAATATGGTTGCACTAGAATATAAGATAGGACATAAATGTCTAACACCCACCTAACTGGAAATCTGCCTCCTTCTTTTGTACTTTTGTTCTTTCTCAATAAATTTTTAATACAATTTTTCCCAAATTTGCCCCTCCAGAAGCCAGTATTCAAGCAAAGAAATATCATGCTTATTATAGCTTAACAATCACATATGTAAATAAGATTTGGAGATTCCAGTAAACTGTAAGCTAGTTCCAGACAGCAGAAAAACAGAAAACATCAGAAAGTCCAAAGTAATCTTGCACTACATTAATAGAATCACAACATCTAGGAAGCAGGAGGTAAGAGACACACACCTGGGAATGGGCTTTTTCCCCTGTAGCCTCCAGGATGAACGTGGTAGATTCCAACACCTAGATTTTAGGAGCATTACCACAATAACAAATGTGTGCTATTGTGAACCACCAAGTTCGTGGTAGGAAACTACAACAAACGGTAAGTTCCCAGGTGGCAGCTTCCTCCCCAGCACACGGCCCAGCACCCTCCCTATGGGAAACACCCAAGAATCCGTGAACACACACACAACTGTGTGGACAGTTCTCTGGGACAGCTAGAAAATGATAAGTGACAATATCGGGGTCATTTTCTTTTCACTGCACTGAAAAAAAAAAGTCACACAGAAAATTAATTAAGAATTTTAATTCCCACTCCCTCTCAATAAACAGCAACATCAAAAAGATCTGAGATGTCAGAACAAGTGAGTCAAATCTGAGCCACATCTGAGCTCAGCTCTGGAAGACAAAGGTACGAGGCTGGCACAGGGGAGGTGTGGGGGAGAGGGAGACTCTTCTAGTGCCAAAACGCTTAACGAAGGCCTCGCAGACCCTGGAAACCCACAGTGAGACACATTCCTCTAAGCATAGGGAGACACGTTAAGCCAAGTGAAGCCAGCCAGACACAGAAGGAAAAATGCTGCATGATCTCTCTTATATGCGGAATTTTTAAAAATCAAATACATAGAAACAGAGAGAAGAACGTGGTTACCAAAGGTGGCAGGGGGTGGGGAGAAGTGGCTCCCTCCACTCACTGAGGTTAGCACTTCCTTCTGACTGGTTGTCCTTCAAAACATCCTCTCCAGAGGGAACTCACAGCTGCATAAACAGAGTGCTGTCACTTGACCTCTGATGACCTGCTTTGTCTTTCTTAAAGGGAATAGTAATATCTATTTCACCGGTGATGGTAGGAGCATAAATGAGGCGAAGCGTGGATGTGAGCACCTGTAGAAAGAGGCTCCCGGAAACGTCAGCGGCGTCAGAGCTGAGCCGTCATCCTCAGATCCAATACAGCTTCTATGGCGAGCTCTGCCTGGGGCTCTGCATTCTTCCGTATCAGTGACTTGAGTTTCATAGCACGCATTGCATCTTTTTAGGGTAAGCCTGTTTGTTATCTTATCATAGTCTTTGGTTGACTTTTCGTACTGCCTCTAGAGCAAACTGTTAAAACTTAAATTAGGAAACTGCCCTGCTAAAAACAAAAATCCATCTCCAACGGCTCCTGAATGTCTCCAGAATGAAGCCTGCCCTCTTTTGCCTGGCATTCAAGATCTTTCAAGAATACCTGCTACTTCTATCACTCCCTCCACACTCAGACAAACTAGAAATCCCAGACAGATGTGCTTGGAGCAGTCAGCCCCATGCCTAGCACCTTGCAAATGTCCATTATTTCTCTAGTGAATTCTTGAATTCAGGGTCCATGGGTACTCATATCTCCAGCACCTAACAATGCCTGGCACACAGACAGAATTGGGTGTGGCTGCAGATTGATGTGTCCTGCAAAAGACATCCACGTCCTGATCCCTGGAAACGGGGAATAGAATATGTTACCTGTGAATAGAATATTGCTTTTGTTTTTTTGAGACAGAGTCTTGCTCTGTAGCCGAGGCTGGAGTAGAGTGGCGTGATCTCGGCTCACTGCAACCTCTGCCTCCTGGGTTCAAGCGACTTTCCTGGCTCAGCTCTTGAGTAGCTGAGATTACAAGTGCCTGCCACCAAGCCCGGCTAATTTTTGTATTTTTTTAGTGGAGACGGGGTTTCACCATGTTGGCCAGGCTGGTCTTGAACGCCTGACCTAAGGTGAACTGCCCACCTTGGCCTCCCAAAGTGCTGGGATTACAGGCGTGAGCCACTGTGCCCAGCCAGAATGTTACTCTTACCTGGCAAAAGGCATTGAGTTGCAGAAGAATTAAGGTGGCTACTCAGCTGACCTAGAGATGGCAGACTTATCCTGGACCTTCCTGGTGGGCTAACGCAATCACAAGGATCTTTATAAGTGTGAAGGGAGACAGAAGAAAGAGAGGAAGAGAGATGCAGTGTGAGGAGGACTCAGCCCAACGGTTGTTGGTTTGAAGATGAAGGAAGGGGCCACAGGCCAAGGAAGACAGGGCCTCTCAGAGCTGGAACACACAAGGGAACAGGTGCTCCCTGGAGCCTCCAGAAGGAACACAGCCCTCCTGACCCCTTGCTTTTAGCCCAGTGAGACCCATTTCAGATCTCTGACCTCAGGAACTGGCAGATAATAAATTGTTGCTTTAAGCCTGTAAGTTTGTGAAGATTTGTTTCAGCAGCGAGAGGAAACTAGTACACGCAGCTTACTGGGTGGATGAGAAATGAGTGGATAAAGCTCCTGCTGCCCTCACATTTGTGGCTTCCGTATTACACATTATTCATTTTTGCTTCCCAACTCCCATGCCTTTTCTTCTGGTGGCAGCACCTAGATTTCCTCTGGAGAGCCACCCGCCTTCCTCTCTAATCCAGGGGGCCCAGGGGAGGCTCACATGAGCCCGAGGGGCAGGCCCCAGGTCTGGTTTGTCCAACCAGAACACAGTTCCTCTGGCCAGCGATGGGTTCAGAAATGGAGACATTATCAGACCCGGCCCAGCAACAGCCAGCCCTGGGACTTTTGCTGCAACCCTTAGAAAAGTTGAGCTCACAGGTCTTTGTCTGTGGCAGGAAAGTGAAGGAGGTGCTGAGCTGTCAAGTGAAGATGAGATTACAGATGACATGAAGACACAGGGAGGGATGCTTAACTGTGCCGCTTGAACTCCTAGATCCAGCCACACCAGGGACACAGGCGAGCATGTTGTCTTTGGAGCTTAAGTTATTTTGTTAGGTTTCTGTCACTGCAATTTTTTTAAATGTAGTCTCACACCTCTAGAACCTTTGCTCAAGCAACTCTTTAACCTAGACAGTGTCCTCCCCACCCTCTAGAACTCAGCTAAACTCCTGCTGCACCTGAAAAGCCTTCCCCAAACCCAGATGATGCTCACCTCCCTCCCAACACTCCCAGGCGGTTCTGCAGTAACCGGGAAGGCGCTTGCCTGTCCTCATATGATGTTAAATCCTTGGACCATGCCTTGTTTGTCTTTACAACCCCCATCCCTGCTGCCAGAAGCTGGCCTTGGACTTACAGGGAGGCGCGTGTCTGCTAAATGCAATTCTTTGTTGCAAGGAAACAGTCATGCGCACATCACTACCCATCTCACTGCCTGCGGGCTCATGAGGAGTTGGCCAAGACCGGATGGCAGTTTCTGCCGTGAGCTGCTATTTCCCGTGCAGGGAAGTGAGTGACACTGAGAACGGGAGCCTTCAGCACCATGGGGTCGGCGAGAACAGCATTCTATCATGCTCCACCAACCTTTGGAAATTGAAATTCTGATTCTTGAGGCACTACATAAAAGCTTACCTTGACACAAAACTAATTATGTTTGCCTCAAACAATTATGCAAAACAGGTAGAGTGCTTTCAACATAAAACAATAGGTATAGAGGAAATGGCACTGCAGATACCCTTGTAAACATGGTGAAGGCACCACCCTGCTTAGGAGAGATCTACAAAGGCTTTGTGAAAGTGTGCCCCTGAGATTCAAATGGGAACTGGCCATTCGCCATCGTCGTAGAACACAGTGGGCCTCATGCATCCCACAAACACGTACTGAGTCAAGGCCAGCATATTTTCACACTCATGAAACATAACGGGTCTCATAGCAGCCTCTATACCTGATTTAAGTGATAAAGATAGGACATTACTCTTTCCACATAGATTTAACGAGCACCTCAAACTTAAGGTGCCCAAACAGAACCCTAGAACTCCTGGCTGCTTTTCTTTTCTTTTTTTTGAGATGGAGTTTTGCTCTTGTTGCCCAGGCTAGAGTGCAATGGCGCGATCTCGGCTCACTGCAACCTCTGCCTTCTGGGTTCAAGCGATTCTTCTGCCTCAGTCTCCCGAGTAGCTGGGATGACAGGCATGTGCCACTACACCTGGCTAATTTTGTATTTTTAGTAGAGACAGGGTTTCTCCATTTTGGTCAGGGTGATCTCGAATTCCCAACCTCAGGTGATCCACCTGCCTCGGCCTCTGAAAGTTCTGGGATTACAGGCATGAGCAACCAGATTGTGTACGTCGTTTCCCTACTCTGAGCTCCCAGTTCCTCAAGTGGAAGGAGGGTGTCGGAGGGGCTGAGATAACCAACATCAAGCATCAGCCTCCATAAATGTCGGATGTGCCATCATCTCTCTTCTGTCTCCTCAGTGTGACCACAGCAGACTGTTAGCAGGTCATTTCACAATTTTATTTTAAAGCCCTCAATAAATCAGCATTTTCCAAACTGCATATAGAGATCGTTACAGGCGACACAGAGTTGAATGAAATCCATGGTGTTGACAGACAGAGGGTCCTAATGTGTGCAGGACAATGGGATGGGACCGGCCCTTTGCTCTAACAGGATTCTCAGTGAGGAAACCAAGGTCCCCTTGTGTGATACCACGCCCCAGACACCACACTTCGGAGGAAAACCCTTTCTGCATTTAACGAACAATCTAGCTGCAAGGTTAAGAAGCCATTAGTCATGGCCAGAGTGATCAGGGTTGTCTTCTTGGAAAATTGTGGGACTTCAGCAAAGCCTTTAATGTGACAAGAGAGTCAAGGGGTCCCATAGACAAGAGAGTCTATGGGAGGCGTCCCATGGACTCTAAGGCTTGCACCTTTGCTCACACTGTCTGCTCCCATCCCCCATGCCTATCCTGCCAAAATGCTACACAGAAAGTAGCTGACATGCACGGTTTAAGGTGACACCACTCTCAAGTCCTAAACCTCACTCCCACCCCAACCAACTATGAACTCTTGGATTAATTTCTGGTTTTGTTGGGTTTTTTTGTTTGTTTGTTTGTTTGTTTTTGGAGACAGGGTCTCACTCTGTCACTCAGGTTGGAGTGCAGTGGTGTGATCAAGGCACAGTGCAGCCTCCACCACCCAGGCTCCAGCAATCCTCCCACCTCAGACTCCCAAATAGTTGGGACCACAGGCACGTGCCACCAAGCCCAACTAATTTTTGTATTTTTTGTAGAGGGGGGTTTTCCATGTTGCCCAGGCTGGTCTTGAATTCCTGGGCCTAAGCAATTCTGCCTGCCTTGGCCTCCCAAAGTGCTAGGATTAATCCAAGAGGACTTGAGCCACTGCACCTGGCCTCTTGGGTTAATTTCATAACCTCCTAGAGCCTGTGGTCTTCTCTTGCAAAGGTGATAACAGTGCCTGCTTTTGCAGATTTCCTATGAAGATGAAATGAGATCCTGCACATAGAGTGCCTAGCACAGCACTGGACACACATCTTGTTATCAGGAGCCCTTGCCCCCAGTGACCTCCTTTCATGGGCCTCACCTAAGCATTTGGCCACAGCCCTCACAGCCCCATCACCATTGGGCCTGAGTAGTTATACACTGCTGTGTGCCCTCATCTCAGAGTGAGTCCAAGGGATCTGGCAGGAGCCATGGAGAGGCCTGGGAGATATTCACAGAGGAGCCCAGGACTTTACGAGAGCTCCCATCCACTCCTGCATATTGGATGGAGTCAGTGATGATGATGATAATGATGATGATAAAATATCAGCTAAAATTTCCAGGGGACTTACTCCATGCATGTTCCATTGTAGATATGATTTCATTTAATCTTCAGACCCTCTGAGAGTGGCACTCTTACTCCTCCCATTTGAAGATGATGAAACTGATGCCTACGGTTAATAAATTACTCGTTGAATGTTATGGACAGATGTCTTGCAATTCTTGCCATAAAATGTTCCATAATATTCCTTTTAGGTTCTTAAATGTCTGTAAAATCTGTAATGATGCCCCTGTTCTCATTCCTAATATTGATCATTTGTGTCCTCTTTCCTTCTTTTGAATCAGTCCGGCTAAAGTTTCGTCAAATTTATTCATTTTTTCAAAGACCGAACTTCTTTTATTGTACTGATTTTTCTCTACTTTTCTGTTTTTAATTTTGTTAATTTCTGCTTTTGTCTTTATTATTTCCTTCTTTTCTGGTTGTTTTGGAATTGATTGGCTCTTCTTTTCCTAATTGCTTAAGAAAAAAAAATATTCCTGATTTGAAATCTTTCTTGATTTTAAAAAAATTTAATGCTATAAACTTTTCTCAAAGTGTTCCTTCAGTTGTATCCCACAAGTCTTATGTCTCATGTTTTCATTTTCATTCAGTGCAAAATAATTTATCATGCTCTGTGTCTTCCTCTTTGACTTCTAGGTTATTTAGAAGGTTGCCTTTTGGTTTCCAAATTTGGGTGAATTTTCCAAATATCTTCTGTTATAGATTTCTAATGGAATGTATTTGTGGTCAGAGAATATAGTTTATATCATTCAAATTCTTTTAAATATGATGAGGTACTGAAGTTTATTTTATGGCCAAGAATACAGTTTATCTTGGCAAATGTTCTATGTGTACTTGGGGAAAAAATGTGTATTCTGCTGTTGTTGGATGGATTGTTCAATAAATGTCAATTAAATCGAGCTGATAGTGCTATTCTGGTCTTCTATACCTTTACTGATTTTCTGTTTACTCATTGTATTGATTACAGAGAGAAGAGTATTTTTATAGTCTCCAACATAATTGTGGACTTGTCTGTTTTCTTTCAGTTCCAATCAGTTTTCACTACACATATTTTTTTAGCTCTTTAATTAGCTGCATACACAGTCAGGATTATATCTCTTGATCAGTTGACCTCTCTTCTTTATGTAAAACCCCTCTTTCTCCCTGGTAACATTCTTTGTTCTGAAGTCTATCCTGACTTCTATAAACATGGCCACTCAAACTCACTCTAAATTGGTGTTTGTGTGGTACACTGTCTTCCATCTTTATACTTTTACCCTATCTATGTTTTCTTCTTCAAAGTGGATTTTTTTTTGTCATGGTTTATTGCTGTGTCTTGCTTCTTTATCCAATTTGATAATCTATTCTTTTAAATTTTTTAAAAATATTTAGAATGCTTAGGACTCTTGCATTTAACACTATTACTAATATGATTTATTTAAATCCACCGTTTTGCTAGTTATTTTCTTTTTTTCCCACCTATTTTTGGTTCTGTCTTCCCTCTTTTCTGACTATTTGGGGGAAGTTTTGTTCTTTGTTATTTCATTTTTGTCTCCACTACTGGCTTATTAGTTATGCTTCTTGGAAACTGTATTAAAGATTGCTTTGCTTTAAGAAGATTCAATAAATAGGAATCTAGATTTGCCAAAATAGAAGTGGAAAGTTTGGGAAATGGATCTGCTAGGTGTTGCAGCTCTAATCACCTTTAGCAAGGCATTTGACAGGGTCCAATTCACACATAAAATTGACAGGCAGCTTTTCGGCATGATGGCTGCACATCCACACCAGTGAAGGGGCAGAGATAGAGCGAGGTTCTAGGGCTGGCCAAAGCCTAAGGAGTCAGGATCCCGCTCATGGCTGGCCTCACCAGCCCCACTGCAGAGACTTCCCCACACTGCTGGCTGAGCTGAATCCAGGAGGAGTAGCCTCGACTTGAGGGGTCTGTTTTCTGCCTCCCTCTGCTGCTACTTTTCCTGGGAGTCCTGTGACCACACAGGGAAACACCTAATTGACTCCATGTCCCCCCAAAAGCACCAGGACATCCATCATTGCCCGCCTGAGGAAAAACAATGGGTTCTGCTTCATTACACACCAGAATCTTTAAGGATGAATCTCGACAGTTCTATCCATTTCCAAATGTCAGTCAGCCAAGCTCAGACTTGCACAATAACAGTTGCATTGTCTGACAAGCTGAGCATTCAAAAGGTGAATAAAATTCTCAAAGACAAGGAAAAATATCGTTTTCTAACTTCCAACTAATTAGCAAAGGCAGGTTATTTCTCCTTCGTTGCTAGGATCACTGAGCAGCCATGAAACTGTACAGAAGCAGTTAAAAATTAGCACCTTCACTTTAACAATGGGGGGTGCCGTGGTTTGGATGCGTCCTCAAAAAAGCCTGTGCTGGAAACTTGAGGCCCAGTGCCGCAGCATTGCACAGTGAGGCCTGGCAAGAAGCGTTTAGGTCACAACGGCTCCACTCTCGTGAACAGACTAATCCCAGTTATAAAAGGGCTCTCTGCCTCTCTCTCTCTCTTTCTCTCTCTTTCTCTCTGCCTCCCTGCTTCTCTGTCTCTCTATCTCTGCCTCTCTCTCTCTCTGCCTCTCTTTGTCTCTCTCTGACTCCCTGCCTGTCTGTCCCTCTCTGTCTCTCTGTTTCTCTCTCTCTCTCTCTGCCTCCCTGCTTCTCTGTCTCTCTCTCTGCTTCTCTGTCTCTCTCTCTGCCTCTGTCTCTCTCTCTGTCTCTGTCTCGCATGATCTTTTGCCCTTCTGCCTCTCATCGTGGGATAAAGCAGCAAGAAGACCCTCACCAGATACAGGCCCCTCCACCTTGGACTTCCCCACCTGCAGACTGTAAGAAATAATAGCCTGTTCTTTACAAATCACCCTATCTTGGGCATTCTGTTACAGCAGCAAAAAACAGACTAGGACAGAGTGTATGGAACATAAATAATCCACTGGAACAAAGTCTCATTAAGGAGACGATCCATCACTCAGAAAATCTCAACAAATGACAAGACTTCTCCTCCAATGTTCCCCTTTTTAACTACATACTATTCTTCTGCCCAATATTCTGATAAAACTCCAGTCCCAAATCTCTCAGCAATGATCTCATCACACACATCTCTGAATCCAGCCCTCCGCAGCTTTCCTACATGTTCTTCCAAGTTGGCTGGACTAAGACAGTCCCCTTCCTGTTCCTTGGGTCTTGGCAGAAGCCTTGAAACAAGTCAGACTATTGCGCTCGTAAATTAAAGTGAGAGCCCACGTTCATAACAGCTCTTAGGGTTGGTCCGCACGACCAGGCACTGATCCTGTGACAGATTCTGGGCCATTCAGTTGCTCTCTCTGAAATTTCACTTGAGGGCATAGCACCTGCTCTCCCAGCTACAGGACCTGAGACCCTGCTGCCTGGATCCTTAGAGCTTCCAGTCCTTCCCAAGCTTCATTTTCTGTCTGTATTTTGTCAGCCACATTGTTCTTCCAATAAGTTTTCCCATTGCTTGCATTCAACCTTAGTTCCTTTTTTTACATGTATAGAAAACAGCAGTTGTTGCCTGAAAAGAGGCGGCAGGTAACAGACCTTCAGGGCATGAAGAACACTTGAACCTGGCACCTCGCTGCACTGGCAAAACAAGGAAGCTCATTCCTGCTCTGGGCTGGCCACGTGGCAGCCTGTGGTGCCAGATACCGGAATTGCTAATCAAGTTATCTTTAGTGCTCCCCTGAGGCCAAGTGCTCCCTGGGGACAGGTGCCTGGCTTTGGAGACAGACAGCTGCTATGAAAGGAACGAACGTATGATGTTGGAAAGAGGGCTAGCTGCTTCTGGGAGCACTGGCCAGCTTGAAGCAAGATCAGCTCATATCCCCCAGCGCTCACCTGAAGGCATGAGCTGAGACCCAGAGCCCTCCCATGACCTGCTGAGAGAATCTCTTATCTCCACTATCCACAAGGCTAAGATCAGCCAAAATTAAATTCAGAGCTTGTTCCGGTTGCTGAATCCTAACAGCTTTTAAGCTCACTATGTCACCAGGTTGGAAAAAAACAGGACACTGACAATTGCAAAGAGGAAATTTGGAAAACCAGGGGGACCTGAACCTCTCCCACCACACTCCAAATTTGGGTCTTAATTTCAGTTTACATTGGGCTTCTTTGTTTGCTAGCTACGTAAATCAACCTGGAAAACTCAAGCACTCAGGGAATTTGTTGGAAGGGTATGAACGAAGTTCATAGACTCAAACAAAAGGTCAAGGAGCCACGAATGACCACCATGACCAGAGAGGCCTGAGGAATTGCAAAGCCGGCACAACTGTCTCCACAGGGTGAAGCATCTCCAGCCACTTTTAACTTTTTATCATTTTGCTCAGGATTCAAAGTCTACAGAGGAAATGGTGTCTGATGGTTGTGCCTGGGTGGCATGCCTTTCCCTGGGAGAGGAAAGCTCGGGTACCTTTCCCCAGGTCCCACCAGAGTCTATCACTGGAGATGATCAGATGACATCCCCAGAGGAAAGTAGAGTGGACATCACACACGGGACAAGCAATCGAACATCCCCAGCCTAACTGAGAACCTGCGCCTGGGTTCAAGGCCACTCTGCAGAATGAGGTTGCTCTCAGCCATCAGAGATCTGGCCGCATCTCACTAGTTTTGCCTTCTAGAGTAAAAAGGATAAGTTCGCCCAGTAAGGGTGCTGAACAAAGCCCAAGGCCATGATCAGAATTAAATTGAAAAGGAAAAGTAGTTCCTTAATTTGCCAGTTGTTCTGGCTGCTGCTCCACACAAAGCCACTCGCAGGCCAGAAGTATGAGCTACACGGTTGGTGTCAAATCACACCAGGGTGGCTGGCAAGGCAGTCAGTCCCACAGGTCAAGGCTGGGTCGCACTTGAGGTGGTTGTATATGGAGCCCAAAGGGAGGCTGCAACAGGGTTCCCCAGGACGGAGGGAGTTCCTGGAGCCGATGACTTTCAGTGTTAAAACCAGGATAGGCTCTCGGTATGCAGAACCGCCCATTCTAAAATCAGGAAAGTTCTGGGCAAATCTGGGGCCACATTACCTGTTCACTCTAACCCACGGGCACAGCTAAGACTTCAGCGTCTAACTTCAGCATTATCACGGCTCCTCTGTAACCCGGGGTTCCCAGGAAGCCCCTGCTCACCCATTCCCAGTGCTCTGCAACAGACTTGGCCTTGGAAAACTACAGAAGTCAAAATGTAATTTAAGACATTTAATGTACAAGGCATTAAAAGACCAGCAAATTCCTTGAAATTCCTAAGCTCACACCATACCTTTATAGGCAGAATCTGACATGGTGCCACGGGGCTGCTAGCATATTATCCTGCTTTTCTACTAACAAAGTTTGTCTGCTTTCTAGGTCACTCAGTACCTGGAAGGCAGGCAGTGGGCAGCCATACACTTAGAACCCCCCAAGGACTGGGCAAATGACTGTTATTTACCATTCAGCAGAATAGCAGGGATCCATTTTACACTTCAAAAAATGATAATAATAATAATAATTACAGCTTCATCAACATTAGCATTTAGGTACGAAATATTATGGCACCAATGTCTAGTTAACACAGTAATGAGACATATTAATATATTTCCTTCTTCATTTCAAATCCATAATCTACACTAATTGCTTTTAATGTACTCATTTTGGATGGATGCTGATATTTGAGAGTGAACATTATAACTTACCCCATTAACCAAAAACCAATGGCAGCAAAACCGTCCCTAATGCAATTATACTTCTTGTCAATGTTGTTGCCAGCCAGTGGTACCAAGGAGACAAGGATGTATTTATTCATTTGCAAATTACCCGATGAAAACTGGGTGATTAGGACTAGGAATTAACATTTCTCTCCCACACTGTAGCTTCACAGCTACCCCAGAGAGAGCAGTGGGCGAAGCTCCATCAATACCAAGAAAAGCGACTCAGGACGCCAAGTGTGGGCGTCATTCTGACATGGCGGTGTTCTTCCCTGCGTCAACAGCAAACAAAGGGGCCGAAGCCCAGAATCTTCCTGATTGGTTTTATGAACCTGAGACTTGGGGCCTTCCCTGAGTCAACAGCAAACAAAGGTGCCGAAGCCCAGAATCTTCCTGATTGGTTTCATGGACCTGGGACTTGGGGCAGCTCTCTAGTTAATGGGATGGACTCTCTCCAATCCAGGTCCCACACAATGAGACAGAGCAGGACCCCTCTTAGGGTCCTACTGGCCCCTCCAAGCATGACAATAAAGAAAACTCTTGAGTTCCTTCAAGGAAATTCCAGGTACTTAGCTAGCCCTGAGAAGTAAGTGAGCAGCATGATGTGCAAGAAGATAATAGTAGCTTAAAACAATATCCAAGGAAGTTAGAGCCACATAATGCGTGGTTCTGTTTAGAAACTAAAGATAACACATAGGTCCCAGAGTTGTTTTTCAGAAACCCGGACCCATACCAAATTAAGAACGCCACAGGCATGTGGACCTTGGATAAGGAAGAACTGGGGAAGGAAGACTGAACTCTGATCGCAGTTCTTTGTTCTTAATTTCTCCCTGAGGGGCCTGGAGACAGTCATGCCCACAGCCCAGACCTTAAAGTTCTTTCCTGCTGACCCCAAGTTTTTAGACAAAGCTTTGCTTCCTTAACCAATTGCAAATCAGAGAATCTTTGAATCCACCTATGACCTGTAAGACCCCACTTTAAGATATCCCACCTTGGCCGGGCGTGGTGGCTCATGCTTGTAATCCCAGCACTTTGGGAGGCCAAGGCGGGCAGATCACGAGGTCAGGAGATCGAGACCATGGTGAAACCCCGTCTCTACTAAAAATACAAAAAAAAAAAAATTAGCCGGGCGTGGTAGCGGGCGCCTGTAGTCCCAGCTACTCGGAGAGGCTGAGGCAGGAGAATGGCGTGAACCCAGGAGGCGGAGCTTGCAGCGAGCCGAGATTGCGCCACTGCACTCCAACCTGGGCGACAGAGCGAGACTCCATCTCAAAAAAAAAAAAAAAAAAAAAGATATCCCACCTTGGGTGGATTGCTTGAGTCAGGAGTTCAAGACCAGCCTGGACAACAGGGTGAAGCCCCTTCTCTACAAAAAATGCAAAAAAATTAATCAGGCATGATGGTGCGTTCTTGTGGTCCCAGCTACTCAGGAGGCTGACATGGGAGGATCCCTTGAACCCAGGAGGTGGAGGTTGCAGTGAGCTGAGATCACACCACTGTACTCCCACCTGAACAATAGAGCCAGACTCTGCCAAAAAAAAAAAAAACAAAACATATATATATATATATACATGTATATATATATATATATATATATATATATATATATATATATATAAAATCTCCCTCACCTTTTTGGGCCAAACCAATGTATAATCTCCATGTATTGATTTATAATTTTGCCCTTAATGTCTGTTTTCCTTAAATTTATATCTGCCTTTTAAAAATTCTTGCTTGTAAGCCATCAGGGAGTTGGGTTTTAAGTGTGAGCTGCCTGATTTTCCTTGCTTGGTGCCTGCAAATAAAAGCCCTGCTTTCTCTCGCCACAAACCTTGGTGTGGATGTTTGGCTTTCCTGCGCCAGACGAGCAGATCCAGGTTTGGTCTGGTAACAAGAACATTCCTTGCCAAAGCAGAGGCTCAGACTCAGCATCCGCAGACCCCCAGGCCCTGCTGCTCAGCCACTGCATACCTGCACCCATCCTCACTGCTCCCTGTCTTTTCCACTGCCCCTGCCATGGCCAACCTAGGTGTTTCAGGGCCTCTCGCCTGCTCAGTGCACAGTGAAAGGAAGGCCACAGCAGACCAGGACACAGGGCAGCCAAGGGAGGCTTCCATCTCCTTCAACCTGAACAGCCTCAGTGGAAACACGTCTGGAAAGAGACATCGTCCTGTACCAAGGTATGTGGCCTCCATGACCTCCATGATCAGCCAAACTGTTTGTGTGAATAATGTCAGCCTGACCACCTCTGTGAGCTGATCCTGCCCACAGCACAGAGATGAAGGGCCCGGCAGAGGAGAAAGCATTGTCTAGGGAAGTCCTGGGCTCCAACCCTTGCTGCTGACCACTGCCTCTGGGCAGTGGTTCCTGTCCCTCTCTGAGGCTTGATTTACTCATCTGAAAAGGAGGAGTGTGGAGCAAAAGCCCTCTAACATCCCTTCCAATTCCAACATTGGATCAAATATCAACTAACCTGTGCATTCTTCCCTGCAGCCCAGGGCCAGTGGCACCAGGTGAAGTTACCCCTCCCTCAGTAAGTTTTGAGCACATGCCTTTAACAAAAAAACCAAGCTCTGTAAAATATTTTATAGGGGTTTATTCTAAGACAATATGAGTGACCATGGTCCAGGGAACACAGCCTCAAGAGGTCCTGAGAAAGTGCACCCAGGCAGTCAGATTACACATTTTGTAATTTTAGGTTTTATACATTTTAGGGAGGCAGAAGTTTCAGGCAAAGACCTAAATCAATATGATACATACAGGAGACAGGAAAATACTGGGTAGAAGAGGGCGGCTCCCCAGCGAAGGCCCCACCCTCAAGGCTGAAGACCCGCAGCTCTAAGTGAGGACAGGCATTACTGTTTCGCACCCAAAAAGTTGTCTTTCGGCCCACCACGGCCCCCCATCTTGCACCCATATAAACCCAAGACCTTAGTGGTCACACATACAAGCAGCTGAAGGTCAGAACCAGCAGACCAGCGACAACAGAACAACACAACAGAGAAAGAAGACGAGGGGCATCTGGATGCTGAGGGGAGTTCAGCTGGGGGCAGTCAGAGAAGAGTCCAGCCACAGGGTGGCCTGACTCCAGGGGAAGACCACGTTCCCACTCCATCCCCACCTTCCCACCCCATCCATCTAGCTGAGAGCCACCTCCACCACTCAATAAAATCTCGCACTCATCCTTCAAACCCACATGTGATCCGATTCTTCTCATACACTGGGCAAGGACTCAGGATACAGAAGGCTGTGACACTGGCCCCCTGCCCTCACGATAAGGCACAGAGTCTATTGAGCTGATTAACACAAGCCTCCTGCAGAGGACGAAGCTGAAAGAGCACCCTGTAACACATGCGCACTTGGGCTTCGGGAGTCACAGACACCCACCCCTAGATGAGGCTATGGGGCTGGAGCCCAAAAGTGCTCCCCACAGCCTCTGCACCTGCCCATCTACATGCTCCCCCTATGGGTTTGAGCAGCAGGGGCCACCGAAGGAGCAAGCCCAGCCATCGCACATCCTGCAAGGCAGATAAAGGAACTCTCCTGTTTCAAATACATGTAAAGTATACATTGGTTCGGTCCAGAAAGGTGGGATATCTTGAAGTGGAGGCCTACCAGTTATAGGTGGATTCAGATATTCTTTATCTGCAACTGGTTGTATTAGTTCATTTTCACACTGCTGATAAAGACATACCTGAAACTGGGAACAAAAAGAGGTTTAATTGGACTTACAGTTCCACATGGCTAGAGAGGCCTCAGAATCATTGTAGGAGGCGAAAAACACTTCTTTTGTTTTCTTTTTTTTTTTTTGAGACAGAGTCTCACTCTGTCACACAGGCTGGAGTGCAGTGGCACAATCTTGGCTCACTGCAACCTCCACCTCCCGGGTTCCAGTTTCTTCTGCCTCAGCCTCCGGAGTAGCTGGGACTACAGGTGCCTGTCATCATGCCCAGCTAATTTTTGTATTTTTAGTAGAGATGGGGTTTTACCATGTTGGCCAGGATGGTCTCGGTCTCTTGACCTCATGATCCACCCACTTCAGCCTCTCAAAGTGCTGGGATTACAGGTGTGAGCCACCGTGCCCGGCCTTGAAACACATTTCTTACATGGCAGCAGCAAGAGAAAAATTAGGAAGAAGCAAAAGCGTAAACCCCTGATGAACCCATCAGATCTTGTGAGACTTATTCACTATCACGAGAATAGCATGGGAAAAACCAGACCCCATGATTCAATTACCTCCCCTTGGGTCCCTCCCACAACACGTAGGAATTCTGGGAGATACAATTCAAGTTGAGATTTGGGTGGGGGCACAGCCAAACCATATCACTGGTTAAAGAAGTAAAGCTTTATCTAAAAATTTGGAGTCTGCAGAAAGGATTGTTTTCAGTTAAGATAAGGAAGTCTCTGTAAAAAGTAAAGTAGAGGTTCCTCTTCAAAGACATTCCTCTCCATCTAATTAGGAATAAATAGTAACTTCTCTTAGAAGCAAAATTTATTCAAAGACCTATGCTAACATTCTTAAATATCTGCTAGCCGTGATAAAGAAATCAATGTACTTTATGTTCTTAGCTCCCACAATTTAGCCTAAATATTTGCCCTGGCATGCTTATACTGGTCCGAGCAAGCATTAGGTCATAGCCTGTACCTCTTCCTTATTTGAAGGTGTTTTTACCTTTCTCAGCATTCCACAAGTTACTTCCTCCTTCCTTTGTTCTCCTCTGCCTTTGCCTCTTTTTAGAAGTTCTAAGTTGCTAGCCAATTGGGACAAATACAGAATGTGAGTTCCCATTCCAGCCAGTGGAAACCAGACACAGCAGTAGGGTGGAAGCATCAGGTTATAAATGACCCTGTCTCCTTTGTTCAGTGTACTCTCATGGCAAAACTGCTGGCGAGTGTACCCTTTCTGCAGGAAGTAAAAATTGCCTTGCTGAGTACATTAAATTTATGTTCAAGTGCTATTTCTTTACAGCACTGGGGAACAACCATTTCAAACATCTCTTAACCAAAGCACTGCGTCAGAGTGACCCACAAGGGTGTGTGACTTAACCCCTGCCTGGCGCAGCCTTGGATCTTGTTAGTAATTTGGTATCTTATTGTCATGAAGAGTGCGTTTTGTCAGCCTTATAATGTCTATTTTAACATTAATGTTGGCCCATTGTAGCTAGACTCCAAAAGGGAGGGAGTATAATAAGGCTTTTCTGACCTCCCTTCCCCTCATGGCCAAGAACTCAGATTTTCAGGTTTCTCTGAGGTCCCCTTGGCCAAGAGTGGGGGTCTGTTAAGTTGGTTGGGAAGCCCACATTTTTATGATGCCCATAAAGAGATGTGCCTTAATTGACCCACGCTGGCATGTGTTTCCTGCATTCCAAGAGCAGAGCCTGTGCCACATTCCCTCTGTATCCAAGGGCTGCACAGCACAGACTGGCTAGGAGGAGGCAGCCATCATCGGCCTCATGGTGGAGAGGACATCCACTGGCGGTTTCCGCTGATTCTCCAAGGCTTCCACACCACTGGATGTTTTATTAGTCTTAAACACCAAACGCTATGCTAATGAAACATCAGCATTCAAATCTAACCTCTGATGTTAGGAAGATGCATTTCATTTTTCAATTAAAACCTGATTTCCAGTGTTCAGCCACATGCTGCATTAGCATCACCTCTTTAATTAATCTGGCATCTCTCAGCCAGAAGTTGCTAAATTGCCCAAGCAGAGATGGGAAAACTAAAGCGAAGCCTGCTCCCAGCCCAAGGTGAACAGGTCTTTCAAGCCCGGAAGATATTTGGTTATTTGAATAAGAAACCATTTATCTGACAACACTTAGCTTAAACAGCAATTAGTCAAGAAGGGAAGACAACGCCATTTAGAAGCCGCCGGTTGGCAGGCCCCAGGCCAAGCGCAGGGGAAGATCTTCAGAAACCAGCTACTTTGCACTTAAGCAGGAAGCTTTAATTAGTTCCTGGGGGAGACCAACCTCTCCTGTTTGCATTTCAGGAAGCTTTTATAAAAGCTTCTTATTTGCTCTCCTAGGGGTTTTGTTTTTGCTTTTGTTTTCTTTCCTTTTGTTCTTTAGAACAACAGTTCTTCAAGGCCTAAGTCAAAGGAGACTTCTCTGGCTCCCTGCAAGCCAGGACCTAAGGCCGTCAGTGGTTGGGCCTGGGCTTCAACTGGAGCATCTTGGTTTGACCCCGTCTCCCCGGTCCTGGAGAGATCTGGACAGAAGCCTAAGATGACCGCAGACCAAAGAGCCTCCATCTAGAACACGGCCCCTGTAGCTGCACCCCACACCCTACCACCCCTCCAAATGGAAGGCCACGCTGTTACTCACTCTCAACTTGTTTAAAAAAAAAAGCTTTGTCTCAGCAAGGCAGCCAGATCACCCCTTATGAGGAAACTAGAGTGCCCCAAGCAGTGCAAGTCTGTAAGGAGCCCTCAGGCTCTCCCTGAAAGGCATCCGAGCCTGCCGTGGCTAGGGGTATCCATGGCTGGATCACTGATTAGGACTTAATCGTTTGGATTCAGGGTTTACACTGTTACAGAGGAAAGTCAGAGGCTGACCTTGTGTGGGGTCTTGAGTGGGACCCAAGGACACTCACCCTGCCACTCTCAGGGGGCTCAGGGTGGCACCACTGCCCCAGAGACACCTCTCTGGGAAAGCTGGAAAAAATGTGCTCAGTCCAGGCCACCAGGGTGGCATCTGCTGAGCCCTCCTGAATGCAGTGCAGCTCCCCGCCATGGAACAAGGTGTTATTGATGACGGGTATCCGAGTTACCAATGGCAGATCCACACAGGTCTGTAGCAACAATTCTTGTCCTCAGAAGAAAGAATTCCACGGAGGGGCATAAGGCAGAAGAAGAGACTGAGGCAAACTTTAGAGCAGGAGTGAACATTTATTGAAAAGCTTTAGGGCAGGAAAGAAAAGAAAGTAAAATATACTTGGAAGAGGGCCAGGCAGTCATCTTGGAGGACAAGTGCCCTGTTTGACCTTGAACTTTGGGTTTTCTATGTTGGCCTACTTCTGGCGTCTTGCATCCTTTTTGCCTTGATTTGTCCCTTGGGGTGAGCTGTCTACCTGCGCAGTGGCCTGCTAGCACTTGGGAGGAGAGCATGCGTGGTGTGTTTACTGGAATTGTGAGCATGCTCACCTGAGGCCTTCCCTTTACTGGTGGAATGTTGCTGGCTCTGACTCGCAGACCCTGGCTGAACAATGGATGAAAAAATGCACTCAGACACAGGCATGCAGTGAAAGAGTGGGCTAGGGGACTGGGCTGCTCATAGAACGAGTTGTAGCAGCTGCAGCCCTGACAAGCCAGCGCTGCGGGCATTTATTCAGTACAGATTTAATGACAAAGGCTTTGAGTCAACACACTGGTGGGTAATTAACATGGTCACCACCACCCCCACCCCACCCACCCCACCCCCCAGAGAGGACAGTCCTGCACAGATGATTAAAGGCCAGGTTCTGAGGCCTAAGTAAACTAACTTACCTAGATCATTTTCTTTACATCCCCTTGTTATCTAACCCTTGCTTTCAGGCTCCAGATAAGAGAATCTGGCTGCCTTAAGCCAAATTATCTTCCAAAGCTTTTGCAAAACCTCTTGGCCTTCCAAGAAGGTTTGCATCTTTTTTCTATAATTTCTCCCACCACCCTGGCCAGTCTCCTACAGAATATCCTCAGAAGGTCATATGCCAGTTAAACTCTGCCATTTTGCCTCTCCATGTGCATACTTGAGCTCACTCACCCAACTCCTGAGATCTTACTGGGAAGCTGCTGATCACCTGTTTCAGGCATTTCTATCTATTGGGAGACCGCCTTTCCCTGGCATTGGCTGTGACCTATTACTGTTTTAGAGAGACAGTTAACAACCACCTGGCCATCACCTGATGGTCACCTGACATTCCTGGTTGAGGGGCCCTCTCCTTCCCTGCTCATGTCTGCCTGACTACCTACTGTAACAAAGGGTGAACCAGTGTCCTTGGAGATCTGAGTGCACCCAGCATCGGCACTAGCATCAGCAAGCTTTGGACACCATGGGAGTGGAGAGGAATGGGGACCTGTCACTCCTGCTTCCGCTGGCCCAGTGGTTTTCCACCTGGCTCCACATTAGAATCACCTGGGGAGTTCTTCAGACTCCAGATGTGGGGTCCCCTTCTCAGAGGTTCTGATCTATTTGGTCTGCTATACAGGGCTGCAAAGTTCAGCAAAGACCCTGTGCCCACCCCAAGTGCCCAGGACCACAGCAATGCTGAGAACAGAGCAAGCCCACAGAATCCTTCACACCTACCGGGAGGAGAGCAGATCCTATTGATTTGCTCCCACCACAACATATGACATGAGCCGATGCCAGACAGAAATGGTTAGAGCTGGTGTAGGATTCCCCATGCTCCCTCCCTGCATCATGGCAAAACCTGAACTCTCATGTTGAGACTACAACGTCCAAGGACAACAGAGCCTTGGTTATCCTGATTCCTTCAGTGACAACAGAGGAAAAAGCCCCCTCCTGGCCTGCATGACATGAAAAGCGTGAACGGTAAACAAAGATGCATTCACTCTTTTCACCCACTGAGAATCCAAGGCCGTTTGTTACCTCAGCATCACCTTGCCTGTCCTGACTTTTACAAGCCTGGCCACACAGATGTGCTTGGGAACAGCCTCCCCCAAAGAGAGCTGGCCAGTCATTAAAACAACCTCAGCGTTTCTGAGAAGTCTTGCTTGCCAGTGGTCACGAATTGTCTCTGACTTCAAATGTATCAAGCACTAGCAAAGGTAATCTCTTCCAGACTTTCAGGAGCTGCTGGCTTCAGGTCCTCTCTTGAATTTTCCACCCATCCCACTTCCAGATGTGAATTTCAGCCTGCATTATTGGGGGCCTGGCCCCCTGACCTGCTGAAGATGGATCACAGAGCATCAAGCCGTGTGTCTGACATCACTGTTCCACAATCAACAGAGAACACATTTATAAACATTAAATTGCCCCAGACTCAAGCATTTCTTGCCAAAGAGATACGGCATAATTAAACTGCAAACGATAGCAAAAACTAATTTTTACTGTCTTGTGAGGTGTTAGCTAAAAGCTTTCCCTCGTGTAGCTCACTTTTCTGGATGAAACTGACCTAAGTGCATTCATTAGTGGACATTTGGGGTTTTTTTAGTGGAGCAGACATAACAAACACCACTTTGGATTAGCAATTAACACAAAATAGAAGGCTTTTTGAATGTGGTGTTTATAGGTTCACTTTTTATTTATCTAGTCATGGAATGACTATTAAGTGCTCACTATGTGCTAGGCACATAGAAAACATAATCACAACCGGAGGCTGCATTTGAGTGGTGACAGTAAAACAGTGGCCGGAGGTGCAACGGAACCTGATCTGGGGTGGGAGTGCTGGGCTTCAGTCCTGGTGCTCAGCCTTGGGACGCCCTGGCGAGTCCCTCCACCCAGAGCCGCCACTGCCTCCTCTGTACCCAAGAAGTATGCAAGTCTGGTGACACCCAAGTCCCCTTTTATTCATTCATTCATCACACAGTGCTGGGGAGATCTGACTGTGCCACGAGCAGCTCTAGGCTCTCCGGGTGTCCTTTATACACAAGAGACAGAATCCATGTCCTCGGGGATCCCGCCTGTGACACAGGAATGGACAACATCAAGAGAACTGAGTAGCAGAGGCAGCACATGAGGTCGTGGTGCATGCAAAGGAGAGAAAATGAAGCAGGCACAGGGGACGTGGAGGGGCGCAGGGAGGGAGGGGCATCAGGTTGGCAGGCGGCGGCTCTCTCGAACTCCTCACTTGAGGCTTGGCTCCACCCTGCCCTGCGGTACCTTACCCAGTGCCCACTTCTCTATCCTCCTCTCCAGAACCTATGCAGAGCCCTCGGCACAGTTCACCATTCCATCCTCCCTGAAATGCCTGCCTCCTTTGGCTCCAGGACAGCACTCCCTCCCGGTTCCCTCCTCCATTTCTGGCTGCTTCTTGAAAGTGTCTTGCTAAGCCCTCCGCCCTCCATGAGCCCTGCAGGCTGCAAGTCCACAGGGCTCTGCCTCAGACCACTCCTCCCTCGCTCATTTTTTCCTGAACTCCAGACCCACAGAGCCAATGGGGTCTGTGACATGTGTGTATTAAGCATGTCCTTTCTGATGTTTGATACCCAGGGCCTTGCTGACACTGGAAGGACAGCCCCTCCCAGGGCTGGCAAAGTCCTAGAGACAGAAAACTACTGGGGGCTTTCTTACAGGAACAGCCACTCCAGAGTCCACACCCCAACCACCTCCTCCATCAGGCTCTCATATGCAAACAGCCACTCCAGAGTCCACACCCCAACCACCTCCTCCATCAGGCTGTCACTCCCAGGCCCACTCTCACCTGCCCTACTCAACCCAGGGTGAGGTACCAGACAACCTGGGAAGTCCCTGTGCACCAGGGCCCACTGAAATTATTCACCCTGGCCAATCCTAAGCCAGCTCACCCTGCCTCACCTATTCCTTCCCATGGAAGCCATGGTAAAGGGCCCTGCATCCATTTTCCCCTCACTCCCTCTGCCTCTGGACCAGCCCTAGGTGCTTCCCATAGGACATCTTGCAGCCTGGCGAGCCCCCTCCTTCCCTTGGGAACTGTGAGTAACAAACTGTCTTCCCAATGGCAGAGGTGCCTTCTGACCTCTTGGCTTCACCACACCAGAATAATAATAAAGCCTACATTTTAAAACCATCTGCACTGCATATCAAGTCGACACATTTATCAGTTATGTACTGCTTTATATCAGTTAAGTACTGCTGTTAGCATCTCTAGATGCTAACACCCCAAATACCTGCACCAAATTATCCATTATCAGTGGCTAAAAAGGGTCAACTGAATCTCAGGGTCTAAGTTTTAAATGTCTTCTTTCAAATGCCATGCCAAATCTTAATGAAGTAAATAAGCCAATTTGCTATGATCCTGTGAGTCAGTCATTTGAGCTGGACTCTGCTGAGTGGTTCTTCTGTTGGGGTCATTCATGCAGAGGCCATCACCCAGAAGCTCAACTGAGGTTGGATAAAGTAGGATGGCCTCAGTCACCTGTGCACTTGGTCTTGGCTGTTGGCTGATGGATCTAGGGGACTCAGGACAGTTTGACTCTGCTTCACATGGCCTCTGATCCTCCCATGAGTAGACCAGGCTTCCTCATAGTGGTCTTAGGGCAATTTCTCAAGACAGTGAGAGTAGGAGCTGCAAAGTCTTTTGAGACTGAAGCTCAGAAGCCACACAACATCACTCCTACATTTTATCAGCCAAAGCCATTTGCAAGGCCAGCCAGACTCAAGGGTTGGGGAGTTAGACTCCACTTCTTGATGAAAAGAGCAGCAAAGCCCCATGGCATGAACATGGGGAAAGGAAGCTTTGTTGCAGCCACAGCATCCTGAGCACATCCAACATGTCCTGACATGCCCCAAACCGAGCTCTGACATTCGCCCCAGCCAGCAACTCCTACGGCCTTCTTCTCACCCCTGGTAGCCCTATTCTTTCCATCATTCAGGCCAAAAGCTTCAGTGGCACTCCTGACCTCTCTTCCACTCACAGCTCACTTCACTCTATAAGCAAACCCTGTAGGTTTCACCTTCAAACTCAACCAATGATGGAAATGTATCTCACTATCACCATTCCACTCCCTTGGTCCAAGCCACCAATCTCACCTACCAGGATGTCTCTAGAGGTTCCCCTTCTGGAGTAAATATCCTCTCTTCAGTGGTGATGCTGCTGACAGAACCTATGGGATCTCCCATTGACAGCTTTGCATTGCTTGTGACTCACTGCACCCATACCATCCTTAGTGGTTTCAAGCAATCCATTTCTAGATGCTAATATCTCAAATGCCTGCCCCAAATTATCAATTATGAATGGCTAGAAAGGGTCAACTAAATCTCAAGATCTAAGTTTTAAATGTCTTCTTTCAAGTTTGTGATTCCCAAAATGGTTTGATATTTTGCTCTCATCAGTTAAAAAATAAATCAGCACACTCTTCTAATGTATGTACACTTATTAATTATAAATATAAATGACCAAATTAATAAATAACATATGTGCCAGATCTCACTAACGAACCCCTGCAGGCCTATATTCCCAGCTCTTCTCTTTGGTTCAGTGCCTGTTCAGCATGGACCATATCAATAGCCCCCTTGCCTTCTGGCTTCTACTGGGCATAGCCCATGGGTAGCCCTGGCAGATGACCAAGGAAAGACTATGAGGCCAGGATGCTTATTTCCCAGCTCCTCCTGTGGGGATGCCTTGACCTGGGTGCGTTCTCCATCTGACCCCAGCTCCTCTCTGCATAGCCCTGGAGTGCTGCTGCCTATGCCCATGGTTTCCCTGCAACCTGACATACCTTCTAAAGAAAGGACTCCTTTGCAGCAAGGTCCCAATAGGAAGCAGGTGGCACACACAACTAGAATAATTCAATAAGAGTTGGACAAATTTGCTATCTATAAAGGTATGGGCAGGGGTGGGAGAGCCACAGGGATGTCACAGTGACACGGGCTGGTCTAGGTCAGCCACCGCCCCTGAACCTTTGGGGAAAAGCGGGAGCCTGGGGAGAAGCAGGGGCCTCAGGTGGAGCAAATCAGCCCTCACCCCAGCAGTCTCACCTGTGGTGGGGAGAGGAGCCAGCGGGTAACTGCCAAGCCCTCCTGCTCCTCCCTCTTCCTAAATGCAGACCATAGTTCCACGTTGTCAATCCCAGTGGGAAGCTCCAGAGGTGAGACAGGGACAGGGAATGGAGGAGGTGGGGCAGGGATGTAGCTCCCATAGGCATAGGTCTGGGAATAAGTGGAAAATGCACCTGAAGACAAGGACGCGCAGCTCAGCACAATTTCTATGCAGTGCTCCTGGGACCATCCTAATGCCGCGGGCACCTCCTCTTTCCTGCCAGGACTCTGGCTGATAAAATATATTTTATGAATGTACAAGAAAGTATTGTGTCATTTCTTTAGATTAAAAATAAGTAGCCACTGATGTTCTGGTGTTTTCCGCGTGCACACCGCCTGGGAGACCCCTTCAAGGAGCCCCTGCCAGGGTTGCAGCTCTTCTGAATCAGGAACGGGGAAGACAGGTAAGGAGTTGAGTCCAGCTACCACCTGCTACCTGGAGGGCAGCTACCGGCCCAGCCACCAGGGTGCCTGTCCTGGCAGGCTCTCTGCAGATGGCTGAAAGGCCTGGAGTTTATCTGCCAAGCCACCTGGCCCTCCAGTCAAACAAATCTCTCCAGGGAAGAGAGTGCACAGCACAGTTCTGGTGACCCGACCAGAGCTGGTCAGGCTTGCGTACAGTTAAGGTGCCTCAGAGATAACTCAGGAGTCAGGCTCCCAGCCTCATCAGTGTCCACTGACCTCGGGCATCTGCCTGGGAAGAGAGATCTCCCCTGTGGTTGGTGCACAGCCAGCCAGGGAGGCAGCAGGCACAGAGGAAAGACAAAGGTCTCTCATGAGGGTGACAGAACCCATACTCCAACCTGAAGGGAAGCAGCCAGAGCCAGCCCTGTCACCTGATGGGTGTCTGCTCCTACCCCAGGTGCAGTGGCTCATGCCTGTAATCCTAGCGCTTTGGGAGGACAAGGTGGGTGGGTCACCAGGTCAGGAGTTCAAGACCAGCCTGGCCAATATGGTGAAACCCCATCTCTACTAAAAATACAAAAATTAGCCGGGCGTGATGGCGAACCTCTGTAGTCCCAGCTACTCAGGAGGCTGAGGCAGAAGAATCACTTGAACCCGGAAGGTGGAGGTTGCAGTGAGCCGAGATCACGCTACTGCACTCCAGCCAGGCTGTCTCAAAAAAAAAAAAAAAAAAAAAAAAAAAGTTGGGAAGATTCCCGTGTACAGATGCCTACAGCCTGGGTTGAAAACAACAGAATGTATTCTCTCACAGTCTGGAGACTAAAAGTTTGAAATCAAGATTTCTGCAGAGCCACACACCCTCCGAAGGCATTGAAGGGAGGCTTCCTTCCTTCTCTCTCAGCATCTGGTGGTACCAGCTGGCACTCCTTGGCTTGTGGCAGCATCATTCCAACCTCTGCCTCCGTTCTCCCTCCTCTTCCTTCTGTGTCTGTGCCTCCACATGGCCTTCTCATCTCTGCTCGGGTCTCTTAAGGACATGAATCATCTTAGATTAAGGGTCCACCCTACTCCAATATGACATCATATTAGCTTGCATGTTAATTACATCTGCAAAGATCCTGTTTCCAAATAAGGTCACATTCACAGGTCATGGAGGCCAGGACTTCCACCTATCTTTTGAGGGGACACAAATTTAATCCACAATAGAGGGTTGCAGGATGACAGTTGCCTCTTCTAAAACGAACATGAAGAATGCGGTTTGGGTGCCACCAGCCACTGGGAGTGGTCTTTCACCTGTTCTCCTTCCTGTGCAGACCTCCACCCTGCACCCCTAGAGAAAGTCTGGGAAGCCAGGCAAACTCTCATCCTGAAGGAGCCAAATTTAATAGAATCTTTTTTCAAACAATGTTTTCTATTAAAACAAGGTATTAGAGAAAAAGATTTGCCTAAAAGCCCTAAGAATCACTGTTAAAGCTTCAGAACAAAGCATTTAATTACTTTTGACACACTAATGGCAATTTTTATTTTTAAACAGCCTCTGCACTAATGTGACTTCTTCCTAAACTCCCTCTTAAAACTCTGCAAGAAGCATTTCTCTAAGGCAAACCATCAGAATCTGTGGCACCGTCAGAATCTGTGGCACCACCTGCAAAACTCCCTCACTAACTCTGCACACACATGTGTAGGAAGCCACTTCAAATGCATGAAACCAGCAAATGACAAGTCACTTCCTCATCGAGGTCCAGTAAAGGAATACATTAAAGATCTTCAGATCCTGACTTCTCTGAAATCTCCCAAACTTCTACTTTTTATGGAGAAGTTGATAAATTCATCTCTGTGTTTTTATCCTACAAGTCAAAAGAAAATGAATGTGAGCTTTCTGAAGAGTTCAATTGAGTTTTGTATAAGGAGCATCAAATATCTTTATAGAAATCAATATCTTTATAGAAAAATGTCAACACCAATTTCCAGGAGAGGTAGGAGATATCAAAGTGTCAAAAAATATATATCTAAAAGTCCCCTGATAAAAAGAGACATGGTGTAGAGAAGAGGATACAAATGATGAGAATATTGAATTGTCTTTGTTAAATATTCTCAGCAATTGTGTCAGAATGGATCCAAGGCCATCTTCCCATACATTTGCCGTTGTTCCTAAGTTCCAGCCCCACACTCACTCAACTTTTCGGGGGAATTAACCACAGGCTTTCACCAACATCGGAAGAAATCACGATACTCACAGACTCATAAAGCAGACCAGAAAAATCTTGCTAAGGTTATTTTTAGATATAAAAACATTTCACAGATATTTTTAAGTTGATGTGAATAATTTAAGATGCAGATATGATACATGAGTCAAATAATTTGGTTTTAAAAATACAACTAAAAATATCTAAAGCAGTGATGCCAAATAAATCTGAAAACAAACACTAGAACAGAGCAAGATGGCAGCTCAAGAGGAGAGGAATGAAAAGAGGTAATGTCTATCAGACAGCTAGCTGGTAACAGAGAATGGGAGGCCAATTAGGGAGAGTAATACTGAGCTTCTGATAAACTTGGAAATCAGACCATTGCAGTTAAAATACCAAATAACGAAAGCACCCAGGAAGCGAAGAAACTGTACCTGACAGGGCCCAGTGAATAATTTAGAAGCAAGCAGGTCTCTGCAATGCTGTTGTATTGTAGAGATCAGTCACAGAAAGGCTCTCCTGCTGTCACATTTCAGCAAAATGAAACACTAGGAGATCGTAAGAGAGGCTATGAGAGACTGAAATCGTTCATTGAGTGATGAAAGGCTAATATAAAACCTATTCATTCCGTTGTTTATCACATTTGACAAGAAATTGAACACCACGAAACTGAAATCGTCACAAAAGTAACACATTTCATTAGGGGAAAAAAAGCTTAAAGCTTCCGTAGAACAACTCCTCTGCCCATTTTCAATTTCTTCTGAGATCTTTGTAGAAATTATGTGAATAGAGAAGGAAAGAATTTTGAATTTCAATGAATTACAAGATTCATGGGGATTTAAAATTTGCCAGTAAGTAGTCCTCGGCGACAGAAAATTAAGCTTCGGAGGCCAGCACAAGAAACAACAAACCATCCGACACATCCAGCCCAGAGGAGTAAAGCAATAATGAGATACTTACCCAAATTGCTTAGTTGCTGCCGGGGGAGTCAAAAACTTTGCAAAGTAGAGGACATTGGGATAATGGGAAAAGGAGAGTCACCTCATATTTGCAAAAATACTCATTGCCAAAGCCTCTGAGCAACTGTGCAGAGAAGTGAAAACAGATCTCATTCCAGGTCAGGAGAAAATAGTTTTTAATTGCCAGGGCATTAGACGTGGAATCTCACCAAAATACGTCTCTTAAGACAAAACTTAACTTTCAACTTAAATTGACATTTATGAACTGCATCAAGTATCGTGGATGTGAGAAGTCCCCCAGTCCACTAAGATGAAGCACCAGTTAAACTCAGAATGTCAGAATTCAGAAATCTGAATCATTAATTTTATGTAAAGTATCATCTCTAGGAAATACAGAGAGGCAGAGGGGCTACAAGTTTATAGGAATTTGCTCCTAAATTGTATTTGTTTGGTCAGTCAACACTATTAGGATGAGAAAAACTGTACCCCAAACTGCTTGTGAAAAAAAAAAAAAAAACAGAAGATTGCTAACTCCAGGAAAGTGCTTCATTTTTTTGGTTGGTTGGTTGGTTTGTTTGTTGATTGGTTGGTTGGCGGGTCGGTCGGTTGGTTGGTTGGTTGGTTGGTTGGTTGGAGGTTGGTTAGTTGGTTGGTAGTTGGTAGCTTGGTCATTGGTTGGTAGATTGGTTAGTAGACTAGTAGATTGGTTGGTTTGTTGGTAGGTTGGTTGGTTTGTTGACTGGTATATTGTTGGTTGGTTGGTTTGTTGGTGGGTAGGTAGGTTGGCTGGTAGGTTGGTTGGTAGATTGGTTGGTTTGTTGGTAGTTTGGTCGGTTGGTTGGTTGATTGGTTGGTTGATTGGTTGATTGGCTTGTTGATGGATTTGTTGGTTGGCAGATTGGTTGGTAGGTTGATAGGTTGGCTAGTTGGTTGGTAGATTGCTTGGTTTGTTGGTAGGTTGGCTGGTTGGTTGATTGGTTTGTTGGTTGGTAGATTGGCGGGTAGGTTGGTAGGTTGGTTGGTTAGTTGGTAGATTGGTCAGTTTGTTGGTAGGTTGGCTGGCTGGTTGGTTTGTTGGTTGGTAGATTGGTAGGTAGGTTGGTAGGTTGGTTGGTTGATTGATTTGTCAGTTGGTAGGTTGGTAGTTTGGTTGGCTGGTAGATTGGTTGGTTTGTTGTTTGGTAGATAGGCGGGTAGGTTGGTAGGTTGGTTGGTTGATATATTTGTGGGTTGGTAGGTTGGTTAGTTAATTGGTAGATCAGTTAGTTGGTAGGTTAGTTGGTAGGTTGATAGGTTGGTTTGTAGGTTGGTTGGTTGGTTGGATGGTAGTTTGGTTATTGGTTGGTAGATTGGTTGGTTGGTTGGTTGGTTGGTTGGCTGGTTGGTTTGTTGGTTGGTTTGTTGGTTGGTAGATTGGCTGGTAGGTTGGTTAGCTGGCTGGTAGATTGGTTGGCTGATAGGTTGGTTAGTTGGTTGGTAGGTTGGTTGGTTGTTGATAGGTTGGTTGGTAGGTAGGTTAGTTAGTTGGTTGGTAGAATGGTTGGCTAGTTGGTAGGTTGGTAGGTAGGTTGATTGGTAGACTGATTAGTTTATTCCAATTGTCTCTGTGTGGTGAATAATCTGTGTTGACTCAATCTAGGTTTGTTTTCAGATCATTAGGCCTCTGGTAGGAATGAGCCATCTCTTCCTCCCTCTCCCACAGGACGGCCATGCTTCTCTCTAATACCTGAACTTTTTGTCCCAGCATGCCAATTTTTCCTATTGTTGAGCTCAAATCAGAAGTTGCCTGACCTCCAGAGGACAAGATTCACCAGGTTTTATTTTTATTTCAAGATATCCTTGGGCAGAGAGAGGCAGAAGCAAGCAGCTCCTACATGGGTATTAGGGTAAACCCCCCATAGATTGAAGGATGGAGGATTTTGTAGGCCCTGTCTGGAACAAGGGCCAGAGCCCACTCCCAGCAGGACATGAGGGGCATCAATCACTCCTCTCATTCATGAAAAACTGCTGATGACTCCTCTGCTTGTGACTAGCAGAGTTGGAGGGGCAGTTTTACACTAAATACAAGGTCTGGAGAGGAGAGACTGGTTTCAGCAGAACTCCCTCCATTCCCTCAGGGTGTGGAGCCGTTCAAGCCCTGTGTGATACTAACTGTGTGACGAAGCCCAGGAGATCCGACAGACACGGGAAGCTTTACAACCCAAGTTCCCCAAGGAGACATTTGAGCACTAAGTTGCCTTTGCAGCAACAGAAGGGAGAAGCAGGATCTGGTTCCCCGACCCAAACACCCTTGAGCAAATCCTGGACCCCTGGACTGCCTGGGGAAGGAATTCACTCAAACTCACTCCCATGCCACTGTAGGCTCCACTCTTCTCTACCCATATCTGCGTTATTCATAGGTACACACCAAAGAAAGAATTCTGCCTAGGAAACATTACTCAGTGTTTTACTCTATTGGCAATTCCCAAAGTACATTCACATTTTAAAGGCTCTGAGAAGGCCTGCAGTCCACTGTAGCCTTTCTTTCACTTATTTCAAGTGGAATCTGTTTTAAAGCACAATATGAGAAAAAATAAGAGGTCTTGTGCCTCTCATGTGTCAAAAAAAATGAACCTTATTGAATTTACATCCCTAAGTATTTTAATTCAACAACAATAAAACAAACCTGGAGATAAGATATTCAATTTTGAAAATGAAAATAAGCTAATACCCTTTTGTTTCTATGGTTGTAGTTCACATGTCAGGCAGAAGTCTACCAGGCCACCTCCTGGAGCCCACCCTGGAGCCCAGACAGCTTTCCTGAGGTGGCAACCCAGACCCTGCTGGGAGTGTCTACGGTGTTTCCGGTTGACCAGCACCATACAGCTACTTGGATCCTTTTCTGAAATTTCGTGAATGCCATGTCTCAATTACCATTATTCATAATAGAAGCACAATGGTGTGCTTTCCTTTCAAAATCAATCAAGTTGTATGCACAGCTGGGCAGCTCCTTCTGTGTTTGGACTTGTGCCTCTGTTTTGCAAAAGCAGGTGCCCCTTTCTTGAAAATGAGGAGCATGACTCCTCCTGCTGAGATGACTACACCTCCCCCACACCCTTGTGTGGGCCACACAGTGGCCTCTGATGCTGTGGCAGGGTGGCTGTGGCATCCTGTCCCCCAGTGCAACCAGTGCCTCAGGACGCCCTGCACACTGACAGTCAAGGTGTGCACAGCACAGCACCCAGCGGGTTTCACTGACAAGGGATGGGACCCGCAGCCCCCAACCCTCAGAGTTCACAGCAACAGAAGCAAGATGACAGCCAGATAATCCACAATGCCAGGGACTTTTGAGAGTAATGAGTCCTTTCTGTCTTTGGATGGGTGACACTGGTGGCTCACTTCACAGGACAGAGAAGTAAGTGCCTACGTCCTTCATTTGGGAAAGTTTAGCGCCCATCGGTGTAGGAGGCAAAGCAGGCTTGTGAGACGTGTTTCATGGCCACTAAGAAAGGTGGATGTTGGCTTGGGGTCGGTTGCACAGAACGATGACAAGCTGGGCCTCTCTCTCTCCCACAGGCCACCTGAGAGCATGAGAAAGGCCCCATAGCAGAGAGGGCTTCAGAACGAGAAGCCCCAGCATCCAAGGAGAGTGTGATACAGGACTCTGTGGCCACGGGAGGCCGGATGATGGCAGGGACTGAGGGAGGAGGGTGCATCCCTGGGGCTGGAAGGTTAAGGCCCCTCTGAAGCAGAAGCCCCTGGGTCTATGGAGTGATCCAGAGCCATGCTGCTCTCTTCTGCTCCTGTTCCCCAGAAGCCTGAGTACCCCAAGGCCTGATCCTACAGAGAAATACATGTCTCCTGCACCCCCACCTCTGAGAGCAAGGCTGATGCAATTCCAGGGCCCAGAGCTGGACTGGGAAACTGAGGGAGCTAAAGGTACAGGGTGCTCACTGTCTGGGCCCCTGAGCACGGGGACCCCAAAAATACATTAGTTTCAGGACGAGCTACATACTTTGCAGATCCCAGTACAAAATGGAAATGCAACCTCCTTGTTCAAAATTATTACAAATTTCAAGATGGCAACACAGAGCATTAAATCAAGTGCCAGGACCCTTCTGCATTTGGGACCTATGCAGTACGTGCCCATAAAGCCGGCACTGCCTGGATCTGCCACAGCCCTGCCACTGATGCTGGAGCAGAATCAGTATCAGAATAATTAGAAGAGACTAGAATAATCAATAAGCACTTAGCCCAAGTCAGTTCATGACACCTGCTCTATCACCACGACACCTGCTCTATCACCACATCCAAGAAGAGGCAGCATCCGGGCCGGTGAAGGACACTGGACGCCCATCCCATTCATCTCTCCAGGTACGCAGCAGACCACAGTTCCCAGCCTCACTTCAGCTGGACTGAGACCATGTAACCAGGCCTGGGGGATGGAATGAGGGCAGAAGTTCTGTCCTGCCCAGCCAGAAACCATCCTACTCAATCTGCTTTCCTCTGAGTGCTGACGAGAGTCTTCAAGGTGACCTTCAGCCGTGGGATGGTGGAGGCTTGGAAGGAAGCAGCCTGGGACCCCAGGCCCTCTTTGGGAGGAGGGCAGGATGTGCTCCCCGGCATCCAGACACCTGGTTTGGGCTGTCTACTGGATTTCACCCCAACCTGCCTATTCTGATTAATATGCTAATAAAGCGTGAGCAGCAGAAATCAGCTTGGCTTCCAGGACGGAGGGGTGAGGGCGTGCAGAGAAGTTTCTGATCATGCAGAGGCACCACCAAGGACCCTCTGGGAGGAGTCTTCCCAGAGAATGAGGTGCAGCAGCACCAGACCAGCCTCCCCCAGCAGCACTGGGATTTCCCACCCCCAGTCCTGCCTGGTGACCTCCCAAAAAGCAGGTGTCCACCAGGGCGGCCCGTCCATCCTGTCTCCTAGGAGCAGGGAGTCAAGGCTTCCATGCAACTTGGAGCAGGCAGCTGACCCCTGAGGTTGGCTCCTCATCAAAAAGTGGAGATAACAATAATATCCATGATAAGCCTTCGTGGTGCTGATGAGGTCAAGTGAGAAAACATGTGCAGGGTTCTCTGGGAATTGTACACCACTGTCTCATCAGCAATCATGAGAGAGACAAAACAGGCTGGGCCCTGGCCCAGAGTCCTCCTCAGCAGAGCTGCGGCTGTGTGGGAGCCAGTATCCTTTCGGAAAGGAGTCCTGCCCCTCTTCCCCACAGAGCCCAGTACAGATCTCTGCCCTGGGTGCTGTGGTCCCAGGGAGGGCACGGGGCCTGTGGTAAACTGATAATGGCCCCTGAAGACATCAGGGTCTAACCCCCAGAACCCGTGAATGTTCATTATTTGGTAGACTTTGCAGACATAGCTAAGCTAATGATCTCCAACTGGGGAGATTTTCCTGGATTTTGTGGGTGAACCCTAAATGCAATGACAGTGTCCTTGTGAGAGAGGGAGATTCGATGGCACACGATGGAGGAAAAGGTGGTGTAACCTCTGAGGCAGAGATCAGAGTGAATCAGCCACAAGCCAGGGAACACCAGCAGCCCCCAGAAACTGGAAGAGGTAGGGAAGGATTCCCCACACCCAGAGCCTTCAGAAAGCCCCGCAACACCTCGACCTCAGCCTTCTGGCCTCAGGGAGAGTGCGTTTCTGTTGTCCTAAGCCACCAGGTTGTTGTAATTTGCTACTGCAGCCACAAGAAATGCATACAGGGCCTAAGCTCCATCAGCCGAGGCCCTGCCTGCTTTCTTCAAAACGAAACCAGGAGCATTTTGCTCCTGTCTCATTCCAGGCTGGAAGGATGAAGGGCTCACCCACCTCAGCCAGCATGCTGACCACAGAAAAGACCTGTTTGCACCAGCAAAGAAGGAGACCAAGGCTTAAGGAGAAGCAGAACCCAGAAGTGGGAAGGAGTCCCACAGAGACTAAGGAGCCCAGTTTCCCACAGCCTGCAGGCCCAGGCCAGGGCACTGTCCTTGGGCTCTAAGGAGCCGCCATTCATGGACTAGCACTCAGAGGACCCCAGCAGAGGACCTGAGGGGTGACACCCTCTGCAGACAAGCAGGTTCCTGTCCTAGAGAAGGACCTCACTGGGAATAGCCGCCCTCAGAGACCTGCGCAGAAGCCAGGCCGGGAGCCTGGGACGGTGGCAGATGCTTCAGGAAGAGCGAGCCCAGCCTGGGAAGTGACAGCAGGACAGGGATGTCACCGGGAAGCCACAGTGTGAGCTGAGGAGGGAAGGAGGGATGAAGGCGGCAGGAAGGGGAGCCAGGCAGCGTGAGGAGAGGGATGTGAGGAAATGAAACGCCTTCTGCTCACACAGAGAGAGCTGGCCACTAATGAGGAGGCATGTGCTGTTTACTGAGCCTGGAAATGCCTAAGTGTGAATTCCTCTTCTCCTATTTCATTTCAGATGAAAACTGAGACTCTAGAAGTTTCCGGAATGGCCATCAGTAAGCTGTAACCCAGTTACCATGTCTATCTTGGGCAGAGTGGGAGGATGCAGCATTTTAAGTAAAAATAAAATCAACCCCAGTCTGGCCAGTGGGCTGTTAGGGTGATCCCGTGAGATACTACTGTCTATGAGCCACTGTCCTCCCTAGTGGTTGGTCTAGGCCTTGCGGGATGGGTGGGACAGGAACCATGGCCTCTTTCCTCAGGGTGGGCTTGAGCAGGCTGCACCCTCATGCAGAGCAAGAGCAGGGAGAAGTCAGGGCCTCCCAGGTCCAGAGACCCTGCCCCTATGAGTCACACGCAGGCACATGGGCCTTCAGGGCCTTCAAAGAGCATCTCTCCAGGACACTCCCCACCCACAGACCAAGTCTGATTTGTCCCCCACTGTAACCTGAGTGCCTTGCACAGCATCTGGTAGATAGGAACACCCACCGAAAGGTTAAATAGAGAGGGACAGATAGCAAAATGAAGAAAGAAAACTCAGTACTTGGGTGATGTTCTTTATAAAAACACACAGCAACCATCTAGGCAGTGGGAGGACCAGGAGCAGGTGACCCCGTGCTGCACAGCATCTTGGCCACCCGGCCCTGGGAGCCTGGAGTATTGGGTTGCAGCAAAGAGCTGCCTCGTTCTCTCTGAGAAGCCCAAGTAACTGCCCCTCCAGGGGCCTCACAGAGCACCCCCTTGGTGCCATGAGCGTCTGCTGAAAACAGGAAGAAGGCGGAACGGTGATTCCGACTCCAACTGTTCATCGTGGCCTCCTTCACGAAAGGCAGAGTGGGTGCCACCAGCGCACTGTAATGCCCTATTCATAAAACGCCCTAATGACGAATAAGTGTTTACTCAATTTTGCCACACAATGGGGAGCAATACAGAGCTATCTGTAGTCAGTGTGGTTGTTAATATTCATTGAAAAGGGACCAGGATGAACTGCTCCAGTTAAGATAATTGTCAGTGGATCCCATAGAGGCAGAAATCGCCTCATTCCACTTTCCTTTCATCTTGAATGATGACAATGCCAGGAAATGCTTATTTTGTGATTGTTTTCTATTGTCAGATTTAACTTGGATCACACAAAGATACAGGAATCGTGTAATCTCAAGGACAGGCAAACAGCATTCAGATGACTTCAAGTGCTAACTCAGGGTATGCATCCTCCAAGCCTCCCATGTGTCAATACTACGCAAATAAACAGGGAGCAGCAATCTTCTGGTGAATTGAATTAGCAGTCATAGTTCCCCACACAGCCATCCTTGGATGATGAGAGCAGCGTAAGGAGTGTCTGCACAGAGCCCACATATGATGTGTGTTAACTGTGGATGAGCTTCCTGTGGGTCCCATTACAAACGACCACAAACCTCGTGGCCTCAAACAACGAAAATGTATTGTCTCACAGTTCTGGAGGCCAGAAGTCCACAATTGAGGTGTCAGTGGGGTTGGTTCCTTCCAGAGGCTCAGAGGGAGACCCATTCCATGCCTCTCTCCTGGCTTCCAGCGGCTGTCAGCCACCCTTGTCGCTTGGCTGGTTGGCTGGTTGACTGGAGCTGCACCGCTGCAGTCTCTGCCTCTGTCTTTACATGTGACTCTCCTGGGTGTCTGTGTGTCCTCTCTTCTTATAACGATGCCAGTCATTGGACTTAGAGCCTGCCCTAAATCCAACAGGATCTCATCTTGAGACTGTTAGCTTAATTACCTCTACAAAGACCCTGTTTCCAAATAAAGTCACATTTACATGTCCTGGGGGTTAGGACTTGTACATAGTTTGGGGGAACACTATTTAACCAACTACAAGCTGCATGTATAAGAATATGCAGAGAAAGGTTAAGGTGGGCCGTCCCTGAGCTCTCACCTTTAGGCACTGCTCACAGGTATATCTTTGCTCCCACTGACCCAGCACCACTAAGTGCCATGACCAGCACCATGCCTTCTGCCCCGCCCTTGGCTTTGTATAAGTGTATCTAGAACATCAGTTTTCCACTTTGATATGAACCAAGACTCAGAAGAAGAGACTTCTGGTGGGGATAGGGGGTCTCAGAAGGAGGCCTCATAAAGGGCACCAAAAGGAACCGAGACAGCAGCCTGACTTAGCATCACTCCTGGGACAGGACAGAAGTGACCCAAGCTGTCACTTCTCCAGCAAGCTGTCACTTGTCACTTCCCTCCTCTGATCCAGGCTGCTCTGTCCTGGAGTGGTTCCAGAAGCTGCTCCAGGTGGGAAAGAAGTAGAAAGGCTAAGCTGTGAACTCTCAGCAGGATTCACAGGCTGTTCTTGGGCAAAACACCAGAGTGTGATAATATTCCCAACCAATGAGTCCCTCTCCAGGTATTTGAAGGAAATCTCATAGCCAAGTGGTAAGAGACGTTGCTGCCACTTTTAGCCTCTGCACAGTGAAACTGAGAAACTTGACAAAAAGGAGTCCATACCTGTATGGGTGTTACCCAACAAGAAATCACGAGAGTGACCTTGATATGGTTTGGCTGTGTCCGCATTCAAATCTCAACTTCAATTGTATCTCCCAGAATTCCCACGTGTTATGGGAGGGACCCAGCGGGAGGTAATTGAATCATGGGGGCTGGTCTTTTCCATGCTATTCTCATGATAGTGAATAAGTCTCACAGCATCTGATGGGTTTATCAGGGAGTTCTGCTTTTGCTTCTTCCTCATTCTCTCTTGCTGTCACCATGTATAAAGTGCCTTTTGCCCTCTGTCATGATAATGAGATCTCCCTAGCCATGTGGAACCGTTTAAGTCAAATTAAACCTCCTTTTCTTCCCAGTCTTGGGTTTGTCTTTACCAGCAGCTTAAAAATGGACTAATACAGACCTGCTTCAAAATTTTCACAAATCAGCTGGGGAAAAAAAAAGCAGAACTATGGGAGCACAATTTAATATATGGTCTAACAGAAAACAACTGCAGAAACACACTTTTTAAATAATTCTTTTAAAATACCTGCACAACTCTATGATAATATGTTTGAGAACCTGGATTTAAGGGACAATTTTCTAGGCAAATATAAATGATAAAGCTGACCTAAGAAGAAACAGAAAACCTAAACCAGAGGTTCTCAAACTTGACTGTGCATCAGAATCACCTGGAAGGCAGCCAGGCACAATGGCTCATGCCTGTAATCCCAGCTCTTTGGGAGGCTAAGGCAGGTGCATCGCTTGAGGCCAGGAGTTCAAGACCAGCCTGGCCAATATGGTGAAACCCTGTCTCTACTAAAAATACAAAAATTAGCAGGCTGTTGTGGTACATGTCCATAATCCCAGCTACTCAGCTGGCTGAGGCATGAGAATCACATGAACCTGGGGGCAGAAGTCTCAGTGAGCCAAGATCGTGCCACTGCACTTTAGGCCAGGCAACAGAGTAAGACTGCCTCAAAAAAAAAAAAAAAAAAAAGACCTGAAAGGCTTATTAAAACACAGATGGCTAGTCCCAGCCTCACAGTTTCTAATTTTGTCAGGTCTGCAGGCTGGGCAGGAGAAAAGAAGGTGGGGTTGCCAAGAATCTGTATTTCTAACAGGTTCCCAGATGATGCTGGTGCTACTGGTACAGGGACTACACTTCGAGACCCAGATGCAAAGCCCCATGAAAGCAAGGATCATATCTATGCAGGAAGCTTTTACTGCAATTGGTTGAATGAATAAATAATTCAATATTATAAAAATTAATACAATTCACCACCATAATAAAGGAGAAAACTCATGTGTTCTAAAATCGTTAATGTCTGGAGGATTTTTGTAGCTGGAGGAGAGACACTCGTACTCCTCCTATTATCAGTGTATTGAACTTACTACCTCATAAACAAAACTTAGATAATAATTTCTTTAAACAATGTTTACAAACATAACTAATTCAATGCCTTAAAGACTTTAAGCCACATCTGTGAATATAATGGCAGACAATAGGACCATTTTGAAGCTCTCGAATGTGCAAATGGCAGAAAAGCATTCAAAAATGAAGTGACTGTACCAGTTATTAAAATATTCACTCAATTCTATTCTAACAGCATGGATTTAATTTACTTTGTGATACACAGCCTGAAGCTTGGGGTTACAATAATCCTACAAGGTATTTATTTCTCTACCTTCCTAGGGTTAGGGCCCAAAGGGAAAAAGAGTAAGAGCATCTCAGCCCAGCATAGGCTGCAGCTTCCAGGCTACTGCTCAGCCGATTCTTGGTCATCATAGGAACCAGCTGTGCCTCCAAGTTGGGTGAAGTAGGGTCTGATCCCAAGCTCAGCTTTGCTGTGCAGGGCAAGCTTCACTTTGGACATAAGTTATATTTTTCATGGTCAGACTTCTTGTGTGTGTTTAAATTTTCCAAACCCTGATGCTCTTCTTCGAAAGCGTGTGCTTGTAAATCCCACTTGGCCCTCATTACACAGTGAGTGGAAACTTACACATGCTTCATTGACATTTCATTCCAGGGAACAGGGTCGTTTGGAGTTCTTCCTCCCAGTCAAGGGTCTCAGGTGAAAGTAAATTTGGCCAACGCTGTTGTCTGTAAGTGATCAGCTTCTGTGCTGTGTCGAATATTTCACTGTGGTTGCTCTCACCTAGCATTAGAGCGGTGGTAAAGACAAACTGCTCCGAGGCTTTAATTTGTAACGATGTGCCATCCAGACCAAACCATCTTAGGTTTCCCGGCGTTTCCCCTAGTCCTGTTGGAAAGTAGGCCATTTCCTGTGCTGTCTCTGTGCCTGAAGCCTCCTTCCTCCTCTCTCCCCCCGTCTAAGCTCTGCAACCACCATTCTATGAGGACAGGGACAGGGCCTGCCTTGTTCATCATTCTGTTCCTGGGGTCTAGCCCAGTAACTAGCATTTAGTAGATGCTATTCATAAATAAACATTTCTTGAATGAGTGAACAAGTGATTGCAGTATTTCCAAAGACCCAGTGCAAAGGGCACTAGGTGCATGAAGCTTGCCCCAGGACTTCGGAGGACAGGAACCTCTCCCCTGCTGAGTCCTGGGGGACGTCTTGCTGTCTCTCATCCAGCACTCAGGACACCCTGCCTGGTGCTAGGTGTGGGAACACACCCTGAAATAGTCCCAACTGTGAGGGCAAAGAGTGCCTGTGCCCTTGTGGGTCCCCAGAATGAATGAAAACATTAGTGAAAGAAGGAAGCCACAAGAAGACTTTTTTACACAGTCCTCTCAATCAGAGAAGATCACAAGGGGGCCAGATGGCAATAGTGACTTGGGGACAGGGGAAGTCTCTCCAGGGTGCTAGGCTGTCAATCACGGTCCCCAACACCGAGCCCAGGCCCTCCATGGCCTCACCTCCCCACAGGGGTGGGGCAGGCCCTGGATATTACTCCCAGGAGAGCAGTGGCCTGCAGGAACTCTGTAGGGTTCCCCTAGAAAGAAACTCAGAGCTCTGAAGACAGAGACTAAGGCCCCCTACAGACTAGGGCTCTGGACACAGAGACACACTAGACTTTTAGACTAGTCCCCTTACAGGCTTTGGTCTAGATTTACATCAAGACCGAAAATCCCATTATCTCCTAAATAGCTTTAACACACTGCCCCTTAGACAACTCCTATACTGCCAAATATTTAGTTACCAGGTGTAACAGTCAGGTGTTGCTGTGGAACAACCCGCTGCAAAATCTCAGAGGAACACAGCAGTAAGCACTGATTTCTCACGAACGAGTATGAGGGATGACTGGGGAAGCGCCGCTTGATGCTAGGTGTCAAGTTCAGGTTGCTCCTTGTCTCATCCGCAGGGGCAGCTACCTGGACAAACTTCCCCAGGAGGAGAGCACAACACACCATGCCCGTTAGAGGCCTGACTCCAAACTGACACACTGTCACTTCCTCCCACATTCCACAGGCCAAAGCTGGCCCCACAGCCACGCCCAGCATCAAAGGCAGCCGAGAGGTGACCCTGGAGGTAGAGAGAAGAGGGAGCAAACATTGGCTGGACAGCGACGAACGGGCCCAACCTGCCAGCCCTGCCTGGGGCTTCGCCATCCCTCCAAGCAGTGGACCCTGTTCTTTCTCACAAGCCCAGCATCTGAAGGCTTTTCATTATTTAAATAAACCAAACTATAACTTAATACTGACTTTTAAAAGACATAACAGCAACAACAATGATTGTTTGCAGGTGAGCATCATTAAAAAGCACTGACTTTGGAGCTGGACAGGATGGGCTTGGACCCCAGCCCTAGGACTCACCAGCTGAGGTGTGCGGGCAGGGCCCATGGCCTCCCTATGCATCCATTTCAACATCTTTAAAATGGGGGTAACGACAGTCCTGACATCGCAGAGTTCTTGTGCAGGGAGTGCCCTCAGCCCAAGGCCTGCCCGCTAGGAAACTCATCTCAGTGCTAGCTCTGCATCACATCAGCAGCACTTCCAGACGTGACCCCGCCTTGGCTGCAGATGACACGCAATCTTGGTCTGGTGAAGACAGCCTCTGACTCCTCATGGCCTCCCAGCACCAAGGACACAGGCTGGCACCGCAGCAGCCCTGGAGGAGGAGACAGGCCCCCTGCTGGTTAATGTGACCTGGCAGCATCGCTCCCATGGCTGCGCATCGTAGCTGGCACTCTGAGCCTGGTCGCCCTGCACACTGCGGTGCCATGTCTACTGTTTACGGAATAACACCACCAGAGCATGTGCTTACCAAGTCCTCTGCCAGCCTTGCTCCAGCCTCAGGTCTCCAGGGACCAGCCCTGCCCATGCAGCGCTCAGAGGATCCTGTGACGCTAGGGATCCCCAGGAACTGCTGGTTGAGTGAATAGTCCCACTCTGGGAGGTCCCCTCACTTGGACTCTTCTGCTTCTTGCCTAATCATCTCAACTCTGGATTAGACGCTTTGTGACAGAGCCTGTCTGTTCACTTACATCTCCATTAGGAGTCTAAGAGAAGCCGTGTGCATCTATAGCTGGGATATTTCTGCAATGCCTGAGATAAATTACACAGGTAATGAGCTGGACTTGGGCCATGCGGGGCGGCTCGCGCAGCAAGGGGAAGAGGCTTTACAGTGAGCAGCAGGTGTGTCTGTCCCCTGCAGCTGTGCCAGGCTCCACGATGCCCCCACCAAAGAATGTTCCACGCAGCCCCTGTCCTGACAGGGACCTTTCATTCCCATCGCCCTGAGCACTGCTGATAGTGATTATCTGGGCAGAGCTCAAACATCTGGTTAGCGAGATCCAGCTTCTGTTTTCTGTCACAGTCGTGGGTTGACCTGCTTCTGGTGAGAGTGTCTGAATATCCTAATCAGAAGGAGGGACTAGTCAGCTCGGGGGCCCTGATTTCATGAGCCTGGGAGAAGCGTGTTTTAGCAGAGACATGACAGTAAACTGGCCAATTTTAAATTATATCATGCCCCAAAGTCCCCTTAGCACAAAATACATGCATTTCTGCAGCTCACAGGACAGTCTTGATTCCACCAGGCCCTCGGCCTTGCTACTCTCCCCACCTTATCCCCTTAGCAAACAGGAGCAGCTGCCACCCTGGCTGGGTTTTGGGGAGGGAGGCAGAGCCGGTGCCTGTATCCCTGGGGCATGTAGGGGAGGCACATTATAGCAAACCCCAGAGGAGGGGCCCCACCTGTATTCAAACTCGGGCCAGCTGGGTGTCCCAGGGGCTAGAAGGCATCAAGCTCCGTGTGACGATGACAAGTGGTAAATCCTGCATCCCACTTCCTGGCGCAGTCCAGGTCTCACTTTCAGGGGCTGCTGAGAGGAAGCACCTCAGGCTGAAAGCGTCCCTGCCCCACTGAGTTAGGCCCCCTCAGAGGGGTCCCCCATAGGAGTAGCCAGCAAGACGCTGGTGGTTCTTAGGGTGCTGCTGGCTCCTCCCACAGGACCACAGATGACGTTCTCTCCATGCCTATCCTCCACACACAAACGGGGATCCAGGATTCACCACCTGCCTGTCAGAGAATTGGCGAGTTTCCTGACAGCAGCTTTGCAGAGAGGCACCGTAGAAGGACCAAGAATTGCTCCTACTAATCAAACATAGACACCTCAAGGGGGGGCTGCTTTGCTTGCTGAACTATGAACAGCAGATAACTTGCTCAACTCGTTTTTTCAAGAGTTTACACCAAGGACTGCACAAAGGACGAGGTGCATCTGCCCATTGTGAAGATGCTGGCAGAACCCGGGAATAAAGAGGGCTTCACCTCGAAAGTGCTTTTCTTTTGGCATCTCTAAGCTGAGCAGGGACCATAAAAAAAAAGTCCCCCCAGAAATCCAGGCCAGCTCTTGCTGAAGAGGCCAACAGGGAAGAGGGCAGGTGTGTAAATCTCTGTCGGGCTGCAAGAGCAAGACCACATGTCAGACCTACAGGCTCCCGGAGCAGAGGTCTCAGTGGCCAGAAATCTGGGTTGCTGCAATTTGCATAAATGCATAAATTTGCATGCTATGTTCAGGTAGCCTTAGGCCAGGTAGGCTGTGTTAAAATTATCATTTTTAGGGCAGCTCAGGATGACTGTGTCACAGCCAGTCTTGCTAGCTTGTACCTGGTAAGTGTGGTCCATTCTGACAGCATGGAGCCACAGTAGAGCTGGCTTCCTGAGAGTCACACTTGCCCATCCCCCACAAGCTACGGACTGGCCCTGCAGTCTCTGCTTCTGAGGGGCCAGAGAAGGATGCACAGCCAACCTGCTTCCCGCCAGGCCCCCTCCCCTGCCAGGGCTCTCCCCCCTCTCCACCTCTGCAGGGGGCCTGTCTGCAGGCACCTATGAGATGGAAGCTGAAGCAATCTTCCGAATGGAGGACGAGGTGGCCAAGGCTGAAACCCATGGGCAAGGGCCTCCTGCCCCCTGAGAGTCATGTCCTCATCATCTCTGCATCCTGGGTCACAGCAGAGACCTGGGAAATTGTAGCATCGGACTCTAGTGGGCAGCCCGGCCCCTCCATGACAGCCCCAGGATCCTGGATGGGTGTGGATGGCACTCTAGAACAGCTGCCAGGGGAGCCAGGTGATCCACGTGTCTTACGGATGAGGGCGGTCACTCTAATGTATTGTCAGAAAACACTGCGGCTCCTCCTGTGCCATGCTCCACCCCATGAAGGCAACAGCAAGCCAGCTGGGGTGGGGATGGTGCCAGACCTTCCTCACTGGGGCCGGGAGGGCAGCGGAAGGAAAGATTTGCAGAGGACGAGACGCTGCTCTGGGGTTGCCTCATGCCCTGGCTAAGCTAGAACTGTGGTTCCTGTCCACAAAATGGAAGAACCACAGAATCAGGACCAAGCCCCCTGCCATGTGTGCGTGTCTGGGGCTCAACACTCGGTCTTCTGAGGGAGATTCCCTCATGGCGTTTCCCGGGAGTCTCCCTCCCCTCTCAGGGTCCGGGTGGGTCACAGGCCCGTGTTGAAGTGAGCCTTGATCCCCTCCTCTCCTTCCATCTACACCCAGGCTCTCCCAGCCTCTCCTCTAGTGGCCTGCTGCTGTGCAGGACACGGTCGTGTCTCATCTGCACGGTGGCCTTAGCCTCTTAAAGGGTCTCCCTGCCCGTCTATGTCCTGTGCTGGCCATGCTCCACCCAGCAGCCAGGATGGCGCTTTCAAACTTCCATCAAGACAATTCCCTATTCAGCAGCCTCCCACGGCTCCCCTTTAGCAGAACAAATCCAAAGTCACCCATGGCCCTTGGACCTCTTTGCCCACTGCCCTCCCTCCTGCTCCCTCTTCCCCAGCCTCTGACCTCTTTCTGTTCCCACAACATGCCAGAACTAGGGGCTTCACAACACAGTTCCGTCTTCCAGGAATGCACTTTCCCCAGGTCGCTCCACCTCCCACAGTCTTTGTCCAAAGGTCACCTTCTCCACAGGGCCTATCCTGAGTGCAAGACTGCGCACTGCAAATGGCTTGCTCCATGCTACCCGTCTCCCTGACCCTGCTTTCCTTTTCCTTTCCCTTCTAGCAAGCACTGTAACTGATGTGTGCCTTGTGTATTTTTTATACATTTTTCTCATCGCTTCTCGGCCTTTTGGCTAAGATCAAGTGTAGTACATTTTTCTTCTGTCTTCTGTCTGTTCTCTACATGCTCCAAACCCCCACAGCAGGGCCCTGCACACAGCCACTGCCCATGCACGTCTGGTGAATGAGGTGCACAACATGAGGAATCGAAGAGCAAATATGCTCTTTTGGGTGTTTGACCTTCTCAGGTGAAGCTGATAAATCAGCGTGCGAGAGCTGGCTTCCCTTTCCCCGGCACGAGGAGCACAGACAGGTGGATTAGCTAAAGGATGTTTTCTGCTCTGGCTTTTACCCAATATTTAACCTTTAGACAAATGATCCACTCAGATAATTATCATACCAATTTCTAGTTAAAATAAGTTGGTTTTAAGGGGACTTTGAAGCCTCGATGCCTATTTGCAAAGGCAGGCTGGCAGTGCTTTACTGAGACTTACACTAAGAGGCACCGGATCACTCCCAGCCCCAGACGACGCCTCCAGATGCCTTCAGCCCAACCCCACAGGGCAACTATGAACTCAACCTGTTCAAAACCCAGCCAGAATCTCCCCTGGCCCCCTCAGTGCCTCCTTCTTCTGAATCCCTGTCTCAGCCAACACTGTCCTCCAGTAACCAGGCCAGGGCTTTCTGCATGGCCAGACTCTGAGACCCCACGACCCCCCTATCCTCCTCATCTCTGGGAAGTGGCTTTGACTCTGGAGTTGGGCATCAGCTTTTACTGGAAACAAAAGAAGGAAAGAAGAGGTCAAGAAACATAGACCCCAGCTACCAGCTCGAACCAAGGAAGGGAAAAGGGATAACAATGAGGGAAACATAATTTCCCAACAGGTTCCTGGCAATGCAGATCTGCACCAGGGTCTTAGGGCGGCTGAACCAGTTACTGCAAACTTGGGCCTTAAAAGCACAGGAACGTATCCTCCCACAGTTCTGGAAGCTAGAAATCCAAAATCGGTGTGTTGAAAAGACCATACTCCCTCCAACGTCTCTGGCAGAAACTTACTGCTGGCTTCTCCCAGGTTCCGGTGGCTGCTGGCGGCCCTCCGTGTTCCTTGGTTTGGGGCTGCCCCCCTAATTCCTGTCTTCATTGTCACATGGCCTTTCCCTGTGTGCATTTGTGTCTGTTTTCCCTTCTTTTCCCTTATAAGGACTTGTCACTGGATTTAGAACCCACCCTAATCCAGGATGGCCTCATCTTGAGATCCTAGCTTCAAGTATATCTCCAATTCAAATAAGGTCACATCCCGAGTTTCCAGGCAGACATACATTTTGGGGGCCACAACTTAATGAATCATAGCTCATCCTCTGGCCCCCAGAACTTTACATCCATCCTAGGTGTTAGCTGATGGCTGTCTTAGTCCCTTTGGTCCCAGAATGCCACTGACTGGGTAATTTACAAAGAACAAAAATTTAGGATGGGCGTGGTATCTCATGCGTGTGATCCCAGCACTTTGGGAGGTGGGTAGATCGCTTGAGCTCAGGAGTTTGAGACCAGCCTGGGCAACATGGTGAAACCTCATCTCCATTAAAAAATTTTAAAAATTATCCAGGCATGGTGGCTCACGCCTATTGTCCCAGCCACTCAGGAGGCTGAGGTGGGAGGATGGCTTGATCCTGAAAGGTCAAGTCTGCAGTGAGCCAAGATCACACCACTGCACTCCATCCTCAGTGACAGAGCCAGGCCCTGTCTCAGAAAAAAATAAAAACTATAATAATAACAAGAATTTCTTTCCTCACAGTTCTGGAAACTGCGAAGTCCAAGATCAAGGCACCCGCATCTGGCGAGGGCCTTCCTGCCACCTCATCACATGGCAGAGGGCAGAGGGACAAGAGGAAGCCAACCCTCCAGCCAAGCCTCTTTCTAAGGGTACTAATCCCACTCACAAGGGAAGACCTCATGGCCCAGTCACCTCTTAAAGTCCCCGCCTCCTAATACTATCCCATTGGCAACACCTGAATTTTAGAGGGGACACATTCAAACCATAGCAGTGGCACAGCAACCTGCCCGAGAAATCCACTGTGGTCTTTGTCTGCTCGGGGATCATCGCAAAGAATGAGAGTGATTCCTCCTCCAGCCTTCCTGGTGGCCTTCCTAATGTCTACCACTCTCTAACCCTCCCCTTCTTGGGGCACAGCCTTAGGGTTTCATCTGTCCTTCCCCCAAAGCTAGGAGCAATCATGCATCTGGCTCTGCTGATGAAATGTGAGCACACATGTTCTGTGTCACTTCTCAGCCAAAATGCTTCATGGCGAGCATTGACTATGCCAGTACTCACTTCCCATTGGCTAAGTTGGGGACTCAGCAGATGGTAGAGCTTGGGTGCTGGGAGAGCCCACCCTAGTGTCTGATGGAGAAGGGGAGTGAGGGAATAAAACCTTTATGGTTTTAAGCCACTAAAATTTGGGGGTTGTTTATCACCATGGGCCTCACCCTCCCCTACAACAAGGCAGCACCAAAGCCGTGTTGTCCTGGGCTGGCTTTCCTTCTCCCCACGCAAGAAGTAACAGGCCTTAAAAGAAGAAATTTGTGCAGCCAACAAGCGTATGAAAAGAAGCTCACCATCACTGGTCATTAGAGAAATGCAAATCAAAACCACAATGAGATACCATCTCATGCCAGTTAGAATGGCGATCATTAAAAAGTCAGGAAACAACAGATGCTGGCGAGGCTGTGGAGAAATAGGAAGGCTGTTACACTGTTGGTGGGAGTGTAAATTAGTTCAACCATCGTGGAAGACAGTGTGGCAATTCCTCAAGGATCTAGAACCAGAAATACCATTTGACCCAGCAATCCCATTACTGGGTATGTAGCCAAAGGATTATAAATCATTCTACTATGAAGACACATGCACACATATGTTTATTGCAGCACTATTTACAATAGCAAAGACTTGGAACCAACCCAAATGTCAATCAATGATAGACTGGATAAAGAAAGTGTGCCACATATACACCATGGAATACTATGCAGCCATAAAAAAGAATGAGTTTATGTCTTTTGCAGGGACGTGGATGAAGCTGGAAACCATCATTCTCAGCAAACTTACACAGGAACAGAAAACCAAACACCAAATGCTCTCACTCATAAGTGGGAGGTGAACAATGAGAACACATGGACACAGGGAGGGGAACATCACACACCAGGGCCTGTCAGGGGGTGGGGTGCAAGGGGAGGGAAAGCATTAGGACAAATACCAAATGCATGTGGGGCTTAAAACCTAGATGATGGGTTGATAGGTGCAGCAAATCACCATGGCATATGTATACCTATGTAACAAACCTGCACATCCTGCACATGTATCCCAGAACATAAAGTAAAATAAAATAAATTTTTTTAAAAAAAGAAGTAACAGGCCTTTTCTTCCCCAGTATCCAGGTATTTTTGGGCACAAGAACCAATCTACACATATTTGTATATTCACACATACAGTTAAGGGAATGTAAGTAAATGTGGATTATCACAGAATCCCTCAATATTTGAGGGCTGAGAAACCTTCAATGTTAATGTCCTCATTGGGAAAAATATTTACATCTCCATATTCTTGCTGCAGCATATTCACAATGATTTTTTTCCCAACTGCCATTAAATCCCACAGCAAAGATAAATCCAGGGGAAGCCCTCCCTCGCATCAGATGGGACCAGGATAACAGCAGAGCCTGTGGGGTCAGAGGTCCCAAGGCATTTATGGCTTAAGCTCTTTCCTTCATCTCCTTCTGTAGGCTTCATTCGCTCCATCAGATTCAATTAACGACCAGATTTCCCAGTTCTTCACCTCTGTCTCAGCCTCTTCCTGCCTGTCCAGATTGATCTGACAGTAAATCACGTCATTGTTGCATGACTCCGTAGCCATGAATGTGTTTTATTCATTGCCTCTGCCTTCTGACATCCAAACTATTAATTACAGAATGAAAGCTTGAAGGCCTGTCCCCGCCAATCACATCACCTGGTGATAACACTGGCACGATGCACGTAAAGGGTATCTTTGTAAAGGGGAAGGCAGTTATTATACCTGTTTCATCATAACAATGCTTTGCACTTACAAAGAACTTCACTACACATCATGTTAAGCAGAATTCTACAGATGTGCCCTCCAGACTCCAGGCAGCACCCACTTAGCATTGCCGCTGCATCTGCTTCCTAGAACTGCCATCACAAACTGCCGCACGCTGGAGGCCTGAAAACACAGACACATAGTCTCTCCCAGTTCCAGGGGCTAGAAGTCAAGACAGAGCTGTGGGCGGAGCCACACTCCCTCTGAAGGCTAAGCAATCACCTCCTACCCTCTTCCCAGCTTCTGCGGCTCCTGGCCATCCGTGCCTTCCTCCATCATTCCAGCCTCCACTTCTGCCTTCACATTGCCATTTTCTCTGCATCTCTGTCTTTTCCTCTTCTTATGAGGGTCTCAGTCATTGGATTTGTAATAAAGTGGTCATTGTCATGTGGGTGTGGTACTTCCCTGAGTCTCCTGAGTCATTCTAGTGAATTATCAAAGTGGAGGTGGGGGTTGGGGACCCTCCAATTTGTAACCAAGTCAGACAGAAGTGGGGGAAGCCTGGGATCCCATTTGTAGCTGGCATCTGAAATAAGAGCAGTCTCAGAGGACCTTGCTCTTTAGCCTGCGGGGTGTGCGCTAGCTCCGGTGTTTAGTGTGAGAGTCAAGTTGAATGGCAGGACCCCCAGTTGGTGCTGGTGAAGGCACAGTGGGCGAGCAGAACCCCCATCTCTCTCTGCTCCTCGCATTCAGTCTCCAGCCACTCTCCTGAGAGACCGATGCTTCACCCAGGGTCCGGGTCTCATCCTTCAAGCAGACTTTTAGAACCTGACACAAAATCAGGATTCTTTGAAGGTTTCTACCTTCCGGCATCAAGGATCCAAAGACTCATTTCAGTGATAAGTGAAATGCGGGATCAAAGCTTCATTTCAATGATCAAAGGATAATAGAGCAAAGGAGACATGATTCTATTGTCAAAGTGATAAAAGACATTAATAATAGATCTGTGAGATAGCAGCAAGGAGGCGGGGAAGTGCCACGTGGGGGACTGCCATGCTTTCCATGCAAGCCCACAAGGTTTTCCAGCAGTTATTCCTGGAATTGGTTAATTAAACCTAATTAGTTCTATCAACCCAGAGGAGGCCATGCCTCAGAATTCTCAGTGTTAGCCTAAGGGCTAGAAAGCTCACAGTGTTAATTATGGACCCCACCCCTGTGGGAAGAGAGATTACAGGATTTCTGAAGGAGCAGTCAAAATGCACCTGCAGGGAGCTGGGATGAAAGATGACCACAGAGCCACCGTCACTGCCCTGCCACCCATGGGCAAGTCACTTAGCCCTCTTTGAAAAAGATCCAAACCCAGGAAAACACTGATTCTCAAAACACAGCACCGAGGTCTTCCAAGTTGCCTATTAATTATCAGGTTGTCCATCAGCACCCCCAGGATGGAGGAGCAGGGAATGAACAGCTGCAGAACTGGAGGAGGTCACCTGCCATGGATCTGAGCCCAATGCCGACTCTCATTTTCCACTGTAAATTATTATCCATGTCATCGATTTTACAGATTGTTAAATACTCAATTGGTCTAAATAATACACATTTCACTGTATACCAAGTCGCATATTAACAATGAATCTTCATTAATATTAATTAAAACAAATATAGGGCAAGAGGCCTTCAGTCATCTAGAACTTAAACTCTTCAGATAATGAAATGGTTTCTCCCAAATCCTAGAATGGTTGGAGAAGTGAAATTATGACCACACAATGCAATTTCTCATAGAACATGAAAACATGTGTTTCCAGGATTTCTGTAAACCTACTGATTGTAAATAAAAAAAATAATAATAATAATAGATCTGCAGACTCAAAAAACAAAAATAGAATATCAGATCTGGTTTTTTTTGTTTGTTTGTTTTTTGAGATGGAGTCTTGTACTGTCTCCCGTGCTGGAGTGCAGTGGCGCGATCTCGGCTCATTGCAACCTCTGCCTCCCCGGGTTCAAGCGATTCTCCTGCCTCAGCTTCTTAAGTAGCTGGGACTACAGGCGCCCACCACCAAGCCCAGTTAATTTTTTGTACTTTTTGTAGAGACAGGGTTTCACTATGTTAGCCAGGCTGGTCTCAAACTCCTGACCTCGTGATCTGCCTGCCTTGGCCTCCCAAAGTGCTGGGATTACAGGCATGAGCCACCATGCCCGGTCCAGATCCGTTTTTAAAGTTTATGGTATTAATTATTTAATCAAAATAACGTTGTGATCACAGGAGCCCCAGATCAATGATCATTTGCACCTAACTCTTTGTTTCTGAGTAAAATAAAAACACCCAGGCCATATCTTTTCTAAAAATGTTTTAATCATAAATTAATCTTTAATTGAAAAAAAGTGGGGATTTTAAAACACTTTTTTTTTCTTTTTGAGACAGGGTCTCGCTTTGTCACCCAGGCTGGAGTGAAGAGGCACTATCTCAGCTCACTGCAGCCTCGACCTCCCGGGCCCAAGCGATTCTCCGCCTCAGCCTCCTGAGTAGCTGGATCTACAGGTACACACTACCATGCTCAGTTAATTTTTGTATTTTTGTAGAGACAAGGTTTTGTCATGTTGGCCAGGCTGGTCTTGAACTCCCAGGCTCAAGTAGTCCTCCCACCTCAGCATCCCAGAGTGCTGGGATTACAGGCATGAGCCACTTTCCCCAGCCCAATTTTAAAATACTTTTAAGAGCTTTTTCTACTGGCATAATAAAACTTTTTTTTTTTTTACAGGAAAACACTACATCTTTATTTTTTAGATCAACGTATAAACCTTAAATACATTTTGTTTTTATTCTGCCATTAGGCTAAAGGAAAGTAAATAAATCAGGTTGGTGAGTTACTCACAAGAGCCACTACTCAATGCTGATCTCCAGTGGCCACAGTGGGGCAGCCTCCTGGTAATGGGAAAGGGCAGGTTTCCAAACAGAAAACCCGAGGGACTGCAGGCAATGGCCAGGCCGGAGGGGACTGGCAGAGACAGCCACACAAACCTGGGGTGGGGGCCTGACGCCTGGGCCGCCTCAGCTCTGAGAGGCTGCCTCGGAGCAAGTGAGCAGGATCTGTGATGGATCGAGAGCGAGCGAGACCCTTGTCCAAGGTGCCCTGGCAAAAGCACTTTGTTTTCCCCTAACTGGGCAGCCTTGGAAGGAGGGGTGGGCTCATTCTAGTGCTCAACCCTCCTGCTGAACTCAGTTCTTTCCCTTCCTGTTCGAATCACTGGCTGAATAATGTTCCACCGTCAGATGATCAGGGCCAGGATCCTGCCTGGGACACTGTTACTTCCATTACTGAGTTTCACTCTTCAGCTGAAGACCCCACTACATTTTCTCTGCCTGCGATGAGCCCTGCAAAGGGACCTCAGGCAAGTCCAAAATGTGGCAGAGAAATGATTTGAATGAACTCTGCAACCAGTGACCACCATATATGCCCCAGGGGCCTCTGCTCCCCCAGGCTGCTGCTCTAGGGTGGCCAGGCAGAGGCTCTGTGGGGCAGTGCAGGGCCGTGCCAGAACCCAGGAAAGCACAAAGCAACCTCAGCTGGGGATGCCTTTCATTGCCTGGAAGAGGCCAGCAGCCTATGGATTTAAAGTCTGCACCGAGCAAAGCAACAGGCTCTCTGCAGACCCTGCGCAGGCCACTCTCTCAGCACAAACCACACTCACATACCCTGGCTCTTGGGCTTTTGGCAGCAGGCCTGGCCCTGCATCCCAGCTGGCAGAATGCGTGCACTGCTTCACACACACAGGCACACACGCGGGTACAGGCAAGTGCACACACAGAAGCCACGGGTCCAGTCTCAACAGATCCCAGTGGGAGGCCTTGCCCGGTTCCCAGACCACAACTGGAAGAGACCAGACAAACTAGAACAGACGATGGCGGGGGGCCTGGGGCTCTCAGCAATCCAGGCCTCCTGCCCCAACGGTCCTGGTTGAGGGAACATACGTGGGTTAACCAACAGGAGACAATAATCATCAACACCTCCACTCGTCAGAACAGACAGGCAGAGAGCAGAGAGGAGTGGGTTTTAACACCAGTAACTCACAAATGGTAACCAGAAAAGATCTTAGATCTTTTCTGGCACCCCCGCCCCCTACAGCCATGACTGCCACCCACCCACAGTGACCCTTCCAAAGCGGAGCATTTGCTCCAGTCCAAGCCACCTGTCCCCACCCCAGAAGGAAGTCCACTGCATGGCAAACAAGCCCCCATGGGTTCTGGCTCACCTGCAGCTTCCCCACCCTCATCTCTGCCCCCGCCCTGTGTGGCCTGATCTGCAGCCCTGCAGCTTCCCCGACACAGCAAGTGGCCTGTATGTTGTGGGTCCTGCTCAGCCACAGCCCAGGCCTCCTCTCTGCAGAGCCTTCATCCACCAGACTGTTTGGATACTTTACTTGCTGTGAGCTCCTCACGGGTAAGAATCACTCCTCCTTCAATGCGTCTTCCCAGCACCCAGTCCAGATGTTCACACCAAGTAAACACTGGAGAATCATTCGCTGGAATTGAAGGGTGGGGTTTGGCAGCTATTAGATGGCAAGCACACCCCACACCAGGGAGGCCCCAAATTCAGGGAGACCCCAAAGCCAGGCTCTGCACCAAATGGACCCCTTTCTCAGCACCTGTGTAGAGACTCCTAACAGAACAACCTCCCACAGAAGGAACGGACCGAGTTCAGCTGCCCCAGTATCCACTGCTTATGCTCACAGGCCAAATGTCAGGCACCATGTCATATTTTCCACAAATGTGTTCAAAGTCTTCATTTAGAAAATGGATTATGTTAGAAAATTCTGCTCCCAAATGTTTGAAAAGTGCAGCTATAGATATAAGAGAGTGACACATGTCACTGTCAGCAAAAAAAATCAAACAACCATTTGGAAACATCAGCTTTCAGCTTTTCCCTGCTCTCCTAAGAGTACAAGTTCTTCCCAAAAGGTAGTTTCTTACTTGGTTAAACCATATCTTTACTTTGAAGGTTCAGATTAAATTATTTATTTTTTCAGAAATGTATCTTAGCATATTCTAAGACCCACTTGTCATCATAGAAAAGGTCAGCAAATTTAAAATATATTCTTTTGTAAAAGGTAAATTATGTTTAAGTGGGAAAAATAGTTTAACCACAAAATATTTTATAATATTCCATTTCATTGCAAAGTATTACAAAGTGTCTATTCCCAAGTCCTTGCTTTGATAAAAGTAGTCACAGAATTGATTTTCTATTTCTCTTTGTGCACTGCTAGTCTCAACCATTTAGCCACACTACTTTAACTTGATGCTAAGGATGAACCTCACCCATACTGCTGACCTCTAGAACTTTGTCCTGGAATCCTTTGCTTCTCATTTCTGGCTCAACTTACCACTTCATCTGGGACTATACTTAGACTGGCTTTCCTCACACATTGTTTTTATTTAAAATCTGCTAAGGGCCAGGCACAGTGGGGCCAGGGGTGGTAGCTCCTGCCTGTAATCCCAGCACTTTGGGAGGCCGAGGCAGGTGGATCACCTGAGGTCAGGAGCTCGAGACCAGCCTGGCCAATATGGTGAAACCCCGTCTCTACTAAAAATACAAAAATTAGCTCAGTGTGGTGATGAATGCCTGTAGTTCCAGCTACCCTGGAGGCTGAGGCAGGAGAACCTCCACCCGGGAGGTGGAGGTTGCAGTGAGTTAAGATTGCACCACTGCACTCCAGCGTGGGTGACAGAGCGAGGCTTCTTATTGACTCAAGAGAATGGATTCTTCATGTATTTCTAAATTAAGACAGATTATCGCAAATACCATAAGCCAAGATGTATGAGATTCAGTCATATTTTATGCACCTGCATAGCATGGCTCCTACAAATGCATAATTTCTTCCAATTCTTGTTTGCTCAAATCTTCATCAGTATCTCTTATGTATCCTCCAGCAGTATTTGCCAACAAATAATACATTTGGGTTTGTTGCCATAATGTTTCATGAGACTTGTTTCAGCCATTTTACCTCAGCAGGAAGAACAAACCTTTACCAGTAGTATCATGAATTATTGTCTTTCACTATGAAACCACAAAACGGGCTTCCAAGTGTATATCAATAACTTAAGTAAAATTATGTAAAATCACAAACTGAGTATTGCAGGATTTCAAAAATCTCTAATTTTGTAGGGCTTTTTCCATATTCTTATGTAGGGCTTGTGTGTCTTGTGCTTTTATTGATATATAAAGGCATAAAATTCAGTTAGGTTAAGGACTGTATCACTAACAGTAGTGGATGTAAACTTCCACTTCTAGCATGATGGGGAAACTGATACAAAAATTGCCCTCCCATCATACAATGAGAAAATGGGACAGATATATAAAACAATAGTTTTCACTTGATAGACAACAGGCAGCGCATCCTTGAGTTTGCTGCAGAAGACTAAGCTACATATATACGGGGTAAAATTTCACAAGGCTGGGAAAAGAAAAGCAGGTACGCTGTAAAATGAACAATGCTCAGAGTTTGCATAGAGGTAGGAGCCACTCAAGTTCCAAAGAGCTGAAGTGGAGAGACATCATTAAACACCTGGTGAGTTCAGAAGAGACCTCAGATATGCCAAGCCTCAGTCGTAGGGCTGAACTAGCCTTAGAGTACAGGTTACGCACTCTAACAAAGCTTAAAACAAGCCTTGAGAGAATAACATTGATGGACAAGTAACTTAGTTGCATGCCGGAATATAGTTCAACACTCTTTAAGGGAAAACAACAAAATTGAGCCCTCAGTAATGTGGTATTCAAATTTCCAAGTATTCAATCAAAAAGTAACTAGACATGTGAAGAAGCAGAATAATGTGACCCATTACAGGGAAAAGACAGCCAATAGAAACAGACCAAGAAATCACAGAGGTGATAGAATTAGCAGTTAGACCTATAAAACCTATCATAAATAGGATCAAAGCCCGGTGCGGTAGCTCACACCTGTAATCCCAACACTTTGGAAGGCCGAGGTGGTTGGATCACCTGAGGTCAGGAGTTCGAGATCAGCCTGGCTAACATGGCAAAACCCCGTCTCTACTAAAGATACAAAAATTAGCTGGGCATGGTGGCAAGTGCCTGTAATCTCAGCTACTCGGGAGGCTGAGATAGGAGAATCACTTGCACCTGGGAGGCGGAGGTTGCAGTGAGCCGAGATTGCGCCACTGCATTCCAGCCTGGGTGACACAGCAAGACTCTGTCTCAAAACAAATAAATAAATAAAAATATGAACTTCATAAGGAAAAAATAGAAGATATAAATATGAATAAAATAAAACTTCTAGACTAAAAAATACAGTATCTAGAATGAAAAAAAATTCCCTTATAGATTTCACAGCAGGTTAGAGCAGTACAAAAGAAAATATCTATGAAATTCAGGACATGCAAGTAGAAATTATGCAAACTGAATTTAAAAATTAAACAAACAGAATTGAGCTTCAGGAAGTTTTGAGACAATACCAAGAGGTCTAAAATATGCATAAATGGAGTAGCAAAAAGATAAGGAAAGCAGAAAAAAATAACCAGCAACTGAGTATTTTCCAAATTTAGTGCATACTACAATATCCCAGTATCTCAGTGAAAATGAAAAATAAACACAAAACCAAACCAAGACGCAATAATGTAAATTGTTAAAAACTAAAGATAAAGAAAAAAATATTTTTAAACATTTACAAAAAGAACCATATTATGAGTGAAAGAGGGTACATCACCACAAAGCCTATATTATAGATAATAAAAGAATAATATAATCCACTTTGTGTTCAAACTGTCAAAAATGTAGACAGAATAGAAAAAGTTATTAAAAGACACAAATTACCAAACTGACTTGAGAAGAAATGGAAAATCTGCATAGCCCTATTCTTATATTTGTTAAAGAAATTCAACTCATAATGAGAATTACCCCATTAAAAAAAACCTCAGTACGAGATGCCTTCATTGATGAATTCTATCACTTAAAGGCAAATAAGACAAATATTGCCAAAAATACTTGAGAAAAAAGAATATCATTTATCGAACCATTTTGTGAAGCTAGTGGAACTCTGATATCAAAACCAAAGATACTAGAAGAAAGACAAGATATTCAGATAACAATCACCTGTGATACATAGACGCAAAATTCTTTAACAGAAGATTCTACTTCTACTCAAAATGAATAAAAGGGTCTAGCTTTACTCACCTGCTTGAATCAACTAAAAAAAAAAAAACAGACAAAATGTATGAAACAATGGTATACAAGACATTGGGTATCAGACAACAAAAAATAGTAACCCATAGACAATAAGAAAATGAAATAAGCCCTATGATTGTCCCACTTACTGCTTAGAGAAAGTTTTCAGGTCTCAGAGAAAGGTGGTTTTCCTGAGTTGAGGAGATGTAGCTGAGAGCCTGGGGAAACCGAGGCAGCTAGAATTCACAGGGCAGAGTATCATAAAGGAAAGAGCTTCACAAAGAGAGAACTTGGGAGATCAGCAGAGTCTCCCTCAAGTATTCAGTTGAACACTGACCAGTGCATCTGCATGAGGACATACTGAAGCTGGGGAGATAGCCGTCTGTAGGTTAGAGGAATAGGATTCGGTGCACACCAAGGGACTGGAATAGTACCTGTTTCCAGCAACCAGAGTTGAAAACTATCATTGAGAAGGCATTGGTTGTACTACCAAGAGGCATCTTGACTCAATAGTGGGAAAAAACTAACCCTAGACTAAATGTAGAGTCCCAGATAACAAAGCTTAAGAGAAAGATCCAAAAAATCAAACTGTTTACAAGTAAATTAACCACATCCAAGAACAAAACTCAAAATTATTTATAGGATAAAAAATATTCACCACCCTACAAGATACAACTCACAGTGTCTGGCAACCAAGCAAAAATGACCAGGCATGTAAAGAAGCAAGAAAAAACTGCCCACAATGAGGGAAGAAAAATCAATCAAACCTGACCCAGAATTGACACAGAGGGTATAATTAGTACACAAAGACATTAAAAGAATGATTGCGACAGTATTACATTTATATACCTTAAAGAAGCTAGAGGAAGCATTGAACATGTTAAGTACAACCTAATATATGATCCAGTCTTTCTACTCCAAGGTATTTACCAAAGAGAAATGAAAGCACTTGTCCATGAAAAGAGTTCCACATGAATATCCTTAGAAGCTTTCTTTATAATAGCCCCAAACCAGAAACAACCCAAATGTCTATCCATGGGCAGATGGATAAACAAACAGAGGTATATACATGCAATTGAATGCTTCTCGGTAATAAAAAGAAATGCAACATTGATATATATCACAACCAGGATGACTCTGAAAATAATTTCACCTAGTGAAATAAGCCACACACAAAAAATCTACAGTATATTTTCATTAATACACAATTCTAGAAAATACAAACTATCATAACAGAAAGCAGATCTGTGGTTGCTTGGAGAAGGAAGTAGTATAAATCAAGTAGATGAAGGGGAGGAGGGATTGCAGAGAAGCATGAGGACACCCTGGGGTGATCCAAGTGTTTATTTTTGTGATTGTGGTGATGTTCTCAGGGGTATGTACATATGCAAAGATTTAGCAAATATGCACTTTAACCATGTGCAATTTGTTGTATGTCGACATACCTCCTTAAAGCTGTTAACATTTTCTTAGCCAAACATTCAATGACATGAACGTTTACAGCATCTTTATTTGTAAAAGACAAAAACTGGAAACCACTCAGATGTCCTTCCCAGAGTGAGTGGTTAAACAAGCTGGTGCGTCCACACCGTGGGACACTACTCAGTGATAAAAGAACAAGGTACAGATGAGTGCAGCACGTGGACAAAGCCAGAGAGTTATGCTCAGTGAAAACCTCAGTCCCCAAAGTTTGCATGCCATGTGACTCCATTTCTATAACATTCTTTAAATGACATATTCTAGACTTGCAGAGCAGATTAGCTATTGCCAGGCGTTAAGGAGGGATGCAGACAGGAGGCTGTGGGCATGGCAATTAATGCACAACAAGAGGGATCCTAACAGAGCTGGGAATGTTCTGAATCGTGTTTGTACGGATGTCGGTGTCCCAGTTGTGATATCACACTGTAGTTTTGCAAAATGTTACCATTGGGTAAAGCATATGTGGGATGTCTCTGCATTATTTGTTATAATTTCATGTGAATCTACAATTACCTTAAAATAAAAAGTTTAATTAAAAAAAAACAAAAAACAAAAAAATACCGCACCTACAGTAATAACATGACCTGGAAAGCAAGTGAAAGCCCTTGCCTGAAAGAAAAAAACACAGAAGAGGGGGGGCACTGTGCGCCCTATTATGGCACACAGTAGGGTTTTGACAATTCCTGAGGTTATACACATTGTCACAGAAACACAGTAACAGTGTTAGTAGAAGGTGATCTTTAAATAATTTTAAATTTGTGTCTCTTTCCCAATCTACACTGCCTGAAGCAAAGTATGATTTAACATTTTTTAAATAAATTCTGTAATTATCTTGAAAACAGAAGAATCTTATTACTTTTCTTTATGTTAAAACATTATTTAATGTCAACATAGAAAATATTCCACAAATTCATGATTCTCCTTTGGAGATTTTCATGTTTTAATCATCCATGAGCCTCAAAAAATAAAAGAAGGGGAAAAGGAATATAGTTCTAAATATAAACGCCAGAGTTATAAAACTGCTAAGAGGCCAGGCACGGTGGCTCACACCTGTAATCCCAGCACTTTGGGAGGCCGAGGCGGGTGGATCACGAGGTCAGGAGATTGAGACCATCCTGGCTAACACAGTGAAACCCCGTCTCTACTAAAAAATACAAAAAATTAGCCGGGTGAGGTGGCGGCCGCCTGTAGTCCCAGCTACTAGGGAGGCTGAGGCAGGAGAATGGCATGAACCCAGGAGGCGGAGCCTGCAGTGAGCCGAGATCGCGCCACTGCACTCCAGCCTGGGCGACAGCGAGACTCTGTCTCAAAAAAAAAAAACAAAAAAAACTGCTAAGAAAAATTCTAGAAGACAATCTTTGAGACTTTGGGAAAGGCATAGTTTTCCTAGATAGGACCCAAAAAGCATGAATCAAAAAAAAAAGAAAAGAAAATTGAACTTTATTAGAAATAAACTAATTTTTAGAAATATACTCCTAAGAAAATGAAAGGCAAGCCACAAATTGGAAAAAAAGACTCGCCATGCATATATTTGGCAAAAGGACTTGATCCAGACTATATCAAGAATTCTTTCAATCTAGTAAGACAATATTTTAAAAAATAAACCCAAGATCTGAACAAATTCTTTTTTTTTTTTTTTTTTTTGAGACGGAGTCTCACTCTGTTGCCCAAGCTGGAGTCCAGTGGCACGACCTCAGCTCACTGCAAACTCCACCTCCCGGGTTCACGCCATTCTCCTGCCTCAGCTTCCTGAGTAGCTGGGACTACAGGTGCCCACCACCACGCCCAGCTAATTTTTTTTTTTGTAATTTATTAGAGACGGGGTTTCACCGTGTTAGCCAGGATGGTCTTGATCTCCAGACCTTGTGATCCTCCCGCTTCAGCCTCCCAAAGTGCTGGGATTACAGGCGTGAGCCACCGCACCCGGCCACAAATTCTTTACAAAATAAGATAAATGAATGATCAAGAAGCACTTGAAGAAAGCTCAGCATCCTTGGTCATGGGGAAAAACATACCAAAACCACAATGAGATGCTGCCACAGACATATTAGTGTGGCTAACATTAAAAAGACTGACAATTCCAAGATTGTTTGTTTGTTTGAGACGGAGTCTCACTCTGTCGCCCAGGCCGGAGTGCAGTGGCGTGATCTCGGCTCACTGCAAGCTCCACCTCCCGGGTTTACATCATTCTCCTGCCTCAGCCTCCCGAGTAGCTGGGACTACAGGCACCCGCCACCACACCTGGCTATTTTTTTGTGTTTTTAGTAGAGACGGGGTTTCACTGTGTTAGGATGGTCTCGATCTCCTGACCTCGTGGATACGGAGAAACCAACTAACTCTCATCTATTATTAGCAGAGCATGAAATGGTAGAACCACTTTGAAAAATAGTTTGGCTGTTCCCTACCTGCACTTACCAAGAATTTCCACTCCCAGGTATTATCCTTCAAGAGATTGAAAAATTAGGTTCACACACACACAAATGTGTCCTTGATTGTTTATAACACTTTATTCATAGGAGCTAAATCTGGGTACAAAAGTTCCATCAACAGATGGGTGAAAGAACAATTGTGGCATAGCCTAACACCGGAACACCACTTCGCAGTAAGAAAGACTTTATCTACCTATACACACAACACAAACGAATCTCCAAGTCCTTATGCTGAGCGAAAGAAGCCAGACACAAAAGAAGATAAACTGTATGATTCCATTTGTATGAAATTCATCACACGAATGGAACACAAAGCAGATCAATATTCACCTACGGCTAAAAGTGAGGAAGACAAAGAAACAGGGAAGAACCCTTTGGGGTGAAGAAATAATAACATATTATGGGGGTGATCACCCAGGTGACTTGTCAAACACATCTACAGATTATTAAAATGGGTGCATGTTGTTCTATGTAAACTACCCCTCAATACAACTGATTTCCAAACAGAATAGAGAGTGTAAATCCATATCTCACATAGCCTTCTTAATAAGGCTTACTCTTTTTGCCCACTGCTTGTCAAACCCAGTTAGAATCTCTTTGATGTGTCTGGCTGCTTTTACTATTTAATGTAGCTGGTGAAGAGTTTGTCCTGGGCACGGAAATTCTGTTGGTTTTCTTGTTGCTGGCACCTGTTTGCGTTACGCGTAACATCTTCAATCCACAATCTTCTTCTTGGGATTCTTTGCAACCCACTTTTTGAAGGGAATGATTTCCTTAGACCTAGATGAGGTGATCCATAAACCCATCCTCCTGGCACGTGTAAGAAGCAATGCTCTGCAGTCCACTGGGAGCAAGCCACACCTGCTGCTCCTCTTTTACACTCTACATGGGGAACTCCTGCCTGGAAACCTCAGATGAAATGTGGTTTTCTAAAATAAAGACTAAGGGAGGACATCCATCTCCATTCTTGTTGGTTAAAATTAATTTATTTTAAATGAAAAATAATTAGAAGGCTATTCTATATAACAATCTAAAATAATCACCTACCATGTGCTTCCCACATCCAACTCTGCAGAGTCCAGTCTTGAAGGCTGGGGAAATTAGGGAGGCAGCGGGATGGAAAGAGGGGAGACAGCGTGGCCACGCCCTGGCAGGAGGGAGCTCTGCTGCTCATCTCTACAGCCTGTCCACCTCACCTGCTTCATTGCATTAACTTGAACTTGATGCTGTTTGAAAATATTCAGGATATGTGCTGAGACCACAACGACACTCTCAGGTGTCCCCAAATGGTCCAGCTAGGAATGGGGAGCATCAGAAAATCTCTACTCAGAGTCACCTTGCAATCTCACCGTTTCCACCTTCCCAAGCATTTCACCTTCATAATTTTATGTATTCACCTTCTTGTCTAATGTTTACAACAGCCATGGGAGGCAGGTAGGGAAACAAATACAATTTCCACTTACACAGGAGCCCGCCGAGCCAGGATGGAGCCAGGTGAGCATGGAGGGCACCTTCTTCGACAGAGCTCTGGGACTTGTGAAGTTCTTTGCTAGTTCTGTCTGTGTCTCGCTGTCTTCAGGGAGACACACACAGACACACGCATGTGCACACATATATATACATGCGTGCATACGTGCACACACTAACACACATCCCCCACAGTCATGTCTGGTACTGCCTCCTAGCCTGGACCCGTCTGGGCTTCTCCACCAGAACTCCTCAGCCCCAACTCTTGTATCCTTGCAGCTTCACACCTGGATGCTCCTTCTTCTTGCTACAGCAGCAGCTGGCAGCCAGCCTCTACCTCCATTTCATCCCCTATACACCCCACTGCAAGTTGGGGGACACTGAGGGTAGGTGGGAATAGGCAGAGGTTTGCCTCCTTGAAAGGGTGCGTGTACCTCCTGGTTTTGTCCATCTTCCTATTCCAGCAGAACTCCATTCTTGTAGCCAGAGGGGTGTGGACTTTGGGGAAGAACAGAAAATCCCTTAGGGAACAACAGCCTTTCAACAGAGAAGCCCACATTTTCCTAGGAATGCCTTGGCTCAGCCCCTTCTTATAGGAGGCTGTGATTAGTGTTGGACCCCAAGATGGCCAAGACACTGATGCTCCATCCATTGCCACAGCCCCCATCAACCTGGAGACGGTTTTAGAGAAAAGGAAACTCCCAGCAAATGGCTGCATTTGGTTTCATCACGAGCCCCATTTTGTGTCTGACAAGGGCAAACTTTGAATTGGAATCTCTCCACCTCCAGCTTTCCATTGTATGCCCAAGAAAACACAGCAGAAAATCCTTGGAGACGACTGTGTGCTCAAATTGTATTCAGGGCTGATTCCCAAGGACCGGGACTGTGACTGTTAACAAAGCCAGAGGGCCTCCTAGCGGCAGGGAGCGGCATTTTCTGCTGGCAGAAGTACTTTGCACACAGAGGACCTGGTCCTTCTGTCTACAGAGCTGAGAGAGCCTCTCTCTGCTTCAATGCAGTGCTAATCCATCATTTCCAACCCTGGAGACAGAGAAGGGAATGTCACCCCTCTCCTTCCAACTCAGGGTATAGTTTAACTTTCTTCTAAATGTGACATTTTTTCTAATGTCACATTCAGAAAGAGAGAAAAAAAGTCCCCATAACAGTTGTTGCCTGTTTGCCTCTTTCCCTGGCCTTAGAAAAGGATCCCTGAGGGTGAACCTAGTCACGGAGAACTCCAAAGAGCAGCCTGGGCCACAGCCCATCAGCAGGGCTCAATGGAAAGGGTGGCCAGGGACTTCTTTGACCTGGAGCCAGTCTCAGGGAGCTAGGAAGGGTATGCAGCCATCCCCCAACCCCCACAGGTGGTACCGGAGGCAAACGAAGCTCAGAGCCAGCCCACCCGTGATGCCCCCTCCCCAGGACACGTCATGCTTGAGGATACCTCTCAGCCAGGTGACGATTCAACCTCTCAGTTTGGAATTAGCACAATTCAAGGGAAGATGTAGGAGCAGAGGGCAGTGGGCTAAATGGTGGACCCCAAAAGACGTGTCCACGTCCTAACCCCCATACCTATGAATGTGGCCTGATTTAGAGATAAGGACTTGGCAGATATAATCACGTTAAGGAATCAAAATGAGCTCCTTCTGCATCTAGGGTGGGCCCTAAATCCAATGACTGGGTTAGAAGAGAAAAGAGAGGGAGTGGTGACAGACACTAGGGGAGGAGGCCCTGGGAGGATGGAGGCGGAGGCTGGACGGAGGCAGCTATAAGCCAGGGAACGCCAAGGCCTGGGCTGACCCCCAGGAGCAGGGGAGAGCCATGGATTAGCTTCTCCCACAGAATCCCCAGAAGGAACCAACCCTGCGGACACCTTGATCTTGGACTTCCAGCTTCTGGAGCTGTGAGACAGACAATAAACTTGGGCTGTGGAAGCCACCAGTCCATGGTATCTGTTACCGTAGCCCTAGGAAGCCACCGTGAAGTTCAAAACCATTTGAGAAGTGAAATCCGATCGGGAACCTGCCCTCTGGAAAGGTCTGTGCTGGCACTGCCATGACTGGAGGATACAGCAGCCCCTTTCTCAGCAGGGAACGTGACCTTTGACCGGCCACTTCATTTCTAGAAGGTCTAAGGAAGCAATTGGGCATGTTTGCAATGCCCTATGAACAAGGGTGTCGCTGCACCACTTGTGTATGGAGGCAAAACAGTGGGAGGGCCACGGCCTCCTCCCCACCTGCTCAAGCAGAAGCCTGAGACCCTCCTGTCCTTCCAGGACCCCCTCCTCGAAGTCTGTAGGTCTCCGGCCAGTTCCAGCTGCTGTAGGCAGTGACTCCCAGGCCCACTGCATGTACAAGCTTGGTCTTTGGGGGAGCACAGGGGCCCCACCTGTATCCCACTCAGCCTGAGACAGTCCAGCTGGCACCTGCTGACCAGCTATCTCATCCAGTTTAGCTTTTGTCCCAGAATTTTTAAATTTTAATTAAGTAGTATTAATAAGGGCAGCTCAAGAGAAGTCTAGGTGGGCTGGGTAGGCCCTGTCTCTGCTCCCAGCCTCTGCTGGGGCCACACCTCGTGGTTCAGGAGACAGGTATGCTGGTCAGTGCCCCTTCTCAACATATGATTCAGTCTGAAAGGCCCCAGCAGCAGCCTGCCCATCTCTCCCGGCCCCTGCCATCCCAAAACATGGAAATACCCCATGGTGACAAAAAAGTTAACCTGCATTTAGATGAATTTCTTCTGGATTTACAAGGGTTAATTAAGATAGTACGATCTACAGAAAAGAAAGAGATGACTCAAGATATCAGCATTTTCAATTTATCCATAATAAAATACAACTTTGAAAAAGAATTCAGGCAATCTGTTGAAAACTAAATATAACACCACATTTTGGAAGATATATTTTTTAGAAAAATAACAGTGCTGCTCAATTAAACAACAAGGCTCCATTCCTAAAGGAATACTCCAACATTAAAATGCAAGGCGACTGCTGACCAAGACAGCACAGAGAGACGACGCACACTCCTGAAGGCACCCAAAGGCTCTATGTGTGGGCAGAACCCCCAACAGATGGCAGTCACCTGGGGACTTCCATCATCAGAACCAGTGGAGAATGGGTCCCTGTCCCACGGCCTCTGGTGCATCTCCACAGAGTGGCAGCCAGGAGCCCAACCCCTCGGAAATCCTCAGGGCAGGAGATGTGCCTTCACTCCACCCAGTCCCTCATTAGTGCATCTGACATCCACAGAGGGAATTTCCACAGTGATCCCAACACTACAGATCCCCCCACTGCCCCCCCAGCACCATTCCATGACTCTCGATCCGCCTCCTTCCTGGGACCCTGTGCTGGGAAGCCTGGCCCCACCGTGGGTGAATTCATGGGGCTGGGGGCTCTCAGAGTAGTGGCCAGCCAGGCCCCGCAAGGTACAGGACTCCAGCCAGGTAAACGGGCCAGACCCTGGATCCTGGTCCCACCCCCAGGTCTGGGGCGTCCTCCTCCAGCCAGGCCCCGCAAGGTACTGGGCCCCACCAGGTAAACGGGCCAGACCCTGGACCCTGGTCCCACCCCCAGGTCTGGGGCGTCCTCCTCTAGCCAGGCCCTCAACTGTCAGTCCTCTGATTCTGGGCTTCTCTGGGAGACTCATGTCCACCCACCCCAGCTGGGGCACTGCATCTTCTTTGGGTCTTGGGTGTTTCTTCTTCCAGAGCTGCAGACAGGTTTCTTGAGTGGGGTCAGAACCTGGACACGCCTGGGCCACCAGGAACCAAGAAGTTTCCAACCCCAGCCCCATCTGGCTCCATCAGGTGCAAGGGGTCAGAGTGTCCCAGTCACTCACCAGGTCAAGAAAAGAGCTCAGGTTGTCAGTTGTAGAACACAAAACCTACAACACACACACACACACGTACTCACATGTATTCACACACACTCATACACACATTCACACTCACGCTCACACACATTTGTAAAATCCCATTCACACAGACACACACACACCAAGGGCAGGTGCTGGAGCGCTGTCTAGCACAGAGAGCAACCCACAGACCAGATCCCTTCCCAAGCAGCCTGTACCATGGAGGGGCTGCAGGCAGGAGCTCCATTGGGATCTGCCAGAGCCCCACCTGGCTGGGCCAGATGCCAAGTGCTGGCACCTGGGCAGGCCAAAGGGCGCAGCCTGGGGTGCCAGGCCTGGCTCGAGGCTTCTCTGGTGTCAGGGTGCCTGCCTGGGAGACAGGGAGCTTCTGTGCTTACTTTGTTCATCTAGAAAATAGACCCCAGTCAGTCCCCGGCAGCCTGGGAGCAGTGCTTTTAGGACACCAGCCAGCACACTTTGAAGAAGGGGTGAGCTTTGGGACTTGTGTGGGGAGGTCAAGGCCCGCAGCTGGACCTGCTTCATGACCTTTGCTAGCTCCCATGACTCTGCTGGGCCGATTGATTGCTAAAAGCAAATGCAATGGACAAAACGTCAGCTGCCCCAGCCCGTTCCCTTCTCAACTTGTGAGATCAGAACCTCAGCACCACAGCAGATTCTGGATCAGGTGCTGGGGCAGCAGCAGCTCATGTTTCCAGATGGCGATTGTGCAAGGAGGCCTAGAGTCTTGGAGTGGCCGGCACCTGTGACCCGGTAATTCCACTCCTGTGACTTTCTCCTGAAGAGCTGCTGAGGACGGGCTGCAGTGTATCGTTGTAAAGGCCAAAGCCCCGGAAACAGATCAAATATCCAAAATCAAAAGGAAATGTTGGAATCAATCACATACATCCATAGGCAAGGTGTTATGCCGCCATGAAAATGACATCAAGGAGGAATTTGCAAATTTGTGAAAAATGCCTATGAGAGAATATGAAAAGAAAAGATTACACCACAAAGCTGTTGGCCTGCCAGCATGGTGAGAAGTCACCGTCCCTGCCTAAGCAGCAGGCACGGCTGTTGGAGCACCGGACAGCAAGCAACAATTGCAGGCTGGGGCCCAGTGCCAGGACGAGCCTTGGAGCTGACCTCACAGCAACAGATGCCTGTGCTGATGCCCATGACCAAGGAAATGGTGCACGTTAATTAAGGCCATGTTTCAGGTGTGAATTACAGTTAGGAGTTGCACGCACTTAACACACAAACCCATCCAGAGAAGAGAAAATAGGAAATGAGCATCAAACACACACAAGAAACCCTGCCGGGTGGAGCCAGGAAGGTGGGACAAGATGAACTTGAAGCTGGTCCACCCCAAGGCTGTGGAGCAGATGAACATCCTTCAGAGCCTCCACTAGCCTGGTGCATGGCAACCCGGGAGGGCAGCATGGAGGAGGTGCTCTTTGAGCCAATCCTGAAGGAAGGAAGGGGCGTGAGGAGGTGAGAGATGGAACTGTGTATGGAGGGAACAATGGGGCACCCAAGGCAACAGCAACCACTCACTGAGGCTGAGAGAGGAGACTCTTTGCAGGCCACGGGGAGCAGCGCTTGGTTTTGTACAAGGACAGAGAGTGCTCCTCCAAGAACAAGGCCTGGCGTATCACGACCATCATCAGGCAAAGACGCATCCTCAGTACTGCAGTGGGAATGCATCAGGCTACCGAACCCACCTCCTGAAATCCATCAATCAATTGGCTAAAAAGCAACAGCTGTAGTTCAGCTCAGCTTTCACATTACCCACGTAGATAAATCCAACATCCCGGCACCTCCTCCTGGGGAAAATACAGGCAGCATGACACCTTCCCTTGTGGAAATCCTGCACTGGACTGCCCAAGCCAACCTCAGAGTTGAGAGAGAGAAACAGAGAGAGAGATGGGTTTGGGGCAATAGCTACATTTCCTGGGCCACCAAGTTTACTCGACAAGCATTTGCTGAGCTCCTACTATACTCCAGGGCACTTCAAACAAGTATTCCAATTAAAACTGATATTCATTTCCCAGGGCTGCTGTCACAAAGTACCACAAACCAGGTGACTGAAACACAGCAATTGATTGTCTCAGGGCCCTGGAGGCCAGAAGGTGTCAGCAGGGTTGGTTCCTCCTGAGGGCTGCAAGGGATGGATCTATTCCAGGGCTCGCTCCCAGGCTTGTAGGGCCATGGTGTTCCCATGGCATTTTCCCTCTGTGCATGTACGTCTCCAAATTTCCCCCACTCTGATGGCCTCGCTTTAACTTGATTACCTTTTTAAGGACCCTATCTTATATAAAGTCAGAGACTGAAGTACTAGGGGTTGGGGCTTCAACACACAAGTTTGGGGAGGACACAATTCAACCCACAATAACACTGATTGCAAATCTACACAACACTGTCCTCATTTCACAGATCCAAAAAACTGGGGCTTGGAGAAAATGGGTAATTTGCCCCGAATCATATCCTTCCATCCTAACTGGCAGAGCCAGATTTGAATCCCAGTCTGAACTCCAAGGCCTTTGACATTCCCGGTGGGTAAAGGCAACAAATGTGACAAGTGCTGCATGAAGGCAACAGAAGATGCAGAGTGTTGGTACAAGAACCCGAAGCTGGACCTTTGGAGGTGGTGCAAATGCAATAGAAGGGAGCTCTCTTAGCCTGGCATCCAATGCCAACGTGCCCCCGAACAAGCCACTTACCAGCTCTGACCCTTGGAGCAGGGGGCACCTTTCCTGCCTCCCTCCCTACCCACCACGGTGAGTTCCCCTCCTCCAGCCCCCACCCCATCAGAGAAACCTATCATTGGCCTTCACTTCCAATGTTAAAAGGAGACATTCCCTTCCATGGTGATCTTCTTAGCTATTTGAGTCTTAAAGATTACTCCATAATTGTATTGGATACTGAGCTATGGAGGAAATACAAATTCTCCTCCCTCCGTGCCTACAGTCTGCAAAACAGAGAGATGATACTGTGCTCTGACAGCTGGAGACCAGAGGGCACTTCTCCCCACAGGCAGGGTTACAGGGGCAGCAGGACCTGCCTCCTGGAGAGCTGACATCCAGCACTGGGCACAGGCTCCAGGTGGCTCTGCCGGGACCCTCACCAGCAGGGAAGCCCACTGTTAGTTATTCAACCAGCAAATGCCCCAGTGGCAGGGGGATATGTAATTCATCCAAACTGAACCAGTCGTGAGAGTAAAAGAAAGTGCCGTTGATAATGACAGCGGACAGTGGGCGCCCACCACCCTGTCCTGACTGACCAGGATTCATGCCCGCCCTACCCAGTGCACACGCTGCCGATGAATCTCCTTGGAGATTCATCCAGTTGTTGCTCCTTTCCCAGCTCAGCCAAGGACTGAGGGACCAGGAGAAGAGAGTCCCCCAAATGTGCCCTTGGAGGGGGACGGCAGGCCTGTGTTCCAGGGGTGCCCTCTCGGAGTTCATCCTTTGGAGTTTCTAGGGATTCTAAGCTTAGATGTAAAAAGATGCTGACCGTTCTGTTGACCTTCTCCCCTTGGGGTCCTGCCCAACGGAGGAGAAGCCTCCAGGGCCAGGCATGTGTACAGGTGCCCTTTTCTCTGGAGCCTGGTCAGTAGCAAGCCCTTCCCATCTCTGAAAACTTTGGACTGACATTGTCCACCTTTGCAGGGCACCTGAGGCCCACCTGGCTCTAGGGCAGTGAGGGCCAGGGGCTCACATGCAGGCTGAATGGACATTTGCTTGGCCTCATCTCCAGCCGAGAGAGTGGACACTCCAGTACCTCTCAGAGGGAAATGGGGTTCGGGGAACTCTTGACGGGGGTCTCCTGCAGCCGCAACTCCGCTGACCATGGGCTCCGGGGGTGCAGCTTGCCAGGAGGAGATGGTGGGGCTGAGAGACATGGAGCAGAGAGGGCAGGGCTGAGAAGGCCTCAGGGTTCTGTGAGGGTGAAGGAGGCATCAGGGTGACCTCCCCGTTTGTCTCCGCTGCCCGCTGCCAGCCACTCTGCACACGCCCCAGTGCCATGTTGCCGCCACTTCTTGATTGAAAGGGGATTGCTCATCATCTGCTTTTTATTTCTCCAATGATTCCCAGCATCTTGGTGTCAATGATTAAAAATCCCATCCTTGTGGTCCTCTCTACATCTTCCTTCCAGGGGCCCAAGGCACCACTCAGGGAGGCCCACGCTTCTGAGGGTATAAAACAATAGATCCATGATGAGATGCCCCTTCCTTTATTCTGATACAGTGAACAGGACAGAGGAGTGGGTCGAGGGGTGACAGACATATTTTAAGGATTCCAGGAGAGAAATTACAATGGATATCACATCCCACATGCCCACATGTCAGACTAGCAAAGGTTTCAAAGTATATTCGTGAGACTATAAATTGAGACCACCACACCACAGGCCGTGGAGCAAAGGAATCAAAATCTAAAATGCATATACCCTTGAGCTCAGCCATTCCCTCCCTGAGAACTTGTCCCAAGCAGATCAATAGACAGCTGTGCAAAAAATAACTATTCAAATCACAGTGGAACAACCTAAATGCCCATGATTATGTGGTTGGTTACATAAATGATGATGTGTTGAATCAATGGAATCTAATGTAGACATTAATAAGAATGATATGAACCAACATTCATTCACAAAGGTTAATGGCATGCCAGGTGAGAGCAGAAGACAACTTGTACAACATCCTTGTTTCTATAAAGTTGTGTGTGCGTGTGTGTGCGCATGCGTGTGTGTGCATGTGTATGTGTGTGCGTGCGTGTGTGCGTGTGTGTGCATGTGTGTGTGCATGTGTGTGTGCGTGTGTGTGTGTGCATGTGTGTGTGTGTGTGTGTGCACCTATTTGCTTAGAAGAGATTTGAATAATGGTTCCTCTGGAAAGAGATAAGAGCGATATGAGAATAAATCTTTAATTATTATTTAGTATGTTTCATGGTTAAATATATAAATGTGCATTATCTGTATAATCAGAAGAAAAGGGTTTTTCATTTCAAAAAATACGCAAAAGTAACTTCCCTACTTTTCTGAACTCTCGACATAACTTGAGGTGACGCTATACTTGTAGACTGCTGGAATTTTACGGTTAATTTCATATGTCAACTGGACTAGGCTATGGTACCCAGAAATTTGGTGAAACATCAGTCCAGATTCCTGTGAAGGTATTTTTAGATGAGACTAATATTGAAATCGGCAGACTTTGAGTAAAGCAGATTACTGCTTATAATGTGGGTGGATCTCATGCACTCACTTGAAAGCCTTAAGAGAAAAATATTGAAGTCCCCTGAGGAAGAGAGAATTTGCCTCCAGATGTCCTCAGAGGCCCGAGACTGCACCATCAACCCTTCCCTGGGTCTCCAGCCTGTTGGCCTGCCCTGCAGATTTCAGACTTGCGGCCTCCACAGACTAATGAGCCAATTCCTTAAGATAGATAGATAGATAGATAGATAGATAGATAGATAGATAGATAGATAGATGATAGAGAGATGATAGATTGATAGATAATAGATAGATACATAGATAATAGATATAGATAGATGATATAGTTAATAGACAGGGAGATGATAGATATAAATAGATAGATGATAGATAATAGACAGATGATAGATAATAGATATAGATAGATAGATAATAGGTGGGTAGGTAGATAGATGATAGGTAGGTAGGTAGATAGCTAAAGATAGATAGATAGATAGATAGATAGATAGATAGATAGATAGATAGATAGATAGTAGAGAGATGATAGACAGATGATAGATAGATGGATAGATAATAGAGAGATGATAGATGATAGATAGATAATAGAGAGATATAGATAGATGATATAGTTAATAGACAGGGTGATGATAAATAGATAGATAATAGATATAAATAGATAGAAGATAGATAATAGACAGATGATAGATGATAGATATAGATAGATAGATAATAGGTGGGTAGGTAGATAGATGATAGGTAGGTAGGTAGATAGCTAAAGATAGATGATAGATGACAGATAGATAGATAGATAATAGAGAGATGATAGATAGATGATAGATAGATAGACAGGTAGATAGATGAGAGATATAGATAGATGATATAGTTAATAGACAGGGAGATGATAGATAAATAGATAATAGATAGATTAAATAGATGATAGATAATAGACAGATGATAGATGATAGATATAGATAGATAATAGGTGGGTAGGTAGATAGATGATAGGTAGTTAGGTAGGTAGATAGCTAAAGATAGATGATAGATGATAGACTGATAGATAGATAGATAGATAGATAGATAGATAGATAGATAGATAGATATAGATGATAGATAATAGATAGATAGATATAGATGATAGATAGATAATAGATAGATAGAAAGACAGAGACATCCCATTGGTCCAGTTTCTCTGGAGTACCCTAACTAGTACAACTGTTTTGATCCTTTTCAGAGACTTTATTTTTTAGAGCAGTTCTAGGTTCACAACAAAATTGAACAGGAGGTACAGAAATTTCCCACATATCCTAGCCCCACACATGCACAGCCTCCTCGCCTATCAACATCCCCCACCGGGGGGTACTTTTGTTACAATTGCTCTTTTTCTGATCTTTTTACCGTCTCCATTGTTTTGCCTTTTCCAGGATTGGAATCACAGTTGGAATCACACACTATGCAACCTTTTCAGGTTGGCTTCCCTTAGTAATATGCACTTAAGGTTCTTTCGTGTCTTTCCATGATTTGATAGCTCATTTCTTTATACTGCTGAAAAATATTCCATTGTCTGTATGTACCATAGTTTATTTATCCCTTCATCCACCGAAAAACGTCTTGGTTGCTTCCAAGTTTGGGCAATTATGAATAAACCTGCTGTAAACATCCATGTGCAGGTTTCTGTGTAAACACAGTCTTTTTACTCCTTTGGGCAAATACCAGGGAGCACACTTGTATCATATGGAAAGAGCATTTTAGTTTTGTAGGAAGCTGCCAAACTGTCTTCCAATGTGGCTGTTCCGTTTTGTATTCTTTCCAGTAGTGAATGAGCATTCCTGTGGCTCCACAGCCTCACCAGCATTTAGTGTTGTCGGTGTTCCAGATGTTGGTCATTGTGACAGGTGTGTAGTAGTCTCTCATTGTTGTTTGCTTTTGATTTTTCCACACGAATTACAAGGCAGAATGTTTTGTGGCTCCCATTTTACAGAGCAGGATGCCATGACTCATGAAGGCTAAATGACTTGCCAATGGGCTCAGCCAACTGGAGGCAAAGCCAGGGCAGCACCCAGCCTCCCTGCCTCTCTGGCCAGAAACTTTCTTCTAGAGACTTTATTCAGAGCCAATGAGAATCAGCAGTTGGGAGCAAATGGGGGAAGGCAAAGTAATTACCTGGACCAGGCCAGGGCTGTCTGCAAGATGGCAGAGCAGGGAGACACAGAGTAGGACAGGGCCTGCCTAGGGACCAGCCCTCCAGCCTGATGCACCTGCACTCCACTTCTGTCTCCCAGATCTTGGTTTTCCATGTCATCCTATTCACAGTCTAGCTTCAGCCTCCTGAGACAAAAGTTCCTCTTACGGGGCCTGGCAACCCCACAAGCAGGGAGAGCCCCAGCTCTCTACAAAGAATGGAACCGAGTGTCTCGCTCATGCCAACAGAGCCCCATCCCAGATGTGCAATAGAGGGGTGGAAATTCCCATCCTCCTGGAACCCTAGTCTTAGCTTGAGGAGTGTCTCTCACAGCCTCCTCATTCTCTTTCCACATATCCTGGGGCTTCCACAGACACCAGGACGTCAGGAACTGACCTAGCAGAAAGGGCCTGAGAGTGGGGTTACAGATAAAATACAAGACAGTCTGTTGAATTGGAATTTTAGATAAGCAACAAATAATTATTTAGTGTAAGTGTGTCCCATGCAAATATTCCTTCCTCAATTTGTATATGCTGTGTCTGCGGCTCTGCCAGACATTACTCAACCCAGGGCTCCCAGCTGGGGTCCTCAGCTCCCAAAGAGTCAGGACCTATGAGTTCCTTGCAGAACTGCAGAAAGTCTATGGCATTTCTGTGGGTGCAGGAACTCCCAAGCCTCTTTGACTAAATCCTATTAGCTGGTGTGCCGGTTCTGGTGACTGAGACTACGACTGGCAGTGAGTGGGGTCTCTGATTGGGACAGGGAATTAGGAGGCACTCTAACCTGGTGGATCCCTCCTATGGTGGGGGAGGGGTGGGAGTTGGGGAGGGAGCAGGGGGTGGCTAGGAAAACTATTTCAGGGTGTGGATTCCATGGGATGAATAATATACAGGATCCTTTCTTATGAAAAGGTCAGGGACCCCTCATTTTACAACTAGGGTACCAATGTCCACAGCATAATTCTCCTTGGAAGGACCTTTCACTGCATCGGTGTTTCTCCATCCATTTTATTGGAGTCCCAGTCAATGTTCCCCAGCCAACCCCTCACCTTGAGTGGAGACTAGCCCCTCCCCAGCAGCTGTGTAAGGGGCCAGTGTTTGATGTCTGGGGTCAGAACTGCTGCTCCTACAAATCATCGGTCTCGGCGGAAACCAATCTCTCAACCCCTCCATCTGTCAAGCAGGGCCAGCCCAGAGAGCTGCTGCTTTAGTGGGTACTAAAAGGACACGGCAGCAAATTCTAGAACCGAAGGTCAAATCGCTTGATTACAAGGCTTTTTAAAACCCAAAGTTAAAGACCCATTTGCCTTCAGCACAGAGCAGCTGGCCGGCTCTGTCCGCCCACTCATCGCCTGGCCCAGGAAGGGCCCACCCCCTCCATCACTTGGGTCTGCAGGGCGTGTGTGAGACCTTGCGTGGGAAAAACAGCTTTGTCCCCATCCCCTGCAGGCAGGGATCAGCAATCTGCTGACCTGGCAAAAGGTAAGAAAAGCCCCTTGGACTGAAGGCAGAGTGGACACCGTGCATCCCCCTGTGCTTGGAGGAAAGTGCTGGGCGTCATCACAGGGACAGCCACTGCTTTGGGAGGGAGACGGGCCACTAGGAACACACACCCTCTAGAGCACTTCTCATCTGCACAGCTCCACCTTACGCATACGTTTCCCACATCGAGAGCTGAGCTCCTACTGTATGCAAACCTATAGGAGAGAATAACTCAATCCCCGCACTATCTGAGAGAAAAATTCTCTCCATGTCTGCACTTCCCAGGGAACAAGACAAAGGCACAGAGAAGCTAAGTGACAGTTGGTGGTGGGCAGAGACTATAGGGAGCCACCCCAGTGAGTGGCTCCCGTGCCGGCTCCTGAGCCCAGGCCCCTGCTTCACAGCTATTCCTGGCGGCACCTGCAGCCCCAGGCCCGGGATAACCACCAGACATTATGATGTCCGCTGCTAATAAAAGTGTGGGTTCTCCCACTATCAACCACACAAATGTCCTTTGGCAGGCAAATGATTTTTAGCCTCTTAGCCCAAAAAGGTGCCTTAGGGAGTGGGGAGCCCACGTTTCAGGGGGACAGAGTTTCCGTCTGGGCAGATGAAAGGGCTGTGGGGATGGATGGTGCTGCACAACAGCATGAGTGTGTGCTTCATGCCACGGAACTGTGTGCTTAAAAAAGGTTAAGGGGTGAAATTCTGTGATGTGTATTTTACCACAATAAAATAAAAAAGAAATTAAAGATGAATTACTCTGAATCCTGGATCCCAGGACTAGCGAAGTGAAATCAGCTGTAGCATCAAGTGTCCATAAAATGCCAGCAGGGCACCACCTAGGGAACCAGGAGGTATCTCAGCACCCAGGATTGCTCAAAAAGAACAAACACAACTGCTTTTGAAATATGTAACACACAATCGAAATTTCTTAAAACTAAAGGAGAATAGAGCAGAAAGTTTGCACTGCTGTAAAATATAATCCATTCCTTTTTGTTAACAATAACAATGTAGCTGATTGGCACATGTGTAAAACGCAAATTTTAAACCTACCCAGAGGATGGATTCCATATGCTGACAGAATTCAAAGACCCACCATGATGTCACTTGTTGAATTTAATTACAATTGAAAAGTAAACATTTGTGTGTGACATCATCAGCTCACACATTTTATCTCTTCAATAATCGCTTCCCTATTACACCTTGAGAATGAAGCCAGCTAAGAGAAAAGGTGAGACTGGTTCTAATGACACGTGAGACAAAGCCAGAGGGTGAACAGGCTGCACAGCTGCAGAGGGTTAGCTCTGCACAGAAATGCCTTGCGATGGAATGCACTCTCCTTCGATCAGACACCATGAAAAAGGCGCATTTCAGTGAAAAAGACAAAAAGACAACAAGAAGATAAAATAAAAGACCCAGTGATTAGCTGAGATTTGAATGAAGAGAGAATTAGCAAAAACTAGTATGATGTAGAAATAAAAAAGGTCACTTTTTTTTTTTTTTGAGACGGAATCTTGTTCTGTCGCCCAGGCTGGAGTGCAGCGGCGTGATCTCAGCTCACTGCAAGCTCCGCCTCCTGGGTTCATGCCATTCTCCTGCCTCAGCCTCCCGAGTAGCTGGGACTACAGGTGCCCACCACCACGCCCGGCTAATTTTTTGTATTTTTAGTAGAGATGGGGTTTCACCATGTTAGCCAGGATGGTCTCAATCTCCTGACCTTGTGATCCTCCCGCCTCAGCCTCCCAAAGTGCTGGGATTACAGGTGTGAGCCACCGTGCCTGGCAAAAGGTCACCATTTTTAAAAGACATAAATATCAAAACAATTTTGGAAATAAGATGCTACAATTTTGGCATGAGACTTGCTTGGCTGGCGGAAATGGGTGGATGTGGCCCAAAACAGGCTGAAGATATGCTGGTGGAGTTTAGTGCCCTGGGCTCCTGCCATCACCAGGTCTGAGTGGCTGCTGAACTCAAAATGATGACGCATGCAGCAGGCCCCAGTCCAACCTACAGCACAACACTACCCCCAGCCTAGGGCCACCAAACCCAACCAAACTGCAGCCTGAGTCCTGGCCAGCCTCAAGCTGCCAGCAACCAGCCTAGCTGCAGACGAGCACCTGCAAGTGTTAGAATGAGAGGTGAGTGCCAGCTGTTCATCGGAGGCCATTTGTTTTACAGCGTTATCCTGATGACAGCTGACAGATGCATGGGGTGGGGATTTGACTGTGTCCCCTGAGATTCCTATGTTGAAGCCTGAACCCCCTGAACCTCAGAACATGACTGTATTTGAAGATAGGACCTGTAAAATGGTGATGAAGCTACAATGAAGCTGTTAAGTTTAGCCCTAATGCAATCTGACTCGTGTTCCTACACAAAGAAACTTTGGACACACACAGAGACAGCAGGGATGCCTGCACACACACACGTGCTTCAGTGCACGTGCACACACACAGAGACCATGTGAGGACACAAAGAGAAGGGCACTGTGTGCAAGCCAGGGAGAGAGACCTCGACAGAAAACAGCCCTGCTGACACCTTCAATGTGGGCTTCCAGCCTCTGGAACTGGGAGAGAGCAGGTTTCTGTTGAAGCCGCCAGGTCTGCAGCATTTGTTATAGTAGCCCCAGCAAACAAAGGCAATAGATTACTATTACGTTGTCACTTTCTGTGCTTTGTAATTTCTGGAGCCTCTCAGCTTATCTGAGACAATCCCCCTGGTCCTACTCATGGTCTGTGAGGAAGGAACAAAGCACAGAAGCTCAAACCTCAGTTTCCCATCTCAGGAAAAGGAATTCCAGGCCCTGTGAATTGGGGTGAGCCTCTGTTTTGGGGCCGGAGCCGGACATGGCTTCAAGGCTACAGCCCCACAGCTCCACTCCCTCTGAGCAGCACCTTTGCAAGCAGCCGAGCAGCCAGGAGTGTGACAGGAGAGACCAAGCAGGACCCATGCCACCCCAGGGCTCTGGCTGGCCTTGCTGTTGGAGTGGACGACCTGAAGCCAAGGGAACTGCCTAGCCTGGACGTCGCATGGGCAGCTCCTCCTCTGAGCCACTGATGGAGCTGTGGAAAATGCTGGGAGAACCGCTTATATGGGCCTGTGCCCAGTCATGCCGGGGAGAGCTGCTTTGCCCTCACTCCAAGCAAGTCCAGTGCCGCAGAGCCTCTGTGACCTCTTCTGGAAGCCTCCTGGAATGAACAGATGGTGGTGCAGAGTGGCTCGGGGCGGTCATGCTTGCAGCAAGGCTCAACAACCCTGGCCTCTGTGCCTGTGGCCTCCCCGCCCCAACCAAGTCCCCCCACCAAAGCACAGGCTTCTGGGAGGGGCATTCTGCCCTTTTGAGGCTCACCCTGGGCAGCAGAGGGAGAGGAGAGCAAACAAAGTGGCCAAGCCTAACATCAGGTCATCTGTACACCCTCCTGGCACCTGTCAGCACATGTGGGGCAAGTCCACCCTCCAAGACATCATCTTCCAGCCTGCAGGTCAGAGCCGAGAGAGGCGCATCTGCTGGGAGTGTTGACGGTCAGAGCCACTAGCCTTGTAGGGAGGCTAATCACCCACCGTACAGAGACGGCAGCCAACTGGGGCTGCTGACCAGGGCCATTCCAACGCCACCTGATTCTGGATGGGCAGTAGTGCCATCATCCACTAATCAGGGTTGCTTTAAGCACGATGGTGTTCCCCTGAGCTCTCCTGATGGCCTTCCTATTATTGCTTTTCAGATGGAAGATTTAGGATAGCAGAAAATACTATGAAAAAAGGGATATTAGGTTTAGATTGACCATAACAAAATTATTATAAGACCCAAGCTATCTAGTTTATACTGTATCATTAACTACACACTCTCCCAATGTGGTGCTCGGCAGACCAGCAAAGCCAGCATTCACTGAAGATTTCAATCTTGGTGAGCAATAAACTCAGTGTTTTGCATAAAGAGATTGCACAAACTCTGTTTATTGTGATTCCCACATATAGCGGATGGGAAAGCGTGTCCGCAGAGGAGCCCTTCTCCTCAGGGGGTTTGAGCAGCACAGAGGTAAACCCAGTAAGTCAGTGCACATGGGTTGAGCAAAAGGCAGCCCCATGGAATTTTATAACAGAAAGGCTAGGATCCCCCCTCCGTGCCTCAACTGCATGTCAAGATTCTGCATCTGACTTTTTCATCTGCCCCAGAGAGCTCTTAGATTGCAAGTGTAACATCCAAACCGATAACACCTCCTTGAGCATCAGAGACCAGAGATGGAGACGCAGCCAGTGTGGATGCCTTGCAGCCAGATGCTGAGTGAGGAGGAGCCGGGTCTTGAACCTTCCTCCCTCCAACCCGCCAGCCCCTTCTGTAGGTTATCCACAGCAGCCTCCGGAGGTCAGACCTGTGGCCAGGGGCATTCCTCGTGGTCCCTTAGTGCCCGTGGGTACATTTACCAAGCACACTGCTGATTCATTATTCACCAGCGTGAGCAAATGGGCCGGCTTCCCATGGCTGCTGTAACACATTTTCACATACTCAGTAGCTTGAAACAACACAGATTCCTCCTTTTACAGCTCTTGAGATCAGAAGTCCTTAAATCAAGCTGGTGGCGGGGCCCAGGGATTCTGGTTGGGAACCACTGCCTTGCCTCTTCCAGCTTCCAGAAGCCGCTCACACTCCTTGGCTTGTGGGCTCTGATATAATTTGACTGTGTCCCCACCCAGATCTCATCTTGAATTGTAGTTCCCATAATGCCCACGTGTCCTGGGAGGGACCCAGTGGGAGATAATTGAATCCTGGGGATGGTTACCCTCATGCTGTTCTCATGATGATGGTGAATGAGTTCTCACAAGATCTGATGGTTTTAAAAGGGGCTATTTCCCCTTTGGCTCGGCACTTCTCCTTCCTTCCACCATGTGAAAAAGGACATGTTTGCATCCCCTTCTGCCATGATTGTTAAGTTTCCTGAGGCATCCCCAGCCATGCTGAACTGTGAGTCAATTAAACCTTTTTCCTTTATAAATTACCCAGTTTCAGCTATGTCTTTATAGCAGTGTGAGAACGAACTAATACAGGCTCTTTCCTCACATCATTGTGACCTCTACTTGTCAGCAGATGCATCTGCAAAGTTCCTTTTCTATGTCAGGTGACAGATGCACAGGTTCGGAGATCAGGACATGGACATCTTTGGGAGTCATCATTGCGTCGACCACAGTAAATCCTGGTGTTCTCTGTAATTCTACGGTACAGGATGGTTTATGAAAGTTCTTGCTTGTTTAACAGAACAGAACCTTTTATTTGAAGTATATTGGCTGTGAGCACAAAAGTAAGCCTGTCTGCAGGGGACGAGGAGTTGGGAAGTAGTGAACAAAATATGGAAAATGCTCTCCCCAAAGGCCACCCCAGTCTTGGCATGCTCTGGGAACAGACAGTAGCCCTGAGGCTCAGAGGGTCACAGCACAGAAAGGCAGTGCAGGCAGGTGGAGAGACTACCCAGCTCTGTCTTCTCAGTTCTTGTTTTAAAAGCCCATGAGTATTTATGAGGTTGTGTGCCTAAGAGCCTCGTCAGCTTTCTGAAACCTTAATTTCATTTTATAATCATGAAAGCTCTGCCCTTCCAGGACATGAGATCATCATGCATGTCTTTCCAACAATCACCTGTCATCACTCTCTGCTACAGGTTCCTCTGAAACTAACACACACTCCTCGGCCTGATGCTGCCTCTCGGGGATCTCCTGGCTCTTTCTGCTGCCTGCTGCTGGTGGGTGAGGGTCCCAGGATAAGTGCAGCTTGCAGGACAGTTCCACCTTGGGGATTTATGGATTTCAAAGGCAAGCAGAATTTCTGTTTGCACCAGGATGCAGTAGGCCCCTTGGGAGAAAAATATAGAGATCTTGGAGATGGGTGCTCTGACACTGGGGAACCCAGACTAAGATTATCAGGCAAAGAGTCTGGGGAGAGGTTCAGAGCCTCCTCCCAGCCCTAGTAACACATAGTAAAAATGTACAGGCTCACACACCCAATAATTCAGGGGTCAACAGGTTTCAGGCACAGCTGGATCCAGGGGCTTGGGCAACATCATCAGGAACTGTTTTAATTCTCCATCTCAGTCCAGGGCCCGCCCCACCAATCCTGCACTCACACAATCCTGAGTGATAGCGCCTTAAATTTTTGCATCCCAGGTCCCTCACTGGCCTCACTACAGTCCTAGCCCTGCTGCCACGTCCATTCTTAGGCAGGCTCTTCTCTTCATGGTAACACAATGGCTACAGAGCTCCAGCCCTCCATACATACAGATCTAGTTCTGTGGGAAGAGAGGTCTCCTTCCCCAGTAGCTCAGAGTATCAGAATTTGGTCTACTTGGCTGACTGTCACACCCCATCCTGGGTTCCCAGGGCCCTGCTACATAAAAAGACCATGGGATGAGGGTTGGGAAGGGGTCATTTTCTCAAAGCAAAGCTGTGGACTGGATTCAGGGCAGCAAAAGCCACAGATGTCCTCCTTGGCCAGTAATTCACCATGAGGTAAAGGCAAGTCCATGTCTGGGGCCACTCTGACATTTGATCATCCACAGAGGAAGGGTAGATCTTTGAGAGTGGATGCTGGCCTCTTTCTGATCCAAACTGCAAGGAGTGATTTTTTTCTAGTTCTTTAAGAGTTCATTGCCCTTGAATTCTACCATCCATAAAGCCTTAGGGCACGGAAACAACTCCCACAAGTTCTTTGCAAATGTCTAACAAGGATGGCTTTGCTCCAGTTTCCAATACCTTGTTCCTCATTTCCCCTGAGACTTCATCAGAGTGATCATTACCATCCATATTTCTGCCAGCATTCTAGTCATGACCACTTAAGTTAACTCTAAGATGTCCCAGACTTTCCCTAGTCTCTCTTCTTCTGAGACCTCACCAGAATTGCCCTTAATGTTTCATCTATGGCAATACAAGCTTTTTTCAGCATTCATTTCAAAACTGTTCCAGCCTCTACTCATTATCCAGTTCCAAAGCCACTTCTACGTTTTCAAGCATTTGTTATAGCAACAGCCCCACTTCCCAGCACAAATTTTCTGTCTCTGTTTTGTGTTGCAATATCAGAATTCCACAGCGGGAAATTTATATTGAAAAATTTACTTTGCTCATGGTTCTAGAGGCTGGGAAGTACAAGAGCATGGCACCAGCATCTTGTGAGGGCCCTAGTCCTGCATCATCCAATGGCAGAAGTCAACAAGTGGTGAGGGAGGGCACAGGTGGAGAAAAGAAAGGACAAATCTGCTTTCATGACAATCCACTCTTGGGAGAACAAACCTACTCCCACAAGAACAACATTAATTCATTTTAATCACCTCTGAAAGATCCCACCTCTCAATACTGTTACATTGGAGATTAAGTTTCCAATGAACACTCAGGGACACATTCAAACCATAGCACATATGACACCTATATAAAACTTATGTTGTGGTTTATACTATTTATTAAAGTGGACATATTAGAGCACAGCTGGCCCCTAGAAATGACTTCCTTATACTTTCCACTTCATCTATTCCTGAATCAACCTCCTCTTGTCTCCTCTCTGCAGGTTTCCACAGCTTGGCCTAATAATGTGAGTATCTTCATATGTTATCATAGCAGACATGTGTGGCCATTCTCTAAATCTATGCCCATGGTAGGGGATTTTTGTGTATCCTCCATAGCCAAACAGTTTCCCCAAATGGATATAACAACTTACACCCCAACTTCAGTTTATGAGAGTCAATTGTTCCGTATCTTCATTGGTACTTGATATGGTTTGCATGTTCATCCCCTCCAAATCTCATGTTGAAATGTGATCCCCATTGTTGGTGGTGTGGCCTGGTGGGAGGTGTTTGGATCATGGGGTGGATCCCTCATGAATGGCTTAGTGCCATTCCCTTGGTGATGAGTGAATTCTTCTCTGGTGGTTCACATGAGATCTGATTGCTTAAAAGAGTGTGGCACCTCCTCTCTCCTTCTCCTGCTCTCATCTGGCTCCCCTTCCCTTCAGCTGAGACTGTAAGCTTCCTAAGGGCCTCAACAGAAGCAGATGGTGGAGCCATGCTTGTACAGCCTGCAAAACTGTGAGCCAGTGAAACCTCTTTTCTTTATAAATGATGCTGCCTCTGGTATTCCTTTATAGCAATCCAAAGACGAACTAACACAGTGCTATTTAATTTTGCCTACCTGATGTGGCTTTAGTTTGCACTTCTCTCATTTCTAAAGATGTCAGGCATGTTTCATGTGATTATTGAATGCTTAGGAATCTCCTATGTGAAGTGGTTATTCAAGTATCTTGCCTGCATTTCTATCGGGGTCTCTGTCTCTTCTTATTAAAACTATTTGGTTTTCTCTGAGGTAATTATTTTCTCCCACTCTGTGGTTTCCCTTTGCAATCTTTAATGGTGTCATTTGATGAATAGAATGTTTATTTTAATGTAGCCCAATTTATAAATATTTTCTTTTAAAATATTGTCTTCTGGGCTGGGCACAGTGACTCATGCCTGTAATCGCAGCACTTTGGGAAGCCAAGGTAGGCGGATCACGAGGTCAGGAGATCGAGACCATTCTGACTAACATGGTGAAACCCCGTCTCTACCAAAAATACAAAAAAAAAAAAATCGTCTTCTGTAACTTTTAAAAGAAATAATTCCCATTCCTATAACAACTTCTGAATGTTTTATACTTTGCTTTTTATACTTAGGTTTTATTACCTCCAAAAATGATTTCTTATATGGTGTGAGAAAAAGGAAACCATATTTTTTTGGACGATGCACCATTATCCCAGCAGCATTTATTGGGAAGAGCACCTTTTTTCTACTTCTCTACAATACGATCCTTGTCATTTATAAGCATCCAAAAGGCAAAAGTCTTCTTTTTGAAGGTTCTGTCTTTAACTCCATGGGTCTACAGGCATCCTAATACCAGGTCTACACTATCTGATTACTACAACTTTTACACTTATATGTAAACATATGATACACATATATTATTATAAATATAATGTTACAATTCTATAATATATCATTTTTCATCATCAAATTTACCAGAGGCCTTTCAATTCTACAAATCTTTTAAAGAAACCAACATTTGACATTGCTGATCCTCCCTAGAGTATCTTTATTTTCAATATCTTTAAATTGTGTTATTTTCCTTATGATTTTCCTTTTTTGACTCTTTTTAATAAAATTTGGCTTTTCTGAACTATTGAGGTTGATGATTACCTAATAAATTCTTAGTCTTCTTTTTTATTTTATCTGTTTAAGATTGCATGGTTCAATGTCAGACCTCAAACTATAAAAATGCTAGACAACAACCTAGAAAATACTCTTCTAGACATCGGCCTTGGCAAAGAATTTTTGGCTAAGTCCTCAAAAGCAATCGCAGCAAAAACAAAAATAGACAAGTGGTACCTAATTAAACTAAAGAGCTTCTGCACAGCAAAAGAAACTATCTACAGAGCAAATGGACAACCTAAGAATTGGAGAAAATATTCACAAACTATGCCTCCAACAAAGGCCTAATATCCAGAATCTATAGGAAACTTAAACAAATCAACAAACAGAAAACAAATAACCCCATGAAAAAAAAAATGGGCAAAGGACATGAAGAGATACTTCTCAAAAGAAGACATACAAGCAGCCAACAAACATACGAGAAAATGCTCAGCATCACTAACCATCAGAGGAATGCAAATCAAAACCACGATGAGACACCATCTCACACCAGTCAGAATGGCTATTATTAAAAAGTCACAAAACAACAGGCACTGATGAGCCTGTGGACAAAGGGAACGCTTGTACACTGTTGGTGGGAATGTGAATTGGCCCAGCCACTTTGAAAGGCAGCCTGGAGATTTTTCAAAGAACTCACAAGAGAGCTGCCATTTGACCCAGTAATCCATTACTGGGTGTATACTCAAAGGAAAATAAATTGTTCTACCAAAAAGACACATGCACTTGTATGTTCATTGCTGCATTATTCACAATAGCAAAGACGTGGAATCAACCCAGGTGCCCATCAGCGGTAGACTGGATAAAGAAAATGTAGGCTGGGCGTGGTGGCTCAAATCTGTAACCCAGCACTTTGGGAGGCTGAGGCGGGTGGATCACTTGAGGTCAGGAGTTCAAGACCAGCCTGGCCAACATGGTGAAATCCCCTCTCTACTAAAAATACAAAAATTAGCCGGGCATGGTGGCAGGTGCCTATAATTCCCGCTACTCGGGAGGCTGAGGCAGGAGAATCACTTGAGCCTGGGAGGCGGAGGTGGCAATGAGCCAAGATTACGCTACCGCACTCCAGCCTGGGTGACAAGAGCGAGACTCTGTCTCAAAAGAAAAAAAATGTAGTACATATACACCACGGAATACTACACAGCCATAAAAAAGAATGAAATCATGTCCTTTGAAGCAATATGGATGCAGTTGGAGGCCATAATCCCAAGTGAATTAACACAGGAACAGAAAACCAAATACTTCATTTTCTCATTTATAAGTGGGAGCTAAACATTGAGCATCCATGGACAAAAATATGGGAATGATAGACACTGTGGACTACTAGAGCAGGGAGGCAAGGAGGGGAGCGTGGGTTGAAAAACTACCTGTCAGGTACTATGCTTGCTACCTGGGTGATGGAATCTGTACCCCAAACCTCAGCATCATGCAATATTCCCATGTAACAAATCTATACATGTACCCCCTGTATCTAAAATAAAAGTTGGAAAGACTGCATGTTTCCTTTTAACGCTAGCTTTAAATTTATCCTACAATTTTTAACAGCTTTATCAAGCTATAATTGACAAACAATAAAATACATATATTAATGTATATAATTATTATGTTTTGACATAGGTATGCACCCAAGAAACCATCCCCACAATCAACATAATGAACACACACACTATGCTAAAGAGTTCCTTCATCTCCCTTTATAATCCCTCCTTTCTGCTTCTCCCTAGAACCCTTGATTTAGTAGATTTGATTTTATTGAGCAAAACAAAAAACATAACACACATCAAAACTATACAGGTCAGTGAATGGTCACAAAGGGAACACACACGAAACCACCACCCAGGTCAAGAGACGGAACATCAGCAACACCCCCAAAGGCCTTCCCGGCCTCTTCCTCTCACCATTCCCTCCATTCTTCCAAGTGGTAGCTCCTAGTTTTCTATTCCAGTGACCACTGTTAGAGTTTTCTTGTAAAATCTTTGGTGCATTTATGTTCCACCTAGGAGTGGAACTGCTGGTTCATAGAGTGTGCCTGAGTAGCTTCTACTAAACTGTTTCCAAAGTGGCTCCACCAATGCACATGGCCACCAGCATCTCTGCCAACTTTTGGATTGTTTGTCTGTTTTTTGCTTTGGTTGTCATTGTTTTGGCCATTCGGGGAATATACAGTAGTATCTGCTTGTCTTAATTTCCACGGCTCTAATTACTATTGGATTTGTACACATTTTCATAACTTATTTGCTATTTCAATGTCTCCTCCTTTGTGAAGTGCTTGTCTCAATCCCTTGGCTGTTTTTCTCTGTTAGGATCTCTGGTTTCTCCTTAGAAATACACAGCTCTTCCTACATTCTGCACTGTTAAGTCCATTGTTAAAAATGAGCACTGCAAATATCTTCTGCCACTCTGTGTCTTATCTTTGCACACGCTTCATAATATTTTTTGATGAATAGAAATTCCCAATTCTAATGCAGTTGCATGTAAGTCCATCAAACTTTTTGTTTAGAATTTATGCTTTTAAAAGATCCAATGTAAGAGCACTTTACTAATCACAAAGTTTGAGGTTTTCTCCAAAACTACTTTTCACACTTAAATATATGAATCTTTTAGTATGATACGATAGAGGAGTCCAATGGAATTAGTTTTTTGCCTAATAGCTAGCCATCGGACCCAGCAACACTGATTGAAAAACTGAAGATGGCATGCAGGGCAACCTTTGCCATCCATCAGACTTGCAGCATGCACCAGCCTCTTCCTAGACTCTCACTTTGTGCCACTTGACTCGCCAGCAATACCACAAGATCCTGTTCACTGTGCCTTCATAAAATGTTCTGAAACCCTGTGGGAACATCACCCATCTTGTTCATGTTCAACAGCATGTCGGAGATGCTTGGACCTTTGCATTTCCATATCCATTTGAAAATTGCCTTGTGCACTTACACAAAAAGATATGTAAATTTGCATTGAGATTATAATGGATTTTTGTTTCATCATGGGCAGAAATGATATTTTTACAATAATGACTTTCTATTTCATGAGCATGAACTCTCCATTTATTTAGGTTTTTTAAAATGTCTCTAAAACTGTATAGTTTGGGGGGAGATTGTATACATTTATCATTATATTAATTCTATGTATATGATATTTTAAGACATTGTAACTATCTACTTTTTAATTTATTTTTGCTATTTGTTACTGGCTGTGTTAATTCCAGCAGGCATGAAATGGGCTGAGCTGTTTTGCCGGGGTAAGACCTACCTGCATGGCTCCAACCCCCTCCAACCTACTCCACTTTAGTAGGTGTGAAATGGACTGATTCACAGTGAGTCCAAGCTAAGCTTGTGTGTGGCTTGTACTGTCTTGTCACCATAATTTATTGATAACAGTGAAAGTGATGATTGTTCAGGTTCTCACCTGGTCTTGGTGGCAACGTGGAAGGGCTCTTGTACTGGAGGCTAGTCCACAGACAGGACATACTGACGTGGCCAGCAGGATATAAAAAGCCCAGCTGACACTTCATTTGGAGCTCTCTGCTTCTGAGGGGTTCTGTGCACACAGGCCGTCTTCTGATCTGAGAGAGAAAATGCATCCTGGCACTTCCCTGCAGAGAGGAAAGTTGGAGCTGGGGCCCATTCCTTCCTGACCCTTCTCTGTGAGGCGGCCTTTGGCTGAGGTGATTTTACCACTCCTGAAGCATGTCTTCAATGCCTTTGCTGTATCAAATCCTTTTCCTAAAATAAACTGTACATTTCTAAGCTTTGTCATTTTGTGTGATGTGCCCTGGTGTCTAGACACACAATTGATTTGTTTATATTGACCTACATTTAGTAAGCTTTTATACTCATTTAGCTATTCTGCAATTTACCTGTAGATTATTCTAGTTTTGTAAAGTACATAATCATAAATTCTTAAGCCTTCATTTCTCACCTATTTCACTTTCCAGAACTTCCAGTATGATGGTTGATTGTATTTGAATATACCAGACATAACTGAATTGGCCCCAACATGGACTGCTTAGACATTTCATCAATAAGTATAAAGGAAGTTACCTTGTGTTTCTAGTTGTTTTTAATGAGCTCTTTAAATGATGGATAGGGGCTGAATTTTGTGAAAGCCCTTTTATTCATAAATTGAATGAACCACTTGTTTTTATTGTGGCGAACAAAACAAGGCTAGAAAGTTCCTTCTAATCATGGGCTTGACTGAATTGCAGGGGATTTATTTATTTATTTATTTTTGAGACAGAGTCTCACTCTGTCGCCCAGGCTGGAGTGCAGTGGCACTATCTCAGCTCACTGCAACCTCCGCCTCCTGAGTTCAAGTGATTCTCCTGCCTCAGCCTCCCAAGTAGCTGGGATTATAGACACACGCCACCACGCCTGGCTGATTTTTGTATTTTTAGTAGAGATGAGGTTTTACCATGTTGGCCAGACTGGTCTCAAACTCCTGACCTCAGGTGATCTGCCTGCCTCGGCCTCCCAAAGTGCTGGGATTACAGGCATGAGCCACCACGTCCAGCTGGACTGCATTTTTTAAACGTGATGTCTTCATTGCCATTTAGTTCAATATACTTTCTAATCTCCACTTGATGTATTAATAGTTGTTTTGATAGGGTATTGCCAGTTCATTTGTAATACAGATATGACTAATCTCACCTCATGGTTAGAAAACTGAGAAGTTGAGTTTCCAGTTTGTTGCTGAAGGCCCTAGGCTGACTGAAAAATTTCCCCTCCTTGCCAAGTTCTTCCTGTCTTCTGTAAAAATAGTGCTTTCCAGTTCAGGAGCCTGGGTGTACCTCTCTCTCCAGCCCACCATGTCACTGGCCTACCTGTGAGGAATACTGTCAAGAGAAGGAATCTCTTGTTCATTAATTCAATGTGTTTTGATGCAGAAGATACAGACTTTGACTCCCAGTATTGGCCTTAATAGGGGGACGCATTTCTGTGAATATGAATATATTTTTAAATCTCTTCTTAAAAATATCATCGTAATTCTTTTCCTTTATCCCTCGTACTACATGGCAATCTAAAATCACAATGCAGGCCAAGTGCGGTGGCTCACGCCTATAATCCCAGCACTTGGGAGGCCCAGGCGGTTGGATTACCTGAGGTCAGGAGTTCGAGACCAGCCTGACCAACACGGTGAAACCCGTCTCTACTAAAAACACAAAAATTAGCCGGGTGTGGTGGTACATGCCTGTAATCCCAGCTACTTGGAAGGCTGAGGCAGGAGAATCGCTTGAACCCAGGAGAGGGAGACTGCAGTGAGCCAAGACCACACCACTGCACTCCAGCCTGGGCAACAAGAGCAAAACTCCATCTCAAAATAAATAAATACGTGAATAAATATTTTTAAAAATAAAGTAAAATAAAATCACAATGCAAAGATCGCCTTGTTCCTGCACACACAGGACATTCGGCTCTAGATCATGAGGAGGCAGCCCCTCGAGCATTGCCCCTTTCCCAGCACCTGCTTAACGTGAACGTCTCTGAAAACATTTAGCAGAGTCTCCTCTGGGACCTGGAGATGATCACTGGTTTGCATCCTGTTCTGCTGGACCATAGTCAACCACCTAAATGTCACTTTGATGGGTGTCCTGAAAACAGCAGGCTCCAGGTCTCAGCCACCCTTGGAGGCCGAAGAACAGAACCCTGTGTGTTAGTGTATTCTATTTTCCTTTATCATTTTTATTTTAAAACAATAATGTTTATCTTGGAGAGAAACAGGCATGTCTTTGAGAACATCTCACTTGAATACAGATGTTTTAATTCCTGAATACCATCCTGCAGAATTCACCTTACAGCCTATCATTGAGCCAAGGGAACTGAACACTGGCCCAGTGTTAAGTGGATTTTTAAATATTCTTTGGCCTTTCAATCTCTACTTTATACCCAGATGCTATGGTCCAAATGTTTGTCCCCTCCAAAACTCCTTTGAAACTTAGTCCCCATTGTAACAGTATTGAGAGAGTGAGAAATTTGAATATGATATTGTAGAGGTGGGACTGACCTTTGGGAGGTAATTAGAATTAGATGAGGTCATGAGGAGGGGCATTAGGGGCTTATAAGAGAAAGAGAGTACTGAGCTGGCACTCTCAGCCCCTCTCACCTTGTAATGCTGTCTGCCGTGTTATAACACAGCGCAAGTCCCTCATCAGAAGCCAAACAAATGTGGCCCCTAGATATTGGACTTTCTGCCTCCAAAACTGTAAGAAATAAATTTATTTTCTTTATAAATTACCTAGTTTCCGAGATTCATTTATAGCAACAGAAAATGAGCTAATGTGGCAGACAAAAACAGAAAAGACAGCAAAACAATCACTTAAAAAAATTCTACCCTGAGAGTAAGCAGAAAGGGTTAAAAAATTAAATTACATTTCCTCAATTAATCAGAGCTAGCACAGAGATGTTCATTTGTAAACAATTTCAATTCTACTTATGACAAGATGGCATGAACCATATTCACGAATACCTTTGTAACATGGAAAACACTCTCAGGCATGAGTAAACTTCACCAAGAGAAACTATTAGGAAATGATGATGCTCACTTCCACCAGGGATATAGAAAGCTGAAAACAGTGTTGCCCTAACCACAAGAAAAAGCCAGGTCCACCACAAGTTGAAATTTCCTTGGACCCAGCAAAATGTTTAGGTCACAGGGAAACCAAGAAGCCTGAAATTCCAGGAGGGGCAGACTCCCCTAAGGAGAAACTAGACAGGAACCAGGTTCACTTATGGCAAAGATGTGCAGATGGGGAGGGGTCTGCATTCACTCACTAGGCACTTACAAGAATGCTGGCAGCTGGGCAAGAGAAGAGGATGAGCCTCATCAGTAATACAGGCATGCAGGATGGACTGGGCTATGTGCGTCAGACATGAACTCCACCACCCCACCTAGAACCATCTCCCTCAAAATGCAGAAGTCTTAACCCCCTGAGCAAGGAGCAAGGAACGACCCACTGCAGGAGGGAAAGGGTAGAAGCAAAAGCCCCAGATACTCAAGGGAGGGCAAGAAGCCATCCTGGGCCCAGGATCCTCTACTGAAACCAAGGAGAAGTCTGCTGCCCTGGGGGCGTGTGGGGCTGAAGCAGGAATCCCCCACTCAGGTAGAATTTGAGCACCACATGGAAGAGGGGCAGGAATGACACAGGGCCAGGCACACAGAGCATTGACAAGAAAAAAGCTGGAGCAGGACAACAGCAAGTTTCCCCTAACCTGGATCCTAGAACCAAATTTCACCCAGCACCAACTACCACTGGGGAGGTGCAGAGTATGGAGAAGACCTGATACAGTGACAGCCAAAAGCTGAGCATGGAGCACTAAATCTGAGGAAGACTTTCCAACACGGCAGCCATACCCCACCCTACACACAAGATGAAAGGAGGAACTGAAAGCCTGTAGACAGCAAGAGCCATGACAACAACAACAAATCTCAAATTCAGCTCATCTTTTGTCCAAATTGTATCAACCCTCACACTAATGGCTTCACAGCATAAGAGGCATGCCCATTTCCGGGGGTAATTACTATATACCTCCATCATCCCTGGTCTCCAAATAATGTTCAGTATTGAATAAAAAAGATCATGTGCACAAAAAAAGCAAAATAGTAATAATAACCCACAATCAAGAGACAAGTAAATCAATAGAATCAGATACAGAGATGGCCCAAATGATGAAAACCTCACACAAGGACTTTAAGATAATTATGATTAATACGTATGTAGTGGAAGGGGTGGCCAGCATCCATGAGCACAGGGACCTTTTCCGCACAGCAATAAAATCCACACCGTCTGCATCAGCCATGGCTATAGCAGGTGGTGCAGCACTGTTCATGTTCTGACATGCAAAGCCCCACTGCTTCTGGCCCATAGCTCCTGTTAAAGCCAGACATATTCCTTAAGATGAGAATGCATTGCCTTCTGCTGTCCTTATGTCTCTGTTCCATTCTGACGTCCGTGACATACAAACAATGCCAGTCTTCTTTAGAAATGTCTCATGTAGGAAGAAGAAGAGGGAGTGTCAACAACAACGATCAAGTCACTTTTTCAAAGGCAGAAGGCAATCTCGGATCACTGAGGGCAGAATGATCCCAAGGAAAGTATTAGATGCAGCAAAGAAGTCAAATCAGTAGGGACAAGAGCATGCAGCCTCTGCAGTGTGGTGGAAATTAGCGATCTTTGCCAGAGCAAGTTTAATGAAGTAAAGGAGGTGAAAGACGGCAGTAGACTGAGGAACACATGCAGGTAAGGAAGGAGAAGCAAGTTCAGACAGTTCTTTCACCCAGTTCTGGGAAGAAAATGAACACCCAGGGAATATATTTAACTGTTTCAACAGGACAGACAATAGGTAGAACAGCCACCTATGCTCCTTATCTATATGCATGTGATATAGTTTGGATATTTGTCCTCTCTCAAATCTCATGTTGAATTGTCAATTGTAATCCCCAATGCTGGAGGTGGGGCCTGGTGGGAAGTGTTTGGATCATGGGGGCAGATCCCTCATGACTTGGTGCTGTCTTTGCAATAGCTGGTGAGTTCTTGCAAGGTCTGATCATTTAAAACTGTGTGGCACACCCCCTATGCTTGCTCCTGCTCTGGCCATGTGACAAGCCTGCTCCCCCTTCACCTTCTGCCATGACTGGAAGCTTCCTGAGGCCTCCCCAGAAGCAGATGCCACCATGCTTTCTGTACAGCTTCAGAACTGTGAGCCAATTAAATCTCTTTTCTTATAAATTATCCAGTCTCAGATATTTCTTTATAGCAGTGCAAGAATGGCCTAATACAGCATAGAAAGACAGAACTTCTTTCCACGTGAATGAAAACACTCACCACCTCCCCACACAAAGAGAATAATCATGTAAGAAAGGGAAAGAACATACACATATGTGCATCCCCCAACGCATGACAGGAGCTATCTGGACACATCTCATTCTATCTTCAGAATGCTGTAAAGTACCAGTGCTCATTTCTAATTTAGAAATGAAGAAAATGAGACTCCAAGAGCTACGTGTGCTGCTCGGCACTGACAGTTCCACAGGAGCCTGCACACAGTGACAGACACAGAGGTCAGCTTTCTTCCCCTGGGGATGTTGCCTCAATTGTGAAGGTTAATGTTTAGTGAGTAAGTATTATACAATAAGACAAGTACAAACACCTAATAAGTGCTAAGAAAAAATAACTTCAGCAGCCCATATTAATACACTATTAATAGAATAAAATGAGACATAGCAGAGAAATACCTCTTTGGACCTCAGGAATAAGACTGACCTCAGAATGAAATTAGCAAAAGGATCGAAGACAAATTCACCGTGAAGTGGAAGAGTCCCTCCCAGGCTGGCCAGATTAAACCACCACAGGCTTCGAGGAATCTGTTTTGAAAACAAAGCATGAGATACAGAACTGTGGAAGTGTCTCATAGGAAAGTGTCACAATGCCCACTGCAAGGGCACAGGGAAGGTCACCTTGCAAGGACACAGATGGCCTGGCTCAGTGAGTTCACCATCGAGCACTACATCAGGTGGACGTGGGGGAGGTGGTGCCCAATCATTAATATCTTGTTCCTCTGACTCATTTTTGAAATTGCAGGCACAGTCAATTCTGATGAACTTGATGAATTTATTTTTTAATCAAACTAGAATATGATGTAAAATAAAACATCAGAGTATCACACCTTGTGAAATTAAGTTTTCTTCAGTGAAACTCTTCTTTCAATTTTTCAAGAGTGTATAGGTGTATATGAGGTTGGAATATAAAATATATTTTATACCATAAACTGAATTATAAAATACATGAAAACCACAAGTCACCATTATTCACTCATCTTGCCTTTGAAATGTGTTCACAAGGTTCCTGTTATTTGTAATTTATGTATCATGCACATCTGCCTGCTGGAGGGGAAAATACTTAATAGGTCTCATTACTACCCATGTCTGTGCCTGTGTCCTTGTGTGTGTGTGTGTGTGTGTAGTGTGTGCATGTGTCTGATCACAGGAGCACAAACTTAATACTCTCTTCTCTGTCCTGTGTTGCAATTGCCCACTGCTCCACGGCCCCAGGCCTAGAATAAAGGTCTCAGTGCAAATGCACCTGCATATGTCATTCAAATGAAATTTGGGGACGGGGGTTGTCACCATGAGTAAATGTGGACAGTAGGGCAAGGAGGGTGGAGTCTCCGGTAGCTGAGAGCGCAGGGGCCACCTGGGCCAATTCAGGCATCCAACGAACAGTGCTGCCTCCACCCTTGCCGGGAGCTTTCTATTCCTTTCGTTCCACAACCGTTTCTTCCATCACCTTCACCCCCACACTACTGATCCCTCTTCTCTGAAGATGAAACTTTCTTCCTCATTCCTGCCTTGTCCATTCGCAAAGGTTGTGAATGAGGTGCTGGGGCTCCAGGAACTTCAGGCTGGCATCAGGGACCCTCCAAGGCTATTCATGCCCCGGTGCTGTTTCTTCCTCCTTGCTTTTGGGTTCTTGGACTCTGTCCCATCTGCTTCATTCCCACACTCAGTTCTTCTCACTACTCATCCTAATTCTGTGACGCAGCAGCTATATGAAGAGCTGGAATCACCTGAGGGCAGACTAAAGGTGTTACCACCCTGATCAGGAGGAAATGATGATAATGCAGAGGCTGGAATTGCCCTGTCTACCTTTACGAGCTTGGAGCAGGCTCTTTTCTGAAAAGCGTGTATCGACGTCTAACATGGGTGCTTAGGATTCCAAATCATAGAATTACCATTAACCAACCTGGAACCTTCTCCAGATGGAGCAGCTGTAAGATGCCAGTGCCACCACCAGCACAGGTTTCTAAGTCATTGTGTGGAGCACTAAGCTCCTCTTGTTGACCTGCTCAGGAAGTGGGGGCAAAAATAAATTCTCCTCTCTGGCCATTAAGATAAGACCGTTATTATTTAATGCAGAATAACAAAGTCAAATTAGGTGGGAATTACAATCTGCTCCAGGTTTCAGACCACGCATGGGGAGCATGGAGACATGCAAAGTTGAAATAACAGGAGGGGGCATTCAGAGAGATGAGGCCACAGGAGTTTTCAGGGCAGAGTCCTGGAGATGAGGTAATGATGCAGAGAGAGAGGAGAAAGAAAGACAAAAGTCCCAATAATATGTACATATACCCCAAAGTATGTGGACAAATGCAGCTTCCCACAGTCATTGCTGCAGTAGAAAGGTGTGAGCAGGTGCAAAGGGTGAAGAGCGCAATAATGTGCACGATCCAGGGCTCCATGAGGCTAGGAAATGTGCCAAGGGCCTAGTCAAAAATGCAGGAGAGGTGCTCCACCTGGAACGGGTTCTGGCCTCTCCTTTCTTTTTGGACTCAGCTCTCTCTGCTGGACTCTGTCTAGCTTCAGTGATGTCCAAATCTCCTTTATTCAAGATTCCAGATGCAGCTGCTTTCTGATATCCCCTCCCCATCTCTCTGCCTCTTAGGGAGAGTTTACATGTCACTCAGCATGCAGTCTCTAAAATTACATGATTCTGGGCTATAATCCCAGCACTTTCGGAGGCCGAGGTGGGAGGATCAAGTGAGGTCAGGGGTTTGAGACCAGCCTAGCCAACATGGTGAAACCCCATCTCTACTAAAAATACAAAAATTAGCTGGGTGTGGCAGCGCACGCCTGTGATCCCAGCTACTCAGGAGGCTGAAGCAGGAGAATTGCTTGAACCCAGGAGGTGGAGGTTGCAGTGGGCCGAGACTGCACCACTGCACTCCAGCCTGGGCAACAGAGCAAGACTCCATCTCAAAAATAAATAAATAAATAGATAAAATAATTTTTAAAATAAAATTACATGATTCGTGGGGGAGCTGAGAGTGTGACGGTGTCAAGAGCTCCACAAATCTACCCCCCAGCAAAACTGGTAAAAATTACCAAAAAAAAAAAACACTGTAAAAAATGAAACAACCATTTAAAGTCACTGATAATGGTCCCAAGGGCATACAATGAATGACATTTTACTCTCATCTAGGAACTCAATGCAGTTCAAATGGAATAAATACAAAGAGATCTACAGACACATTATAGTGAAAATGCTGAAAGTTAATCCCAAGGAAAAAATTCTGAAGGCAGGAAGAGACAGCAGAAAGCAAAAGCTTTGAACTTAAAAAGGATCCTCTTAAACTCTTCAGTGGGAACTCCAGCAAGATTAACTGCTGATTCCTCATCAAAAACAATATAGGCCAGGAATAAGTGGGATAATACACTCAATGTCCAAATTTTAAAAATTCTCAACCAAGATTCCTATAACATAGCACAGCTATGTTTCTAAAATGAAGGTATAATAAAAACATACCCAGATTAACAAAACTGAAAGAATATGTTGCTGGCATACCTGCCTCATAAGAAATCAAAAGAGAAATTCATCAGGCTGGAAGCAAGTGATCCCAGACAGTAAATCAAAATCACACACAAAAAACATAGCGCACCAAAAAAGGTAAATATGAAACTACAAAAGGCAGCATAAATGCACATTCTTCTATTTTCTTCTCTTAACTGATGTAGAAAGCAGTTGTATAAAACTGCATATATACAATGCATTGTTCTTCCTGTACCATATATAAATGTAATATGTTCACCAATAAGAGTACGAAGGAGGTGATGGGAGCAAAGCCGTATTGGGTTGAGAAAATGGCTCCAAATATTAATTGAAATTTATAAACCAAATGAAGAGAACCATAAATGATAACTAAGAAGTTTAATATAACAAAATCTCCAAATAAATACTACTTCTCCTTTCTTTCAATTTCTTCAAAAGATATAAAATCATGTGATAATTATATCAAGTATTATTGAAATTGTAATACTTATAAATGTGACACCCAAAAAAGGTGTATAGAGAAAGGCAGAAAACTACATCTAAGACATACAGCTACACATGAAAGGGTGTAGAGCTATATGGGGGTAATATTACTATATCTAACTGGAATTAAGTTATATGAATCTGTAGCTGATTCTAATCATTTAAAATGTACATAGTAAGCCCAAGTCTACTCACTAGGGTGATATGTTATGCATAGTGTGCAAAAGATCAATAAAGAAATGTAAATACTACATAAGAAAACACTTCTTTCAAAAGAAAACAGTAAAAATAAATATAGAAATAAAATGCTATAAAAAATAGAAAACCAAAAGTAAAATGGCGATATAAATTCAACTGTATCAATAATAATATTAAATGTGAATTAATTAAACAATAAAATCAAAAGGTAGAGGTGGTGAGATTGAATAAAAAACAAGATCCAACTGTATCCTGTTTATAGGAGTCACCCTTTAAATTCAAAAATACAAGTAGATTGAAAGTTAAAGGATATAAATAGATATATCATGCCAACAGAAAGCCCAAGAAAGCGATACTAAAGTAGCTATACTAATATCAGACAAAAAAGTGTTTTAAAGAAAAAAAAGTTAGTAGATATAATTAGGGACATATTACAACAACAGAAGGGTAGATACATCAGTAAGAAACGACCAGTATGACTGTGTATGCACCCAATAAAATATCACGAAAATGACTGAAGTAAAAACTAACAGAAATAAAGGTAGAAATAACAAATTCAAGAATAATGTTTAAAGACTTTACTACTCCATATCCAATAATGGATAGAACAACTATACAAAAAAGCAACAAGAAAACAGGAGACACAAGCAACATTTTGGTTCCATTAGACTTGAAAAACATGGATGGAACATTCCACCCAAAAACTGCAGAATATACAGTATTTCTCAATTGCACATGAACATTCTCCAGGATAGCCTCTATGCTAAGCCATTAAACAAACTACAATACGTGTATGTAAAAGGACAGGATAATATACAGTATGTACATCAATCATAATGGAGTAGACCTGGAAATTGATAACTTAAAAGAAATTTGGGTAATTCAAATATGTGGAATTAAGCAACACTCTCCAAAATTACGGAAGAGTCAAAGAAAAAATCAAAAGGAACCTTAGAAAATACACCAAGATGATGGAAAATGAAGATATACACAATTTTTGGAAGGCAACTAAAAAAGTGCTTAGAGGAAAATGTATAGCTGTAAATATATTAAGAAAGAAAAAATGATCTCAAGCCAATAACCTAAGCTTCTCATGTTAAGACAATTTTATAAAGAGCAAACATAATCTAAAGTAGGCATAAAGAAGAAAATAATAAAGATAACAGTAGAAATCAATGAAATAGGAAATACAAAAACACTAGAGAATAACAATGAAATAAAAAACGTTCATAAAAGATCAACAAAATTGAAAAACCTTTAGCTACACCAAGAAACAGAGAAGACTCAAATAACTAAAATAAACAATTAAAAAGGGGGCCATTACTACCAAGTTTTAGGAAGTAAAAGGATATTTAGAGAATAATAATATGAACTATGGTATACCCATATATTAGTTTATTTAGATGAAATGGAAAAATTCCTAGAAATACATAAACTACCAAAGCTGACTAAAGAAAAAGGTAGATTACCTGCCTGGAACTATTGTAAGTGAAGAGATTATACTAAAAAAAAAAAAAAAAAAAAAAAAAAAAAAACTACATACCTAGGAAAGTTTGTATCTAGAACCTTGACTGGTGAATTCTACCAAACATTTGGAGAACATTTAATAACAGACCTTCCCAAGCTCTCCAAAAAATAGAAGCAATGGAGATACTTTCCAACTTATTCTATGAGGCAGTATTACTTTGATGACAAAACCTTACAAAGGTATCACAAGAAAACAAAAATTCAGAACAATGTATCTTATGAATATAGATGCAGAATCCTTCAAAAAATATAGGCAAACAGAATCCAGCAACATATAGAAATAATCATACCACATGACCAAGTTAGATTAATCCCAGGAATATAAGGTTGGTTAAAAGCCAAAAATCATTTAATAACAATACACCATATCAATATCATAGTAGACAACACCACATGACCATCTCAACAGATGCAGAGAGTAAATCTGACAAAATCCAATAGCCTTTCATGATGAAAGCATTCAACAAAGTAGAAATGTAGGAGAACATCCTCAACCTGATAAAGGGAATGTGAAAAACTCACAACTAAGATCAATTATAACAACTATAATAACAACTATTTGTGAAGGCCAGTATATTTATGTTCTAAGATCAGGAACAAGACAAATGTATCCAATCTCACCACATCTATTCATCGTTGTACTGACGGTCCTAACTAGGACAATTTGGGAACAGAAATAAATAAAAGGCATCTAGATTGGAGAGGAAGAAGTTCAACTAGCTTTATTTGCAGAGGACATGATCCTGTGTTTGGAAAACTGTAAGGAATTCACTAAAAACTATCACAACTAATACATGAGTTCAGGTATATAATGAGATACAAGATGATGTACAAAAATCCATTGTATTTCTGTACACAAGAAATGAACAATCAAAATGAAATTAAGGAACAAATTCTAGTTATAATAGAACCAAAAGCAAAATACTTAGGAATATCTTTAACAAAGGAGGTATAAACTTGAACACTAGAAACTACAGTACATGGCTACTGTTGGCAACACCTAGGTATTATGCCTAGTCTCCCCTCCTTGGCTCTGAGGAGTCTCCCTTCATAGGGGTAAGAGGCAGATTGCATTCTTGGCCTTTATATTATTATAGTTGGGCTTGGGGCGAGGTCTGCACAACCAAATGTGTATTACTGTTTCCATTTTTATGGATGGAAGACTGAGGCCCGCAAAGAGAAAGATGACCATCCATATCCTGGATGGTAGAATATCAGGCACTGGTTCCCCTCACCAAACCCCTTCCAATCATCCTGTATTTAAAGGATCCCCAGATATCACACCAATAGGTGTTTAAGAGAGAGGCCTGGGATCCAGCAGTCTGAGAAACGAACACAGAAATTCCAAAGTCTGAGGCAACAGGGTTCTAGGAGGATCGAGACTGAGTTCCTTAGATCTGCACAATAGTCTCTACGGCAATTGTAGGATCAGAAAGATACAGAAATTTGAACAAAGCAGGACATATCTTTGGAAAAGGGAGAATCAGGGATAGGTTTAGCAAGCAGCAAGCCTCTCATCCCTCCATGCCTCCACCCCCAAAACTTCACCTCCATTTCATCCCCATCCTCTTTCCACCCCTCAACCCCATAGCAACGCTCATTACATAAGCCCACATCTACCTGCTTGAAGAGGAATTTTGATGGTAGCTGGAGCTCTAAGGAAGCCTATACAGAACTCCATGCCTAGTACGTGGCAAGAGCCGGGACAGAAAGGCAAAGCTCAAGTCCATCTCACAAAAAAACAACAAATAAAGATTGGATGGATGGACAGAACTTGGGAGATTCTGGGTAAATAATTATCAGACTCTGGAAGAGTACATTGGCACAAGGATTATGAAGTGTGCCTACCCTATGACCCTGCTATTGTATTATGTATATACGATAGAGCTTTTTTCCAATTGTGTAATACAACCCATTGAAGGTTACCAAGTAACTTTAGTGAGAACATCCTTTAATGGGTTGGAAGAGACTTAGCATTTTATTTTCTTACTGTTAACAAACTTGAAGTAAAATTAAGACTTTTTACCTTATTTAGAATGCATCCATAAAAAACAGACATGGGTTATAACAGCAGTACCTACACTAGATTTTTTAAAATGAGATTACTTAATATTATCGACTCACTGGCCCACATTCGAATTTCCCCACAATTCCCACAATGTTCCCCGTTGTCAGAATTTCCCCACAATTCCCACAATGTTCCTGTTGTCAGACTAGGATTTAAGAAAGAACCAGAATTGCACGTCTCCGTCAGGTGGACAGAGGCCAGCCAGAATCTATTAGGTCCGGGTCTCCTTGGTAATCATGCTCACTGCTGGTAAATAAAACTTCCTGCGCGGGTTACTAACGGGCCCGCAGTGTCTTCTGGGAAACGTACCCTCCCCGCCAACGACGTCGCAGCCCAGGACCACGGACAGGGCTCTTCCGGTGGCTGCTGCGCATGCGCCGCCCCGCCCCACCCACGCTGCCATCTTCCTCCCAGTAACTGCGGGCCTGCGGCTCTTGTGCCGCCTCCCTGCAAGGCTGGGGTTGGATTGGGCTTCTCTAAAGGTTGGTGCCACGGTGGAAGAGAAGCCTGTGGGCCTTGGGGGTCCCTGGGAGATGGGACGGGCATCCCACTACTTGGTGGGAATGGAAACGTGGGTGGCCTTCAAGGGCGCGTCCTTACATGCATGTGCGGGCCGGGGTCCAGGCGTGTGGTGGCTTCCGTAGGAAAAGGCTGCGTCCAGGTCGTGCGCTTGGGGCTGTGAAGGAGCTTGCCACTGCCCAGCACGTCCGCTGCCACCCGCATCAGCAGCGCCCTGGTACCGCTGGGGAAAAGCCAGGTCCTCGAGGGATGATCGCGAAGTCTATGCATGCCGAGTTTTGTGACAGGCAGTCGTGTTTGCGGGGTTTGCTGGCGTCTCCAGCAGGTGAAGTTTCTGGCCCCTCTTGCACCGTGCAGCCTGCCCAGCACGCCTGGCTGAAGTTTACAGAAGTTTCTACAGGATCTGTTTTCCAGGGACGAGTTCCACAAGGAAGATGGGGTGCTGGATGATGGCCCAGTTGTCTTTGCAATAAATTAGGTGTTCCACACTTGGAAGGAGAGAATAGGACTCCCCTCTGAAAGAGCACCCTTCTGGCCTGAACCCTCTCACTGGGGCTTCAGAGCAAAATCACAGAAAGGCATAGATCCTAGTTTTGCATGACCCAAGCAGTTATTGATCCTACTCCCTAGAATGAACAGGATTTGATTGATAAAACCTCATTCAATACCTATTAACAACTGGTGCTTTTGGACGGTTTAGACCAACTTTCAGAAGGGAGAGGTGAGTTTGAGAAGACTAGGCAGGGGCCTAGGAAATGTTACTTATAGAAGGGGCTTGAGGGTGTCATCTGGGAGGGAGGAATGACCTGTCCTACTGTAGACGGTGCTCCCTAAACAGTTATCCCATTCCTTCAATCTCCCTTAATTGTACCGTGTCTGAGCTGTCTTAAACATAGTCTAGCAACAAATTTGGTATCTACAGATATGTTAATGCTCCCTCTGTCCTGATAGTTCTTCCTGGTAGTTCAGGAAGAGTTTGCCAAGGTATTTCTACGTTAGATGGAGCAATTGGATTTGAGAAGTTTTTTACTTGCCCAAGATCACTTGATCTGTAGATGTTAGGCGTCCCAACCTTTTGGCTCGTGTTACTTATTTTGCCACAAGTCAAAACAAGCATTTGTTTACTTTTTTTTTGAGATGGAGTCTCACTCTGTCACCCAGGCTGGAGTGCAGTGGTGAGATCTCAGCTCACTGCAAGCTCTGCCTCCCGGGTTCATGGCATTCTCCTGCCTCAGCCTCCTGAGTATCTGGGACTACAGGCGCTCGCCATCACGCCCGGCTAATTTTTTGTATTTTTAGTAGAGACGAGGTTTCACCGTATTACCCAGGATGGTCTCGATCTTTGGACCTTGTGATCCACCTGCCTCGGCCTCCCATAGTGCTAGGATTACAGGCATGAGCCACTGTGCCCAGCCGTGTTTGTTTACTTTTGAGATTATTTTTGCAACACTGACATCAGCATAGAACAAACATTGCTTTAAAACATTTTGCCTTAAACATCTCTATCCTTTTCTATCCCCAACACTTTCTATGGATTACGTGACTTTAAAGAGTTTCATTTGAGGAAACACAAGTGTTTCCCACTTAATGTCAGTAATATGTTCTTAAAAATCATAAATTCTGCATGAAAATGGGAGATTATTTGACATTAATATGGGAAAATTAAACTGTCATACTGCTGCTCCAAACCTGCTTCTTAAAATTTAATAAAATGAAGTACAATGCCCCCTTGTAACAGACTCTATGTTTTGTTTTTTAAAGTAAACAGACTTTTTTATGATGTAAAAACTTTAAAACATAGATGGCTTTCTGATGTGCAAACAGTTGCTTTGTATGATTCGCATGGTCTCTATTAGCACCAGCCACCTATCTCACTGAATTCCATCCATTTGACATTCATTGTGATTTTCAAAATTTCTATGTGTGCTTCCAAAGTGGTGTTGTGTTTGACATGCACATTAAAACTTTCTTCCCCACATAATTTTCTTAGATATATATCAAGTTCTGATGGCTTAGACGTATCAGTTAGCATTTGCTTTATAAGAAAGTAATCAGACCTTAGTGGCTTAAAAAACAACCACCATTTTCTTTGTCCAAGCTTCTATGGATCTGTATTTTGTGGTGGGTTCATCTGGGCAGTTCATATTCTATGTTAGTGTTGCTTGGATCACGAGTGACAGTTGAGTCACCTGGTGCCTTGACTGAGGCTGGTTGGCTTAAGATGGCTTTACTCACATGTCTTGTGATTTGTGCTGGCTCTCTGCTAGGCACTGTGTCTCCAGCAGGTAGCCCCAGGATTCTTCACAATTTGACTGTGTCCAAGAAGGCAAGCACCATTAGGCAAATACTTTTTGAATCTATATTTGCATCACATTTGCCTGTGTCCCATTGGCCAACGCAAGTCAAAAGGCAAAGCCCAGTTCATCATCAGAACACATTACATGAGGTCTTGGATACAGGGAGACTTGTCATTGGGAAACATTACTGGAACAGTACACCATAAGAAATATACATTATGTACATTTGTTTCTGATATAGTCATGGGCAAAAAACTGTTGGTTTGCAAGATCCATACTTTGCATGATATCTAGATATATAAAAGCAAGATGTGTTAGAGATAGTGGAAATATCATGTAGAGTTCTGCATGGAATCCACATATTCATAGGAAAATAGCAAAAACAGCCAAGTATATTTCCATGACATTAATTTTAGTGGAGATATAATGTTGATTTCTTTGGTTTAAATTATTACATCTTTAGGTAACATTCATTGGTGCCAAATTAGTAAAGTATGTTATCATTAACCCAAAATAAAATATATATCTAATGTCAACCAATTAATGTACTGGCAGATGCATTTTTAATGGATCTTGGTTTCCCCTTATTTGATGTGTAGAGGACTAATCTCTCCCAAGGAGGTTCCTGTTTGTGGTTTTTGTTGGTGTAGTTGTTTCTTTTTGGGGAGGGAGGTCATTTTCCAGCTAATTTGTATAGAGTTTTGGACACAAGAATCTAGAACCAAGCCACACCAGTTCTCTCCTTAATCCACTACATTTACTTCTCTCTCACCCATGTTTCCAGAGTCTGTCTTGCTGAGACCAGCTCGGTCAGGGAGACCCTAACCCAGCGGCACTAGAGGAATTAAAGACACACACACAGAAATATAGAGATGTGGAGTGGGAAATCAGGGGTCTCACAGCCTTCAGAGCTGACAGCCTCGAACAGAGATTTACCCACATATTTACTGACAGCAAGCCAGTGATAAGCATTGTTTCTATAGATTATAGATTCACTAAAACTATTCCTTACAGGAAACAAAGGGATGGGCGGAAATAAAGGCATGGGTTCGGCTAGTTATCTGCAGCAGGAGCATGTCCTTAAGGCACAGATCGCTCATGCTATTGTTTGTGGTTTAGGAATGCCTTTAAGCAGTTTTCTGCCCTGGGTGGGCCGGGTGTTCCTTGCCCTCATTCCGGTAAACCCACAACCTTACAGCGTGGGCATCATAGCCATCATGAACATGTCACAGTGCTGCAGAGATTTTGTTTATGGCCAGTTTTGGGGCCAGTTTATGTCCAGATTTTGGGGGGCCTGTTCCCAACATGTCCCCCTTATTTGATCTGCAAAGCAATAAAAGCAAAGGGAGCTTTGTCATGATGAGCTACTTTTTGCAGGAGTCAGGATCTGCAACTGCAGACTATACAAAGACAACACAGATTAAAAGCACAATCATCATTGAAATCACAGAGCTTCCAAGTGTTTTTACCCATTTTAATGGGTTACTAGCTGCTAATCTTTCTGCAGCTCCTTCAAGCATTCCAGTTCCTGGCATTAAGGTAAGGTGTGCCTGGGATGCTTTAAATATTTGTCCTTTTAATTTTGCAATATCCAAAGACAAGTTTGTAGAGTGTCCTTCTAGATGCTTTTTTATTCTTTCCCAAGTTTTGATCTTATTAAGAGCTATTGATAGTTTCCACAGATCCTTATGTTAACCTCCTAGAGTAGGCCATATCATTTGAGGTTGAGGTGCCATGGTTCCAGATAATAGGAACTCTTGCCGTACTTCTTATCATTTATACCATCTGACCATTTTGCTCAGACCAGCTGAACACAGTGTGGCCATGGCACGTAGACTGAAAGGTGCAATTTAAGCTAAACATCCCCTTAGGGGACCAATCAATAATGATTCCATAGGAATTGTTGCGTAGCACCTCTGCCTGTTCTGTAATGCAGTCTTCCCAAACAAGTACATTCATTTTTTCTGGCCAGGTCCAATTCTGTTTACAAGTAGGTTTTTGAGGGTGGTATGCCTCAATTATAGGAGCAGATTTATTAGGTAAATATTGAGATCAGAAAGCATGTGTAACTGTGTCATAGAGTGATTACATCCAGGCATTATTGCCAGCCAAGATTGATAAATATGCCCAATAAGTATAATTGGTCTCTGTGTGAGCCCTTGTTGAAGGAATACTCATGGCAGTGGTTATCACCGCTATCATAGCTACCATTAAATTACTCATTGTGACTGGTTGTCCCGCTTTCCCCAGGTTTTCTTCCACCATCTGTGACAGCTTCTTGATCTGTCCCCAGGTGGGTGGCTGTGTTAGACAGGTGTTGCTCATGACAGTTGGGGTCCTCCTTAGCATCAGCCTCAACATGGCTGCAACCAGGGGGTCCTCGGGTTTCTCCCAGAATCTCTGCCTCGGCATCTGACTCATGATAAGGTTTCAGGTGTCTTGATGGTATCCAAATAGGCTGTTGATTTTGGCCTGGAGAAACACAAGCATAGCCTCTACCCCGAGTTATTATTTTACCTATTTCCTGACTTTTTGTTATCGGATCTCTCCACCAAACCAGTTGTTCTGCTTCTGTCTTTGCAGCTGGTTTCTGCAGATGCTGTTCAGCCGCTGATAACATCTGGCCTTTGGGCAGGCTCAAAAAATTTAAAGTTAATAATGCTAGATTCAGTTGTATCTGTGGTGTTCCATATTTTCTATTCCCCCTCCCCGGCCCCCGCTTTTGCAACTGCTGTTTCAGGAGAGATTAATTCTTTCCACTATAGCTTGTCCTTGAGAATTGTATGGGATACCAGTAATGTGTTTAATATTCCACATAGAGAAAAATGTAGCTAGAGTTTGGCTAGTATAGCCTGGGGCATTATCTGTTTTAATAGAAGCTGGAGTGCCCATCACCACAAAACACTGCAAAAGGTGACGTTTAACACAGGCAGAAGACTCTCCTGATTGGCATGTAGCCCAAAGTGAGAAAAGATGTCCACACATGTACATAAGCTAGTTCCCAAACGAGGGAACATGTGTGACATCCATTTTCCAAAGAGAATTAGGTTCCAATCCTCCCATAAAAGATGAGGAATGTACCATTTGGCAAGTTGGGCGTCGCTGGATAATAGCTTTAGCTTCTTTCCAGGTAATGCTGTATCTGCATTTGAGACCAGAGGCATTAACATGGGTTAAATTGTGAAAGTGTCAGCATTAGATATTACATTAGCAACTAGGCCATCAGTCATTTGATTCCCTTCAGTCAAAGGTCCTGGAAGAGGTGTATGAGCCCTAATGTGAGTGATGTAAAAAGGGTGCATTCTACTCCTAACTGCTGTTTGCAATTGGGTAAATAAAGTCATCAGTTGTTCATTTGTATGAAATCATAACTGAGCATTTTCAATTAACTGTATGGAATGAACCACATATGAAGAATCAGAAATCATATTAATAGGCATATCAAAAGCAGTGAATACCTCAATTACAGCTACAAGCTCCACTTTTTGAGCTGAAGTATAGGGCGTCTGGAAAACTTTACTTTTCGAGCCAGAATAAGAAGCTTTACCATTACTAGACCCATCTGTAAAAACATTCTCAGCACCTTCAATTGGTTTAAATTTAGTTATTTTAGGGAGAATCCAATTAGTTAATTTCAAAAATTGAAACAGTTTCATTTTAGGAAAATGATTATCGAGAATATCCACAAAGTCAGCTAAATGGGTTTGCCAAGTAAGACTATTTATAAAAGCTTGCTGTATTTGTGCCTTTGTGAGAGGGACAATAATTTTTCCAGGATCATATCCATGTAATTTAACAATCTGAGTTCTCCCGTTTCCTATCATAGTAGCAATTTGATCTAAATAAGGAGTTAGAGTCCATGAATTAGGATGTGGAAGAAAAAGCAACTCTACTAAGTCCTGTTCTTGGACAATAACACCAGTAAGTGAACGCTGAGTTGAAAAAATTAGCAAATCTAGAGTCTTCTCTGGATCTAGTCTATTTATTTGAGCTTTATGGACTTGCTTTTCAATTAACTGTAACTCTGCCTCAGCCTCCTTTGTTAATTGCCAAGGGCTAGTGAGACTAGGATTTCCTCTAAGGATAGAAAACAGGTTACTCATGGCATAGGTAGGAATGCCTAGAGCAGGTCGTATGCAATTAATGTCCCCTAGTAATTTTTGAAAGTCATTTAATGTCTTCAATTGATCCATATGTATGTTTACTTTCTGTGGCACAATGGTAGTTTCATTTACTAAGGTCCCCAAGTAGGAGTAAGGAGTACTAGTCTGATTTTTGTCAGAAGCTATAATTAAGCCAGTGTGAGAAATCGAATTTTGCAAGTGATCATAACATTGGAGTAATATTTCTCGAGTGGGGGCAGCACAAAGTATATCATCCATATAATGAATAATGTAACACTGTGAAAATTTTTTACAACTAGGTTCAATTGCTTGCCCTACATATGTCTGGCAAATTGTTGGACTGTTGAACATGCCTTGTGGCAACACTTTCCAGTGAAAATGCTTAGCAGGCTGCAGGCTGTTTACTGCAGGAATTGTAAATGCAAACCGTTCACAATCTTGCTCAGCTAAGGGGATAGTAAAGAAACAGTCTTTTAAATTTATGACTATTAAAGGCCAATTTTTTGGAATTATAGCAGGAGAAGGCAATCCTGGCTGTGATGGTCCCATAGGTTGGATAACTGAATTGATGGCTCTTAAGTCAGTTAACATTCTCCATTTACCTGATCCTTTATTCATTATGAAAACTGGAGAATTCCAAGGGGACATGTTGGAGCCATGTGCCCATTTTCTAATTCTTCAGTAACTAAGTCCTCTAAAGCCTCCAGTTTCTCTTTACTTAGCGGCCATTGTTCTATTCAAATTGGCTTATCTGTTAACCATTTTAAAGGTATAGGTTCTGGAGGCTTAACAATGGCTGCCATCAAAAATGATATCCTAATCTTTGGCGGGAAGTTTGTCTTTCCACTTGAAGCAGTTCTTTCAAAACTTGCAAATTTTTTTCTAGTCCCATACCAGGGACATACCCCATTTCATGCATCATATGTTGATTTTGAGGGCTATGTAATTGTTCTGGAATTAGAACTTGTGCTCCCCATTTTTGTAATAAATCTCTCCCCCATAAATTTATAGATACAGAAGTTATAATTGGTTGAATAGTCCCAGATTGTCCATCAGACCCTTCACAATGCAAAATATAACTACTTTGATATACTTCAGGGGCTTTACCAACTCCAACTATGTTAAATTGGGCAGGTTGAATTGGTCATGCAGACGGCCAGTGCTGTAGAGAAATGATTGAAATGCCTTCTCCTGTATCTACCAAACCTTTACATTTCTTTCCCTGAATAGTTATTTCACAGGTAGGACATTTATCAGTAATTTGATTTACCCAATAGCCTTGTTTATTTGTGCTTCCAAATCCTGTTCATTTAATTTCACGTTTTCCCATTCCCACATACGGCACAATCAGGAGCTGTGCTATGCGCTCTCCTGGCTCTGCTTTCCAGGGACAGAAGTAGACATAACAATTTGAATTTCCCCATTGTAACCTGAATCAATGGCTCCTGTATGTATTTGTACCCCTTTTAAATTTAAACTAGACCTGCCTAGAAGTAATCCTATCGTCCCCGCTGGCAAGGGTCCACAGACTCCTGTTGGGACCTTTTGCAGGGGTTCCCCAGGCAGAAGGCTCACAGCTTTTGTGCAGCATAGATCTACTGCGGCACTACCGGCTGTGGCAGGGGACAGACATTGTACAGGGGTGAGGGAATGGCCTGAGACGAAAATGCCCCAGTTTAGAATGGGGCCCGGGACGGGCCCTTCATGGCATTTCCTGAAATTGGGTTCCCATCTTTATCAAACTTAGAGTGACACTGATTAACCCAATGTTTTCCTTTTCTACATTTTGGACATATTTCAGGCTTAGCACTTTTCTTTTTTCCCCTATCTGGCAGCCTAACTCGCTGATTTTTTCTACACTGTTTTTTAGTATGACCACACTTCCCACAGTTAAAACAAGCTCCAGGAAACGGAGTTATTTCCTTTATCCACTCTCAGTCCTGCCATTGCCTGTGCCAACAAAGTAGCTTTATGCAGATTACCTCCAATACCATCACAGGCCTTGATATAATCAACTAAATGTGTTTTCCCTCTAATAGCTTGCAGAGCAGCCTGGCAATCAGGATTAGCATTGTTGAAAGCTAATAGCCACAACACTCTATCCTGAGCAGCCAAATCTGCAATCACCTTTTTAGGGGACTCCTATAACCGAGCTATAAAATCCACATATGGTTCTTTTGGTCCCTGTTTTACAGCACTAAAGGAAGGGTATTGTTCTCCACCTGAAGTGATTTTTTCCCAAGCTCTAATGCACACTCCCCTAAGCTGTTCTATGGCATCATCCTGCATGACCACTTGTGCATCTAAACCAGCCCAGCCGCCAACCCCCAAAAGCTGGTCTGCAGTTATATTAATTTGACTTTGGGCTTGGGCATTGCGAGCAGCCTGAATGGAAGCTTCATCTGCCCACCAAGTTTTAAATTGTAAGTACTAAGCAGGAGTTAGACAAGCTTGAGTAAGAGCGTCCCAGTCAGTAGGAATCATCTGACTGGAAACAGCAACGTTAACAGTCCCATTACAAAAGGAGAACCTGGTCCATACTGATTAATAGCTTGTTTAAATTCTTTGAGTAATTTAAAAGGAAAAGGCTGAAATGTAACTATAATATTTCCCTGTTGATCTTGGGGATGTATTCTAACAGGGAATTGCCAAGCCTCTAAATCACCCTCTCGTCTAGCTTGCTGAATTCCTGCCTGAATAGAACTGAGGGTGGTCACTTGAGGTGCTGCTCAAACAGTCACTGGGGCAACTACTTTTCACCCAGTGTCCTCTGGAAAAGAAAAATCTGGAGGGTCAGGCCACTCTTTTCTTCAAAATAATAATGAGGGGGTGCAGAAGGGTAGGGATGAACCTCTCCCTCCTTTGCCTCTTTAGCTTTAGCTGGCAAACAAACCTGCTCTGTAACCTCTTCTGTTACTTCATTATACTCTCCTCCCTCCTCATCATTAGTGTGAAATGTTCCAAAGTGGAACTAACCAGCGCCCACACTTGTCCCATTGTTACCCTGATGCTTCCGAGCTCCCCTTCTTACTCACCACGGGGATTGCTTTAAGAGTACTCGAGTGCCCTCCAGCTTAGTTCCACATTCTCCAATCATCGCTTCTGCAACCCTTCAACCTGGATTTGAGCCCCCACATATGGGCACCGCTTGCCAAGACCAGTTCGGTCGGGGAGACCCTAACCCAGCAGCACTAGAGGAATTAAAAGACATACCCACAGAAATATAGAGATGTGGAGTGGGAAATCAGGGGTCTCACAGCCTTCAGAACTGACAGCCTCGAACAGAGATTTACCCACATATTTACTGACAGCAAGCCAGTGATAAGCATTGTTTCTATGGATTATAGATTAACTAAAAGTATTCCTTACAGGAAACAAAGGGATGGGCCAAAATAAAGGGATGGGTTTGGCTAGTTATCTGCAGCAGGAGCATGTCCTTAAGGCACAGATCGCTCATGCTATTGTTTGTGATTTAGGAACGCCTTTAAGTGGTTTTCCACCCTGAGTGGGCCAGGTGTTCCTTGCCCTCATTCCGGTAAACCCACAACCTTACAGCATGGGCGTCATGGCCATCATGAACATGTCACAGTGCTGCAGAAATTTTGTTTATGGCCAGTTTTGGGGCCAGTTTATGTCCAGATTTTGGGGGGCCTGTTCCCAACATGTCTATTATGTGTTTTCAAGGGCAACAAAAAATTAAATGTCCAGTGAGTCAAGGTTTTTTTTAAATTTATTCCTCACTTTCTTTTACATTGTATATGAATTAAAATGGAAAAGTAGAAAAAAGTAAAGCAAAACTTAAGGGAAATGGACATAATAAATAAGATAAAAATAACCTATAAATATGGGCAGATTATAAGACCTTAGAGTTTTTGTCTAAATTGAGTACAAATTTGTCTCTGATCTTTAAGATGCCATGGTAAAAAGAAGGTCACGTTTGTTGCATGATTTGAATGGAACCTAAGAAGAGACCATGCTACATTCTCATGAGTCATGAAGACTTGCTGGCACCAGAGTCTGAAACACTGACTTCATTAGTGACATAGATGATGTGGTGGAAACTTTTTCACTACCAACCTGGAAGGTAAACGCTTTTCACATTCTGCAGTTGAAATGGTTCCCTGGCACTAAAACACAACTTCTAGAATAAGGTATTTATATGTTGTCCTAGACAAGCTTTGGAAGGTCAAATTTCATAAGTAAAACCTGGAACATCTAGGGGACTGAGTCAACCACAGATCCTTAAATAATTATCTATACCTTTCTCTCAGTTCTTCTGTATATACAAGGTGGACAGCAGACTGTTCAAAGTTCTTTTTTCCGGCACATATTCCCAGCACAATGTGGTCTTAATTCATTTTTTCTAAAACTCACCAATAACCTAAATTATAGTAAAATCCAATGACTATTGTCTAGTCTTTGCCTTACTTGAATCTTTTGCTGTATTTGAAACCACTGTTCATGATCTGCTGAAAATTCTGTGTTCATTTCTATCATGAGCTCACTGATCGTTTCTTCTCTTTTTCCCTGAATTCTTCTACTTTCTTCTCCTTAATGTACCTCATACAAGTGTACTATCTCATTTCCCACCCATCCCACTCTACAGTTCTCCCTGTCTGACTCAGCCCTCTGTGATTTTGCAGTCCTGTTTCTCTCCAGCTTTGATGTATTCCCCAGCCTTTAGAGTACAGCGTTAACTCCCTATTAAATGCTTCTTTGTAGCTATCCAAAAGACACCCCAAGACCAACAAATCCAACATGAAAACCACATTCTCCATTATTCCCTTATATGTGGTATTATGACCTTATAGCCAGTGACCCAAACCCCTATTTCTCCTGGAATCCTCTCTCTGAGGTCTTACCTCATCTAGTGTCAACTACTGCTACTTATGTTTATTTGTTCTTTGTATTTTATTCTAATGTCTGTTTACAGTGCCAGTTTAGGGGGAGAAGCTGGTTTGTGATTTGGTGCTCACAAACATCAGTAAGTTTGTCACATCTGAAATGTGATTCTTGGCAATACCTTAAGGGTGTGTTTTCTAGGTGACGAGGCTCAGTCTCTGGTGAACCTTGCTTTTAGCCAGCACATGTGACATCCTCCAGATTACATTGGGAAAATCATTCAGGAGTTACTGGGATGCATTTGGACAAGGGTCAGTACAAAGATATGCAAAGAATAAAATGCACCACAGATTTTCCATAATTTGTACCTTTTCCATATATAAATTTATCTTGGTGATTCTATCTAGTTTTCTTCATATACAATTGTAGGTTTGTAGTTGAAAATACCTGTCATGTTTTCTTTTCTAAAGATTATACTCAATCTAATACTGAACATTTTAAATTCATGATTATAGTCTAGAGTTCTAACATAAAAAGTGAAATGTGCTTTATTCATTTCTGCTGAAGCTAGTATTCACACACCCTGTTTTTCAAACCAACGCACCCTATGTTTCAAACCAAAGTGCTACGTATTGTCTCTAATAACTTTTTCAGTCAGTGTTCCAGTTACCTGCTGTGTAACAAAGTACTACAAAACACTGGCTTAACATGAAATTATTCTTATTACATATGAGAATGTCATGGGTCAGGAATCTGAACAAGGCAGTGTGGATTGGCTGCTTCCTGAAGTCTCTGGTCTGCACCAAGGCAGTGTAGTCTGCCTTATGTGGTCTCTGATCTCAGCTTGAAGGACAGCCGTGTCTGGAGACTGAGGAGGCACCTAGGCCTCTCCTTGTGGCCAGACTGGACCTCCTCCCAGTCCAGCAGTAGCTGCATGTCCTACCTTCTTATTACCAGTCTTGGGGTAGCTAGGTTTATCTGGCTTCTCCCACAGCAGGTATTCGAGAGGCCCAGGCAGAGGCTGACAGGCTTTTCATGATCTCCCCTCAGAATTCCCAAAACATCTCTGCCAACACATTCTCCTAGGCTCATCACAAAAAGCAGGCCAGTTCAAGTGCAGGGCAATTCGATTTCAACTATCATAAGAGGAATAGTAAGATTTGCAACAGTCTTTAATAAACCATTTGCCCTCTGGCTACAAATTTACATTTCTTCCACATGCAAAATGTACTATACCCCTTGTGTGCCCCTCTGAAGAGCCCCAGAAATCTTTTCCTACTATGGAACTGGCTGAAAGCTTATCCAAATCGGGTACTGGTGACCTGTCTTCTGCGCCCCCACAGACAGCCAGCACAGAGCGAGAACATGGTGGGCACCTCCCTTCCACCTGCTCCAGTTCATTGATTAGGACCCAGTCCTAACATGCTTCGTGCCTGTTCACTCTGCGCTCTGGGCTCTTGCCATTCTCCATGTTCTTTTTCCTTAATTCCTGGGTTTGCTGCTGACCAATTTTCTCCACCTATTTTTTGCTTACTGTAATTTGGGAACCCAGTGACTTCCTTTTCATTTTCTTCTTATGCTGGGCTTTTTTTTTTTTTTGAGGCATAGTCTCACTCTGTCACCCAGGCTGGAGTGCAGTGGCGCAATCTCGGCTCACTGCAAGCTCCGCCTCCCGGGTTCATGCCATTCTCCTGCCTCAGCCTCCCAAGTAGCTGGGACTACAGGCGCCCACCACCACACCTGGCTAATTTTTTGTATTTTTAGTAGAGACGGGGTTTCACTGTATCAGCCAGGATGGTCTCAATCTCCTGACCTCGTGATCTGCCCACCTCGGCCTCCCAAAGTGCTGGGATTACAGGCATGAGAACGCTGGACTTTTGATACAAAAAATCATTCTGTGTAAACATGTCTTTGAAAAACACAAGCTTCCTGTGGACCAAAATCCATTAGACCAAAATGACCCTCCCCCGACCACACACACACACACACACACACACACACACACACACACACAGTCACTCCAAGACAGGCCTTTCTGTCTCCAGTCTCCCCTTCTCTCTAAGGCCACTGTGGGAATACAGCCTTAGAAGCCCTGTTGTTACCAGGTACACTCTTGTCACACCCTAAGGTCCTTAAAATGCTGAAAATATTTTTGACTTTTCACATTTTTACAAAAACACTGGGTTTTATCTTTGCCATAAAGCCATTTCTTACCTTTAACTGTTTTGCTGGGAAAAATCGAGGATGAGAAATATTTTTATTTCAAACCCAGCAAGTCCTGGCTCATTTCCCCTAAGTTCTGTTTGAAGATTGAATTTCCTTGTTTAGATTGTCTCTATCCTCTTCTATTTTCTCAAAGGCAGAGGGAGAAGACCCGGTAGCTCTTTCCAGATTCTTTCCGTTCATCTCCTTAGGCCGACCTCGACATAGTGAGATTCCCTTTTAATTTTTTACGTCACGGCAGGCAATCATATTGCCCACAATCCTCCAGTTTGTAACCCGCATGCCTTTTTCTTCAGTTTCCAGTGTGATTTTTCTCACTCTACTTCAATCCTCACCAAGAGTCTTGACACCCTTCCAGCTTCCATGAATAGTCACCTTGAGGCCCAGCTTCTGCTCAGTCTTAGGTCCAGTGCTGCATGTCCTACCTTCTTATTACCACAGCACCCCATTCCAGCTGCCAAATTCTGTTCCTGTTATCTAATCTGCTTTAAAAACCACCCCTGAAACACAGCAGTTTCAGACAGTTTACTAGTACTTCTGTTTCTTTGGCTTAGGGAGTCTCAGCAGGCTGGCTTGTCTCACCCACCGGTGCAGTAAGGGAGCAGCTATGATGGGTCATCTGAAAGCACAGCTGGGTTGGCGGGCATGGTGGCTCACTGGTAGTGGCAGTGGGTGGCTGGAGGCTTGGTGGGGGCTGTCAGTGAGCACACCTACACGTAAGATACACACACGCAGAAGGGCGAATTCCCAGAAAACCGTGTGGCCCAGAGCCAATGACTTGAGAAATGTGCCATTATAGGGGTTGGTGTCCTTTGAAGATATGGCCGTGGACTTTACCTAGGAGGTGTGGCAGCATCTGCACAATGCTCAGGGGACCCTGTACAGAGATGTGATACTGAAGACCTGTAGCATCCTCGTATCATCGAGTGAGTGAAACCTGCCAGTAACTCCAAGGAGCAACACTTTATTCCTTCTTGATAAATATAGGAACCTGTCTAAGTTTACTATGATTTAGGAATCAGATTCCAGTCCATGAAGAATGTGAGTGTCACCCCTCTCCAATGAAAGGCTGGAATTGGCTCCTTCATTGCACAGCTCCTGAAGCCAAGCTGTTGCCATTCTTCAAAGGACCTGACTTAGCATTTTGACAAAGTCTTACATTATTTCCAATTAAAAGGGCATTGCATTACCAAACCTGAAGTGATCTTTGAGTTGGCACAAGGAACAGAGCCACGGAGGGTAGAGGAAGCCCCAAATCAGAGCCTCTCAGGTCAGTTGGCATGTGCTGGACAGGGACACCTGCAGCAGTAAAGCCCAGCAGATGCCAATTTGTTTTCACCAGTTTTTACCCAGGTCCTAGAAATGAGAAGAGTTAGTCTGCATGCACCAAACACATGCATTATATAGACCCAAGAATACCTCTCATACATATAACGAGCCTTTTATTTTGCTGAAAAGTCTCTTATATTTGCTCAAAACCTAATTCCTGCCTTCCTATTCTTAGACATCTTCCTTTGCTTTTTATTTTCTCAATATTCTCAGTTGCCCTCCTTTCCTCTGTTTGCATGGACGGGTCTTTTTTCAGAGACATGTATTCATACATCACTTTATTCTTTCAACATATCTTAATTCAGCAAGTTTTAAATATTGGTAATTTTGTAGTTATAACTGTGATCATTAATCCTCCTTCTTCATGGAGTTTCTGTTGTGATGAGAAATAAACAATGATATAATTGGGTAGTTTAAGAAACACGAGAAATACTTAACAAGAGTACGAAAGAGAGAGCAAGAGTACAGGATGTGATAATTTAGGAAGAATCATCAGAGAAGGCAGTTTCAGAGTGATTATTAAGTGTTTACTTCAGCATAGATTCAGTTTGAGTTAATGCTTTTCAATTTTGACATATAATAGGTGAATATAACACATAGTTTCATGAGTGGACATTACTATTGGAGATAGAAATTTGGAAATGAGTAGCTTAAGACTGGTATTTAACATAATACTTATAAAGAAAGTCGCTGAGGGAGTTGATAAGAAAATGAGAAGTCTGTGAGTCAACCTTGTGTACTACACCATCAGAAGTCATGAAACTGAAGAGGACCCAGCATAGAGTCATACAAAGGAGTGGTCCTTGACTTGGGGGGAGAATCAGGAGATTCTGGGTGCCAAGGACAAGAGAATCAAGGCTTTCATATTGAAGAGCTCAGATTTCTGTTTGGGAGTAGAGTTTGAAGTTAGCATTTTCCTCTTATATTACTAGAAATCATTCTGAAACAACAAAAAGAATGTGAAATGTATGGGAGACATATTTTCTATGAAACTAAGAACTCAAACTCCAGCACACAAAATAAAAGCCTTCAGAAGCAGTGAATTTTCAAGCAGTGGTGTGTGGACTAGGAATGGAGAAAGAATGTCAGGGAAATTTATCTTACAAGGAGCCAGAAGTACATTTTTTAATATGGGCACAGCCTAGGCTGCAGAACCAAAACCTGTAGAGTAGTAAGGAACGGGTGCCCAGGGTGGTAGACTGGAGCTTTCTGTACCTGTTATGGTTCTGAGAAGCAGAGGAAGGTAGTTACATTAGGTAGTTGCAGGAATGTGTTTTTTATCTAGCACAGGGAATAAGCGATTTATATCTGAAAAACCCCCAAATGCCTATAGCCATTCCCAGGAAAGAGTAAAAACTAACACATAGATGGAAAATCCTGTCCCTAAGTCATAGGACACAGACAAATGGCCTTTCCCTGTACCTGCCAGTAGCTGATCCTGGGAAATGTTGCCATCATCAAAGCGGAAGAATGAGAAATACCAGCATGAGACACCTGCTGTTGTTTTCAGAATAAAATAAAAAAAGTGAGAAAACAAATGGCAGGTGATAAGCACTTAGGTGACAACTACCGCTAGGCAGGAGGTGAGTATAATTAGCAAATATTTCTTCATGAGTTAAAAAGAGAAGGAAAACACAGTGTAACATTGGAAAATATATTCCTGTGATTCATTACATTAAGTCAGTAGTAAGGAAAACCATATACTTACAAAACCACTACCAAAACCAGTGGGACAAGAAATAACTTCTCTTTCCTTACATGAGAATCCCATAAGAAATGGTTAATGTGTGGTTCATGGATGTGGTTTTTTTTTTTTCTCATTTCAGATGTTCAGATAGTTGATGACCTAGTTGAGAGGAGCCAAGAAAGTCACGGTGGACACTTTGGCAAATTGTCATCAGCAACAGCATTACATCAACTAAGGAGAGAGCTGAATTAGAAAAAACATTTAATTTGAGCTCAAAAGATATTTTAAATTTGATTATAAATAATGGAAACTATTCAGGAAGGAGGCCTGAGGAGTTTAATTTATCTAAAAACATGCTTCTCCCTAGTGAGCCTGATGAGATGCAGGCTGGAGAGAAACGATGCCTGTAATAGAACTGAGAAATCTCACAGACATCGTGAGTATCTTGATCAGCATCACAACTTTCAAACTAGGCTGCAGTACTTTGGATACGGTGGACATGGGAAAGCCTTCAACACATGGGAGTAATCATAACGGGATTTATATTGGAGAGACCTTCTGTAAGGATGGTGAATTTGGGAAAGCCTGTGATAAGTCAGCTCTTGTTGCTCAACAGAAACTCAGGTTGGGAGCAAAACTTGCTGTAAAATATCTAACCTCCCTAAACATCAGAAAACACAGGACAAAAATTCTATGAATGTAAGAAAATCCTAGTTAGAAAATCAGATCTTTTTTTTTTTTTTTTTTTGAGATGGAGTCTCACTCTGTCGCCCAGGCTAGAGTGCAGTGGCGTGATCTTGGCTCACTGCAACCTCCACCTCCTGGGTTCACGTCATTCTCCTGCCCCAGCCTCCTGAGTAGCTGGGACTTACAGGTGCCCGCCACCATGCCCGGCTAATTTTTTGTAGTTTTTGTAGAGATGGGATTTCACCGTGTTAGCCAGGATGGTCTCGATCTCCTGACCTTGTGATCCGCCTGCCTTGGCCTCCCAAAGTGCTGGGATTACAGGCATGAGCCACCGCGCCTGGCCAAAATCAGATCTTATAGTACATCACAGGACACATAGAGGGGAAAAAATGTGCATGCAGCCAGTGTGAGAAATCCTTCAGCCATAGTCAGGCCCTGAAATCCATGAGAGAATTCACACAGGGGAAAAGCTCTATGGATGTAATGAGTGTGGGAAATCCTTTTGCCAGAAGTCACACCTTGTTATCCATCACAGAATTCACACAAGAGGGAAACCCTATGAATGGAACAAGTGTGGTAAAACCTTCCGTGAGAAGTCAGCCTTCAACATACATCAGAGAACTCTCACGGGGGAAACCCCCATGAATGTAATTAGTGTGGGAAAACCATTAGCAAGAAGTCAAACCTCGGGATATATCAGGTTACTCCCATAGGTGAGAAACCATATGAATGTAAAGAATGTAGGAAAACTTGCTACCCAAAGTCAAAACTCACTACATATCAGAGGACTCACACAGCAGGAAAACCCTATGGATAGAGGGAATGTGGGAAACAGTTTCACTGCAATTCAGTCCTCACTGTACATCAGAGAACTCACACAGGAGAAAACCCCTATGCATGTAAAGAATGTGGGAACTTATTTCACTGCAAGTCAGTTCTCACTGTACATCAGAGAACTCACCAGGGCAGTGGGGGGACCCTATGAATGCAATGAGTGTGGAAAAACTTTTTCCATAAGTCAAACCTAATGATTCATCAAAAAACTCACACAGGTGAGAAACCATATGAATGTAAAGAATGTAGAAAAACTTTCTCACAGAGGCCAGTCCCCACAGTACATCAGAAAATTCACTCTGGAGAGAGACCACACGAATGTAAAGAATGTAAGAAAACTTTCTCCTAGAAGTCAGCCCCCACTGTACATCAGAAAACCCACATATGTGAGATATTCCATGAATGTAAAGAATGTAGGAAACTCTATCAGAAGCCAGCCTTCACTTTACATCAGAAACTCACACGGGGAAAACCCTATGAACATAGGAAAACATTCTACAAAAAGTCAGAACTCACTATATGTCAGAGAACTCACACAGGATAAAAACCCTATGAATGTAATGAGTATGGAAAATCATTTTCCCTAAAGTCAGTCCTCACTATATATCAGCCAACTCACACGGGGGAAATACACTTTGAATGCAATGCATGTGGAAAAATCTTTCCCCTGAAGTCAGTCCTCACTATACCTCAGAGAACTCACAAAGAGGTAAACCCCCTGTGAATGTAGTGGATGTGGGGAAAACTTCTACCAGAAGTCAGTCCTGACACTGCATCAGAGAACTCACACAGGTGAGACACCATTTGAGTGTAAAGGGTGTAGGAAAACTCTACCAGAAGTCAATCCTCACTGTACATCAGAGTATGCTGGAAAAATACATTATCAGTGTGTTGAGTGTGGAAAATCCTTTTGCCACAAATCATACCTCAAAAAGCATCAGACAGCTCATAGAAGGGAGAAATTCTGTGTGTCAGAGACCAGCTATGTGTTTCCACAAAAACATCCTCTTTTCTCCGACACACAATTAGCCTGCATTTCTCAGCTTCCCATCATTATGGATGGCTTCACGTAACAGCTCTGTCCAGGAGAATATGGACACAAGTGGTGAACATTACTTCCAGGCCTGGCAATGAAAAATGTCATCCCTGATTTCTCATGGCACCTCAGACTGAAGTGCAGATGATGACCCCCAAGGTGGCCTTGGGAGCCACGCGTGAGAGAAGTCCACCATGATTTAGGACCGAAAGAATTCACTGAAGAGAGCAGAAGTCTTCCCACCTCTATGCTAAAGCCCGCCATTTGTGCTTTATTTGAGTAAGAAATTCCTGCTTTGTTGAGCCATTGTATATGTGGTCTGTTTGCATTACAACACAAACAGCCCACTGTAGCTAATCTGGGAGCTTTCTGAGAGAAGGTACTAATTTTTCTAGATCAGAAAATTCACACCTATGTTGTCACCTTTGATCCCAAGTCAGTTTATGGAAAAATCATTGAAATGTGGGGAGAAACAATTTGGAACATATTTGGAACATCTTGCCACAGGGACATCTCACTGAATGCTGAGAATAAAGTGAATCTTTATGAAGATTTTTAGTGTGTCATAGCTTTCAAACAAAACTTCCAACATTATTATGTCAGAGAATTTAAAATGAAGGAAAACTATCAATCTGTAATATAGATGTAAATTTTCTAATAGAAATGTTAAAGCATTAAAAACATTTAATATATTTGGCTATATACCAGTAGTTAAATATGAGAGATGACAAACCCTGGCAGGGGATATTTGGCTATGAGTGGAGACACTTTTGGTTGCTACTAGAGGCTGGGAGGAGCTACTGGCACCCAGTGGGTAGAGCCCAGGTTGCTGTTAAACAGCCTGCTGTGCACAGAGCAGCCCCCTCAAGGAGGTAGCTGATGCATATGAGTGTTCTATGTTAACAGAATTTTCCCTGATAGGACCAGGCATAATTGTGGGTAGGGAATATATACATTTAGTGTAATAAATATTGTGACTTACATTAAATGCCACTCTAGCCACTGTATAGCTTGTTAAATATATTAACCCTAAAGTATTAAGCTAGGTACCTTTTTCCTACTTTCCTAGTGTATGTAAATTATTGTGACCAATGTTACCAAATTGTCTCTTAAGACGATATTTTTCTGAAGTTTGCTAACACAGTGCCAGCCAGTGAGTCTAACAGAAACAATATTCACATAGAAATGCACACATCAGACACCTAATTGTTAACAGCTTAGGCCTGAATTTTTAAACAGCTCTGAACAACAGTACTCATTTTATTCTACTCAGTGAAAAGCAGCCCCGAACAGACTTTCCCCTTTGCTCCTACCCCTGGCATCTTTAATGGGACAGCCACATAGGTATGAGTGTGTGCACCAAGTGCTGTGTGGCTGAGGGATCTCGGCATTTGCATTTCCAGTGGTGGACTGCTGCGCTGTGCCTTGCCAGTGACGGGGCCAGCAGGTAGCTCTCCGATCTGCACGTTTCCTGTGTGACTGCTGGCCTTAACCTCTCAGGGCTTCTGTCTACTCCTTCATATTCACAAAGCCGTTAACAACAGAAACTTCCTCAAAGGGTCATTGTGAGGAACAAAGTAAGTAAAGTGCTTTGGATATATCAACACTTGGTAAACAACATATTCTCTATAGCTGTGACAGTTTACAAAATTACTCCGTCATGAATTGGTGGGAGGCAATAAGCTATTGTTTGCCTACACCAGAGCCATCTTCAGCTTTTTAACAGTCTGGATTTGGTTATGTTACTCAATTCTAAACAGTTATTCAGGGATTTAACTTGGTTGAGGTTTTATGATTGGCTGAGACTAATTTTCCCTTTAGTGGTCCTTTTGGACTCAGCATATGACCAGAGGTTAATTTTATAACAGTACTCACTTCAAAAAGTATTACATACTGCAGTTTTAGTATACAATTAGTAATCAGAAAATTGCTTCAAGGATGCCTATGATTGTGTCCTGGGTAACTACAAGCACTGGAAATCAGGTTATTTATTATTCTATTGTTTGAAGGAAATATGTTTGTATGTTGATGAGCAATAAAAACATTCTTGGAATCATAGCATGCCATCAGGTCTTTCTGTCCCTTAAACCAGCAGTCCCCAACCTTTTTGGTACCAGGGACCAGTTTTGTGGAAGACAATTTTTCCACAGACCCGGGGTGGGGTGGGGAATGGTTTCAGGATGAAACTTTCACTCAGATCATCAAGCATGAGTTAGATTCTCATAAGGCGTGTGCAACCTAGATCCCTTGCATGCACAGTTCACAATAGTGTTTGTGCTCCTGTGAAAATCCAGTGCTGTGGCTGATCTGACAGGAAGCGGAGCTCAGGTGGTAATGCTTATTTGCCTGCTGTTCACCTCCTGCTATATGGCCTGGTTCTGAACAGGCCATATTTCAGTACCAGTCCACAGCCCAGGGTTGGAACCCCTGGCTTAAACTGTTAAAACAGATGTTGTTGAAATTTAATTGCTTGGCCAGGCATGGTGGCTCATGCCTATAATCCCAGCACTTTGGGATGCCAAGGCGGGCAGATCACGAGGTCAGGAGATTGAGACCATGCTGGCTAACACGGTGAAACCCCATTTCTACTAAAAATACAAAAAAAAATTAGCCAGGCATGGTGGCATGCACTTGTAGTCCCAGCTACTCAGGAGGCTGAGGCAGGAGGACCACTGGAACCCAGGAGGCGGAGCTTGCAGTGAGCTGAGATCGTACCACTGCACTCCAGACTGGGTGACAGAGTGAGACTCTGTGAAAGAAAGAAAGAAAGAAAGAAAGAAAGAAAGAAAGAAAGAAAGAAAGAAAGAAAGAAAGAAAGAAAGAAAGAAAGAAAGAAAGAGAGAAGAAAAGAAATTGAATTGTTTGATTCCTATCCCTCGTGCTGATTGATTGAATTTGGTGTGAGTTGGGCGTCTAACTTTAGTTTCTTCTAATGGCACTTCTTTATACTATGATTCTTGACCAATTTACTCCTAACCCATTCTGTTAGTCTGCTCAGGGTGCAATAATGAAATACCACAGTCTGGATGACTTAAATAACAGACATTTGTTGTCTCACAGTTTTGGATGCTGAAAGTGCAAGACCAAAGTGCCAACGGGCTTGTGTCTGGTAAGGCCTCTGCTTCCTGGGTGGCAGGCAGCTGCCTTCTCACTGTGTCCTCACATGGCCTATTCACTGTGCTCCTGGAAAGAAAGCCCTGGCGTCTCTTCCTCTTGTAAGGACAGCATACCTATAGGGTTAGGGCCCTACCTCATAGCATCACTGAGCTTAAGTACCTCCTTAAAGGTCCTGTCCACAGACGCAGTCTCCTTGAAGGTTAGGGTTTCCCTGTGCAAGTTTTGAGGAGGCATAAATGTTGAGTCCATAACACCCACGGATTTGAAATACCATCTTCATCATTAACCATGAAGTACTAGCTAATTATTTGGAGTGGCTGTTACTTTTGTCTGTCCAACACTCCTTGCCCACATTCTATTCACAGGCCAGCTGTGTGACCACAGGGGGTTACCTGATCCCATTGTGTCAGCTGTAATTCTGCATGTCCTGCCTGCATGGTGAGTCTTTTGTCCAGGGTGGAGAGTGACTCTCTCATAATCTCTGTAATTGCCACAATTACAGACCTATTTGTTTGTGAGCCTGGAGCTGCCCACACTATCAGGAGTTTGTGTTATAGGGTGGAGAGAGGCTGTAGGCAGAGTTTTCTGATGGCCTAAAGGTCCAGGGAATCTGGACACCTCTGAGGCCCATACCACGCGGCTCTTCCAGTGACATGCCAGTGCGTTATCTTGGTTCTGCATACACTCTACTGAGGCAGGTTGCTCCTATTTGTAATTGAGTCCTGACTTAACTGAATTTACTTGGCCTGTGTCTGACCTTTTATTGATTTCACTGAACTATTTGCAGATACTTGTGCATAAGTACAAGAATGCCTAAAATTATAATAGCATTATACTCCTTATATCATGGAGTAAATATTTTATTTTCACCCCTCACATTGAGTGTTAGTAGTATTTGAGATCTGTTCCAACTTCCTTTCCACATTTAAAAAAAAAAAAGGCGTTTCTGGCTTCCGGCTGGGTTTGTATTCAGTTTAGATCTCATGATGGTACCCACACGTCACCAGAAGGCGTGGCCACTGCCGGCTAGGAGACCAGGCTATGCCTGGTGGTTCTGGCTACACCTGCTTCTGTCCTGCAGCTCATCCTAGTGATGGCCTGCAAGTTACTCCTGCTGCCTCCAGTGCTACCCACAGGGGACAGCCCCACTGGTCCTGGCCATGCTCCCAGTTGTCTCCCAAATACTAATCATGACATGCAGACCTCAAATACTAGGATAAATACAGATTTAAAGGGAAAGTAACTGTCATGTGTTATATGGGGAAAACTAACCAAAATGAAGCCAAAATAACTGTACTTACTCCAGACACAGCTGACTTTCAGGCAAAAAACACTTTTAGAGATAGGGCAAAATCAATACTGATAAAGATTCAAACTGTCGGGGTTATGTAATGATTCTGAATGTCTGTGCTCCTCACAACACAGCCTTAGCATATGGAAGATGAGTCAAAGAAGTGACAAACCCACAATCACAGGGGGAGACACAGTCTCCACTGTCTTTGGGGCAGGTGGGCCTGCCTTAGCCATTGCATCATGCTGCTGTCCACCCCAGGCTGACAGATGGTTGGAGTCACTGGGCAGGCTCAGCCTGTCCCTCACAGCCACAGCTCTGTCACACAGGCAGCTTCAGCCTGTCCCTCACAGCCACAGCTCTGTCACACAGGCAGCTTCAGTCTGTCCCTCACAGCCACAGCTCTGCCACACAGGCAGCTCCAGACCTCTGCCAGGATGCTGGCTGAGCACCAGCCTGGAGTGCCTGACTTTGAGAAGAGCCTCCCAAGTACCCTCTGTTTTGACATCTCCTTCAAACGTGGCCACCCTCCCTGCTGGCAGTGCCACAGGGAATACAGGGACAGGCCAGAAGGCAGCCTACCTTTCTCTTAGACCTTAGGGCCTGAGCAGCGTGGTGCTGGAAGCCAACCTAATGTGCCATTGGGGGTGAGGACAGGCGCTGGCACACACCCCATGGCCCATTTTCTGGCCCTAGGTGGGGCATCTTGCAAGGTACATTCATGGTTTAAAGCTTCCATACAAGCTTCTGGGCTTCTCCCAGGGCCCTGTGTGCTAGAGTACTATGCTGTCTTGTTCTGAGTTGCATTCCTTTTCAATGAGGTTACATTGGGAGATTCTCTGAATTTAAATCGGACTGTCTTTCAAGGCAATCAATTTCTCTCCATGTCCAGAGCCCCCACCCTCATCTCAGCCATCCTCATCTCTCCCTTGGGTGACCCCAAGGGCCTTCCAGCAGGGTCCCTGGATCACTCTGGCCCTAGCTAGTCCATTGTCCACTGGCAGCTGGGAGAATATTGTTAAACTACATTTGATCCCATCTTCCCACTGTTTAAATCCCTCTATATGGCAGTCTGTTTTATATATGGCTTTCTGCCACCTGGCCTCATCACTCTCCTCCAGGCTCGTGCCCTTGTTAATTCCAGGGCATTTGGTTCTGTTGAAGTCGAAATTAAAATGTAGAGATGAATCTCTGCATTGATGTTTCATTTGGGATACAAGAACTGCAACTTGGGGCATAAATTCAGGCCAGGTAGTCTCTGGTATGTCTGAAGAACAAAGAGAAGATTGGGGGTTTTATAAAAAAGAGAAATGTCAGCTGAGGTCTTGAAAGTCACTGATGTTAGTAAAGTTTTGGGGAGGGGGGAGCTGAAGCTGCTGAGCTAAGGCACTGGGTAAAATTAGTCTTAGAGTTGCTGCAGGTTGTTTCGGCCACTGTCAGATAAAACTGGTCTCCCATTAAAACAGGTTGTTTCCACAGCCGGACTCACAAAGAATTCCATTTCTGGAGCAATGTTATGTGTCCCAAATGCTTTTTCCCCTTGGCTTCTCGACTCTGTTTTAATTGGGTATGACAAGAATGACCCAGTTCCTATGGTCAACTTTCATAGTGCCTGGGGGTCTTACTACCAGCTGTCCCCTTTGCTAGAATATCTCCCTCCCTCTGAGAATGTCTGCTTATCTTAGCAATCAGCGCCAACATGACTTCTTCCAGGGGTCCCCAGAAGTGAGGTCAGGCACTTCCTACACTCCAAGGGCTGCCGTCCTGCCCCCCTCTCACTGTTACTATATTTTCAATTAAATGATTAATTAGTGCCCATTGAAGAGCTGCTCCCTCCCAGGGAGCATCATCTCTCTGACTTTAGTGACTGTCCTGTTCTCTGCTGGCATATCACGCTCAATAAATGTTCGACCCACCAATAAATGGGAATAAGACAACTAAAGGGATCCAAAGTGTGCCTGCAAAATCCAAGTATTTGATTGAATAAAGTTGACTGAAGTCACTGAAATCATCCAAAATCCAGGATCTTCTAACAAATGCATTTACGGGTTGGTACAAACACATGACATGTATATAATAGGGACCCCAAAAGAGTATCGTCTACATCGTGTTTCATAACATGTTTTATTCACGTAAGGATATGTCATAGGTAATAGCTACGATTGTTTTGATTCTTTCCTGTGTCCCATGTACTCCAGGTCCTGGGCTTTAACTTATTTAATACTCACAAGAATCTGTTTCAAAGATGAGCAAAGTAGAGCCCAGAGCCCATGTTAATTTACCCAAGGCCACACAGATACCAAGTGACAGAGCTCAGGTCAGTTCAGGCTGTCTTGTTCCGTGGCCAGAACTCTTAGCCACTGTTCAACGCTGCCTCTCCAAGAAAGAGGACCCATTTTCATCCTCTTAAGGGCTGTGGGGTTGTCCTTTGTACGTATAAGCAATAATTTGCATAACCAATCTCCTATCATGGACATGCAGATGATTGCAAAGGAATAACTTTGTACATATATCTGTGTGCATTTCCCAAATATTTCCTTAGGATAAATTCTTTGGAGTGGGATTGTCTCATTAAAAATTCGCCTTAACTGCAAGGACAAATTAGAGTTTCCCAGAGCCACCTGGAGGAGGAGGATCAGTGTTCCTGGCTTGCTTCAGGGAGGTAGAGCTGGCAGTGGCATCAGCCACACACCGATCTGGTGGTTTGGTAAACATAGAGCCCAGACAGCCTCACAACCCACAGCTCTGTTCAGGGTGCTCCTTTGCTGCAGATGCTGCACAGAAGGTGTCATGGGAAGGTGTAAAGGCACTGGTAATATGGATGGGAGTGCTTCCCAGGTCTCAGAGACTCTGGCTGGAGGGCATACAACAGTTGGCTCAACCTGGGTCTGGGGTTTGCCATTGAAGCAGCAATGAAGAAAGTGGTAAAGAAACTTTGAAGAAAGAAGTTCCTGTGTGTACCATGCAATTAGGGCTAATACGAAAGCATGTCCCCAGAGGAGACAGGTGAGTCCCAGACCCTCTTCAAGCAGGAATAAAGATTTCAAATGGTTGCCTTATTTTTGTAATTTTAGGTAAATATTAATTTTTTATAAAAGGAACCAGAGCTCAGTATTCAAACTGCCCTGTGTATATACCTCTATATTTCTAGTTCTAATTCAAATGCTAGCTAGTTGGTTTTGTTTCCCTGTCCTGATGTTTTCGAGGTCAGCCGGAACCTATCAGTGGAGATATATGATATACTGAGTACCAGTATCATGCATTCATGCATTTGCTACTTTCGAGTTTGGGGAAGTCTTGAAATAAGCCTATTAAATAAGGACAGGAGATTAAAAGCCTTGTTATAAAATGGAGGACAGAGTCTGGGCAGGGGGAGTAGTTGTACCAGAAACCCAAATAATATTTAGGTAGTTACTAAAACAATAAATTCCACCTCCAGAGCAGTTACAGATGAAGGAACCACATGGATACTCACCTACAACATTCAAAGGAAGAGTTTGCTATGTACATTTGAATTCTAAAACACAAAGGAGGCATGGGGTCTGAATGGTGCCCCGCAAAAAAGTCCATCTCCCAATCCTCACAATTGGTAAATGTGGCCTTATTTGGAAAAAGTGTCTTTGCAGATAAAATTAAAGTAAGGATCTCACGATAAGGTCATCTCAGATTAAATCCAATGGCAAATGTCGGTACAGGTGACAGAAGTAAAGAACGCAGAGAAGAAGCCCATGTGAAGACAGAGGCAGAGATTGGACAGATGCACCTGCAACTCAAGAAATGCCAAGGAATCCCCAAGCCCCCAGCGGCTGGAAAGGCAAGGAGGGATTCTCTTCAAACACCCGGGAGGAGCATGCCGGCCAACATCTTGATTTTGGACTTCTGGCCCCCAACACTAACAGAATAAATTTCTGTTGTTTTAAGCCACCTTGTTTATGGCAATGTGTCACAGCGGCCCTAGGAACTGAATACAGGAAGTGTGGCCCCTACATTCAATTATGGGGAAAAGTTCCAAGAAGAATGTCTTCAAATGCTTGTTCAGGTCGTGACCTCCCTGGGAATCAGGAAGACCCAACACATGTGGATTTTGTTATTGACTAAAACACGAAGCTCCGCAGCTCAGTGACTGAGCTTTCCTCCGCAGCTGTCTGTTACAAACGTGGCGCTATTGAGCCAAAACTCCCAGGATTTATAGGGGAAAAGGGCATGTTTTCCAAAATCCTTTTACTGTCAACTAAAATGTAAGTAGAGAACCTGAAGCCTCCAAGGACAGAAAGTTTTGATTTGGGGAAAGAGCTGGGCCAGGGGACCCAGGCGCAGATGTGTGTCTTGGAGATGCTTTCCACCCACGAAAAGCCTAGAGGTCGTTTGAGAATGTAAAGCCTCCTTCTGGAGGGAAACGAAACACAGGAGTATTTTTTTTCGTGTAAAGAGGGATGGGCCGGGCGCGGTGGCTCACGCTTGTAATCCCAGCACTTTGGGAGGCCGAGGCGGGCGGATCACGAGGTCAGGAGATCGAGACCATGGTGAAACCCCGTCTCTACTAAAAATACAAAAAAATTAGCCGGGTGTGGTGGCGGGCGCCTGTAGTCCCAGCTACTCAGAGAGGCTGAGGCAGGAGAATGGCGTGAACCCAGGAGGCGGAGCTTGCAGTGAGCCGAGATTGCGCCACTGCACTCCAGCCTCGGTGACAGAGCAAGACTCCGTCTCAAAAATAAATAAATAAATAAATAAATAAATAAATAAATAAATAAATAAATAAAATTTTAAAAAGAAGGATGTATTTTTGTTTGTGGGAAAGAGGAGATCGCAAATGGTGTACACTCCACACCCATAGATGGGGTGAGTCAGAGTGGCAGATGCACAGCAACCTCACAGCCAATCCCATGGTCCTGATGCTGCAGTCAGCTCAGCCCACAACAGTGCCCGGGTGGCTGGCGGTGTCACACATCACACTGCAGAGCTGTTCCCAGGAGTTCACACCTTGAAACGCACCTGGCTGGTGCATCCACAAAGGCTCTCCTCTTTCTCCAAGGCAGTGGGGAACAGAACGGCAAAGCAGCTGGAACATGGGTTCCCAAAGGCTCAAGTTCACCCACATCTCCATACAAAGTTAAAGATTTGTTGAATTTGAGGGATATAAGTTTTTCCCCATGAAAACATGCATCTTTCCCATGACAGTCCAGATCATTCATAACATAACCTCAACGAGATAAACCCAAGCCCAAAACATTCTCCTGCTTAGTTTGAGTAAGAATTCAAAGTTAAAAAATTATGTCAATATGATCCGTGGTGGGTGGTAAATGATCATCCTTTCTGTGGTTTATGTAGGGAGAACATTTCTGGGAGTTTTGGTTAAAGGACCACTGGCATTATTGAAACCTGGCAGCCCCTTGTAAGAATGCTAATGGGTTCCCACTAGCTTGTTCACAGGCAGGCTTCCTTTCATCTGGAAAGTCAGTTCTCATCAAAAGAGCCTCCTCCCACGGGTCCAGGGTGCTTATGCTGTTTTGGCAGCATGCACTCAACCATACTGTCCATTTTCAAAAAACTATTGATTCTTCATTTGTCCTTAAGACTCTTCAAAAATAAAAATAAAAAACTATTGATTCCACTACATTTACATTTAGAATTTCAGCACGCCCTTGCAGATCCCACGTTAGAGACTTTTTCTTAGAAGGCTGATTTCATGGGTTCGATGCTTTCTCCAAAGGTTGTACACAATGGAGGGTTTGTTTTTGTCCTCTACAGGATAGAGGCTTTCTTTGCCAAATAAAAAAGACAAGCTCTTGAGGAGAAAAAAAAAAGTTTCTAGAGAAAACTCAATATGGTCCCCACATGCCTACTTTGAAAGGATAAGGTCACACATGAAAAGCATTATTCTAGACAGTGTATTTCAACAGATGGGTAAAATTTACATATCCAAATACACATTGTTTCTTTAAAAAGGCCCATTTTTATTTCATTACTGGAAAACCCTCTTTGTCAGCTGCTTTCAGAAAGGTGTAACAGATTATTTTGAACAGGTAGGAAAATCTTCCAATTTTCCCGGGCACAGTGAGGCTGAGGCAGGAGTATCACCTGAGGTCAGAAGTTTGAGACTAGCCTGGCTAACATAGTGAAACCACATCTCTACTAAAATTTTTTTAAAAAATAAAAAAAATTAGCCAGGCGTGGTGGTGCACATCTGTAATCCCAGCTACTCTGGGGGCTGAGGCAGAAGAATCACTTGAACCCAGGAGGCAGAGGTTGCAGTGTGCCAAGATCACACCATTGCACTCCAGCCTGGGCAACGCTGTGAGACTCTGTTTCAAAAAAAAAAAAAAAAAGGGAAAGAAAAATCTTCAAATTTTGAGAATAAATTGAAAGTCTGGGAACAGTCAAAAGTCATTCATGGCAGGGTCTGATAAGACAGGAGGGTGATTGAATGGAAAGAATGCTGTCAGCGGCCAAAGGTAAACCTGGCTTGCCTCTGGCAGGTTGCAGCCGCACTAATGACAGCTTTGGAGGGCAGAGGACTCTCCACGCTGATAAGCTCTACATGTGTTTCCTCATGTAGACTCCTGGGAGGCCACTCAGCACTTGCCACCTCCCCCAAGGTGGAACACAAGGGAACTTCAGGTGCTCTGCAGCACTCCAGGATAATTCTCAGGTGATGGCAATTTCTGGCATGAATGCAGCTTTCCTGAACAGCCCCGCTGAAGATGCAGAAGAGATTGGTGATACAGTTTCCTGGAGGGCTTTTTTGCTTCAAGTATAACAGATTAATTTTCCCCCAACATGTCTTAATTTGAGTTCCCCCAGAAGCAGACTTCGAGCTGAAGATTTGAGTGCAAGTGGTTTATTTGGGACATGATCCCAGGAAGGCACTGGTCAGGGAGTGGGATAAGGAACAGGAGGAAAACAAAACAGCGTATGTTGTTGAACAAGCTACACTGTGGACAATTGGTGCTTAATCCCATCAGGCACTCTTGGGGGAGCACACAGACCATGCACCTCAGAGCTGCCACCCAAGGCAAGGGAACTTGGGTATTTATCTACCAGTCCTGGGGTTCTGCTGTTAGCTGAAGGCTTCTCTAGGATGGTGAATGGGACCCATACCAAGTGGGCTCTGACTGCAGAGAAATCCCTTTGGGAAGGGGATGCAGCTCCTAGACATTGGCTGTGGGGCTGAAGGACATGGAAGAGCATGGCTGGAGACACATGGCTGGGCCCCCAGAGTGTCTGCCACATTCCACAATGGCAAAAGGGTCATGGCCACTTCCACCCATCTAGAACCCAAATCATCAAAAGGTGAGGGCAGCTGTGTTTGATCATAGGGAGTGTCTCCAGGATGTATTAGCGGGAGAAAAAGTGCAAGCCAGTGAGGATTGTGCTTCCACTTGAATAAAGGGAAAGGAACACACATGCTTTCTCATGTGCTGCATGCCTTATTTCTCCTTATTTCTGGAAGAATCCACAAGGAACTCTGAGAGGGGCACCAGAGCCCAGGCTAGGAGAGGGGTCACTTTTCACCGTGTGACGTTTGGTGCTCTTGTTAACCTTTTCCTATGTGCATATACTCTTTCTTTAATGAAAACTCTGATTGGCATCACCTGTGTTCAGAGTTGGCTCCAGTGATTCCCCCACTGTTTTTGCTCTGCATTCCCCTCCCAGAGATGGGGTGCCATGATTACCCCAACTTCTGGGCCCGTGAAACAAATCTGGGGTTATTGGCTGGACAAGAAAGAACCCAGAAAGCCAGTGGACCCTCAGCTTACAGCAAGCCTGTACCCCACTATGGGAACTGCACATCCAGTAGCCAGACGCCAGGAGGCTGGGGGAGGAGGCAGAGCCCCAGTGACCCAGGAGGCTGGAGAAGTCTTGTGAATAGAGCTCCTGCTCCACAAAACTTCTACAAGCAGAGGTTTGGGATGGGTTTGGAAATGGGGGAATGGAAGTGTGTCTTTAGTTGTCACATGCTGGGGGATGCAGGGGACTTCTTTTTCTGTGATGTGCATAACAGTTTGTGCACCTGAGAACCTCCCCTCCCCTAAGGCTGTAGCTCAGGTCCCTCCCCACATCACTTTGGGAACATCGTGGAACCTTCCAGTCCATTCTAGAAGGGCTGTGGCTCTCCACAAAAGCCATGTGGCCTGCAGCATTTCCAGATCTACTGATCAAGAACCCTCCTTTGGAAGCGAGTCCCCTTCTGGGGCCAGGTCCATGGAGAACGCTCTGGGAACCGTCCTCCGTTAGCCAGCACAGCTCTGTCTTCATAGGGAAGGGTGACAAGGCCTCCTGCTGAGGAGGCCACAGCAGCACCTGAGACAGAAAGGGCCTCAAAAGAATGCTGAGACACCGTGTCAATGTGTCAAAACCAGAAGAGACTGACGCCTGTAGCTCCACAGGGCCGTGGGTCCTGCACCTTTGCTCCATGCACGTAGCCACAGTGTGTCCTGTGTGTTTGAGACACCAGGCCCAGTGCTCAGCATCCCTGCATTTAACTTCCCAACAATGCCAGAAGTGGACGTCGAGCAGGAAAGCCCTGGAGAGCCACGCTCAGGCTTCGGGGCACTGGGAGTGGGAACCGCCTAGAGACAAGGGTTACCAGGTAGCCCCGGGCTGGGGTATTTTCTTCTCCGGGGATGGCGGCAGAGCAGGGGTAAAAGCTGAGACCTTGGCATCAAACACACCTGGATTCAAGTCCCAACACTACCCATGCCACTGGGTGATCATGGGCAAGGTGCTGGCACTGTTTCCTATTGGGTAAAATGATATCCTTATAACTCCTGGGATGTGGGAATGTGGAAGAATCAGGAAGGGTAATGTGTACAGAGCCCTTACCCGGGGCCCGGCCACAGTTAGCAGTGGACCAAGGTGGCTGCTGGCACGATGATGGCCCAGCTCCCTTGGGAAGGGTCACGGCCATGGCGGCCAGGGCATGGGGCTGTGCTCTGCCCACTTTCCTTCAGGCAGAAACACCAAGGTTCAGGGCAGTAAAGAGGCTTGTCCCCAGCCACACAGAGCAGGGCCAGCGAGAGCCACACCCAGTGCAGGACAGGCATCCCTGTCCTCACCACCTCCCACCACCCACCACCTCCTAAGGCACCATGTTGGAGTGGGGACTGGATGGAAGATCAAGGGAAAAATGTTTCTGAAAGCAAGAACAAAACCTGTGGCACCTGTACCATCTCCTAATCTCGGAAGCAGGGACAGTAAGAGCATCTGTGTTCAGGAAAAGCAAAATAAACTATGTGGCTGCTAACTCAGAACACACCCCCAGAGCACACACCTGCAGCACACAGGACACACACATGCAAAACACATATACAGAACACAGATCATATACGTGGACAGATATGCACCCAGAGAATGCACAGAATACACAGAGAATAAACAAAACACAGAACAGACACATGCAACACACACACACACATGCACACACACACAAAGCACGCAAATGCACTCCAGAACAGATCGGTTGGCCACAGTCTCAGCTGGCAGCAAGAGCAGAGATTGGAGGGATGGCTGAGAGGAGGAGTGAGGGTGGGTGAGGACAGAACGATCGGCATGGTCAGCAGCTGCAAACTCATTTCACTGTTCAGAAGGACAACTCAACAGCCCAACGTCCACAATGAGGTTCTGGGACCATTGCATGCATTGGTGGGGACACTCTGCCAACTGCCCAAAGCTGTATGCCAGAGGAACAATCTTCACTATAGGAAATGGCCTGCATCTTGGAGGACCTCTGTAACGTCACCTGGCTGGAGGTCATCATGCCAACATCAGACATTTTGGCACAGTCCACAACTTTCACTCCCTAATTTATTCAACCAGCTTTCCCCATGCACTTTAAATGCACCCAACGGAATTCTGGGGACACAAAGACAGAGGAGACACAGGCCTGCCTTGAGAAGCTGTTGCACACGTTTGTGCTGGGGGATTATCTAGAGATGAGCAGTTCTCATTCTCACTTAAACCTTGCACTTTGGAGAATCCATTCATCTCTCTGTGCAATTCAGAAAACCCAGGACTAGGGCACTAATAATACAGCCCACTATATGTACACACTCACAAAACCGGAGCCTCATGGACTTGAAAGGAATTGGGAGGCCCTCTAAGTGGACACCCACCTGTTCCTCCTGGGTGTCCCAGCATGGAGCACAGCCCTGGATGCTGAGTGAATGATATGGCTTGGCTGTGTCCCCACCCAAAATCTCATTTTGAATTGTAATCCAAATTGTCATCCCCAGGTGTTGGGGAAGGGACCTCGTGGAGGTGGTTCCCTCACGCTGTTCTGGTGATCGTGGGTGGGTGCTCATGAGACCTGATGGCTTTGTAAGGGGCTTTTCTTCATCTCGCTCTGCACTTCTCTCTCCCGCCACCGTGTGAAGAAGGACATGTTTGCTTCCCCTTCTGCCGTAACTGCAAGTTTCTTGAGGTCTCCCCAGCTATTTGGAACTGTGAGTCAATTAAACGTCTTTCCGACCAGGCAGGGTGGCTCACACCTGTAATCCCAGCACTTTGGAAGGTGAAGGCGGGTGGATCACCTGAGGTCAGGGGTTTGAGACCAGCCTGGCCAACATGATGAAACCCCGTCTCTACTAAAAGTACAAAGGTTAGCCAGGTGTGGTGGTGCTTGCCTGTAATCCCAGCTACTCGAGAAGCTGAGGCAGTAGAATCACTTGAACCCAGGAGGCAGAGGTTGCAGTGAGCCAAAATCACACCACTGCACTCCAGCCTGGGCAACAAGAGACTCTATCTCTATTAAAACAAACAAACAAAAAAAACTCTTTCTTTTATAAATTACCCAGTCTTTGGTATTTCTCTATAGCAGCATGAGTAGAGACTGATACAACGAACAAAGCCGCTGAATGGGCCGGAGCTGAGTAGTAGCATGGTGGGGATTGTCCACACCGCCCCTTGTGGATGCTTGAAATGAAGGAAGGAGGAAGGAAATCTATGTATTAAAGGGTTACATGAGTAGTCTTAAATCTCTTAACAGGTAGTCCTTCCTCCCAGGCTCAGCTCCACACCTTCCTCACCAATCTTTCTGCTATGGCTTTGTGACATAGCTGGAGCAGCTTCATTCATTAGCAAATTTGTGACATAGCTGGAGCAGCTTCATTCATTAGCAACCGTGGTAGGCGCTGAGATGCACCTGCAGAGCCCAGTTCCTTCAGGAATTGTCTCAGCTGCCTCCCCAAGGCCAGGCCCTTCCTGAGGCACCTGCGTTTGGTGTCTGAGTGAGGCAGGACATATGTGAGAGCAGCTTTCACTTCAGGACTTCCAGGCCTGCGCCAGGCTGACTTCTCCCTCTGCCCAGTCCCGTTTCCTCCTCTTCCTCTCAGATGTTGGTCACCAATAAGCATCCAGTACCCCATCTCCACCTTGGCACCACTTCTGGAGAACCCAGCCGGAGACGGTGAGACCTGGGCATGGCCCACAGAGGAGGAGCCACAGCAGGCCAGGTGCTGGAAGCCCCACAACCCTGGCAAAAGGTGGGCCGATGGTTAGAAGCCTCTCTCCAGCGGTGATGGGGACCGTGCAGGACAGGAGGGAAGCCCCAGAGATGCAACGAGGCACTGGGATGTGGAGAAAAGCATCACTGTGGGACAGTGGGAGGGACTAGATATTGCTAAGCAACACAGGGGCCCCATGCAACAGCCCGTGGGCCAAATCCAGTCCTAGGCCTGTGTTGTATGGCTTGAGCGCCATGAGTGGCTTTTACATCTTTAAAACATGAAAGAGGAAGAGGAGGAAGACAGGAGGTGCAGGGCAAGAACCTGCAGGCAAAAATAGAAGTTTCAGGTCTTGGCAGGGGCAACCGATCCTAATCCTGGTGGAACAAGGCTTCTGTCCACACAGGGTGGGGCACGAAGAGAACAGAGCCTGGGAGCCTCCTGGGCACCTCGCAGAGCTCCTTCAAACAGCTGCTACAGTAATGGACAGATGAGGCAACCCCATCCCGAGGGCTGGTCACGCCGCCACCTGAGCACTGAAACAAGTGTGGATGCTGGGTGAGGGTGAGGGGGAGCCAGTGGACACAGAGAGGGAGACAAAGAGCTTCACTTGGGGCTCAAGGCCACTGCAACAGTGGGGACTGAAGTTCATCCCACTCGTCGTCTTCCTTGAGAAAAGAGGCCTCTGCAATCCTTAGGGAGCTGATCCCCAAATAGCTAAGGAGGCACCAGTGGTAAAGTGTGGCCGTCATGGAGATGCACCTCCCAGATTCCCCTCCAAGCAGGCATTGCCTCCTCAGCTGCCGGCTGCCATGAGCAAGGTCCCAGCTCCACCAGCACCCACCCAGTTGTAGAGCCGCCTTGCCTGCCACACTCTTCCCTGCCAGGGAAGCTCCTCCTGCTTGAGAGAGCCAATTGCTGCGTCTCTTCCCAATTCTGTGTTCAGTCGCTAGAAACTAGCCCTGAAGACAGTGTTTATGCTTTGGAAACTGACAAATGCTGCAAGGCATGGCCTGTGCCCCAGAGAGCCAACTGTTACACAGTGACCTGCGTCCCCTGCCTGGATCGGCCAGCACACAGAGAGCCAACTGTTACATAGTGACCTGGGTCCCCTGCCTGGAGAGGCCAGCACCCAGAGAGCCAACTGTTACACAGTGACCTGCGTCCCCTGCCTGGAGAGGCCAGCACCCAGAGAGCCAACTGTTACACAGTGACCCGCGTCCCCTGCCAGCACCCAGTGACCAGGCAGGTGGAATGTGAAAGACCCAGGTCAGCCCAAGGGGGCACTTCTGATGGGGCTTCTTGGCCTCAGGGCTCCTGGCCAGGCTGGCACAGGCTGCCACTGGACGTCTTTCTCTGCCCCATTCTGCCTCCTTTCCCTTCCTGCATCTTAAGCTCTGTCTTGGCATTAACGTCAGGGGAATTCAGTGCACACCCTGGTCCCTCCTGGAGTGGACACCTGAACTGACCCCATACTCGCATCATGACCTGACCGACACAGTCCAGAAGGCTAAGGGTTATCATTTTAACTGTTTTTTCCAGTCAGTCAGCAAACACATATCAAGTGATTTCTAAGGGACAGACACTGTACTAGAAACTACATATAAAAAGCTGAATAAGACATAGTCCTTCCCCACTAGTTCAGAATCTGGGGCACATACAGACACTCAGACAAATAAGTCCCATGCTATGTCACCTTCGGGGATAGGGCAGGGTGAGCCACCAAATCATACAGTTGGCTTCTGTTAAATTTGCTTTAAATTAATATAGCAAATACCTTTGTAATTATATAAAAGCAAAAGAAATAACAGCATAAAATGTGTTCAAAACATTTTGTCATTTTTAAAAATGAGATTTAATATCTTTGACATTAGAAAAATAGATATGTCCTGTTTTTGTTTAAAGTGGATTTAAAGTTAAAAATGAAAATCAAACTGGGTTGTCAGAATTTGCATAATTTGTTAACGAAACAGAGCGTCAAGCAATGGATTAAAAATAGAACGCTCTGTTTCAGGATTTCCTAACCCTTCCTGGGCCAGACCCTGTAGGAGAAGGATCAGGTGATACAAGAAACGCTCACCCTTGAGAGTGCTTCACCATTGCAGAGTCCCCACCTGGACTGGCCTCTTTGCAACCAACCCTCATCCCCCACACCCTCACGGGGCCGGTTCCATTCTCCCCACTTTACGGCAGAAGAGACTGGGGCTCTAAGAGTTAGGGAAGTGGCACCCTGGACAGGCTGTTCCAGCAGCTTTCTGTGAACAGGTCTTGGTGCTCACTATGAGGTGGTAGCCACTGACACTTCCAGATTTAAACAAAATCACTGTATTACAAGGAGTCAACATTTCTAATTTTTAAAAATAAGCCATCTTGAAATTAGGCCTCCTATTTCTTTAGGGATAATCCCAAGAGGCCTGCACCCCCATGTCTGGGGACCCCAAGCATAAGTGGATTGTCACTCAATGAAAAAGACATTTGAAAACCATCGATTTGGGAGATTTGGGGAAAGCGCTTATATTTTCAAGTATTTCTCTAGGAAACCATCCAAAGCCCACATGTCACAGAGATAAAAGTGATGCAAAGTTATCTAGAAGTACTTTCAGGCTTCCAATAGAAAGCCCTTGAGAATTCGGAAGAGAGAAGCCAGGCAAAGGGAGAAGCTTCTCTTCAGCAGTAGCTCTGGGTCTAGAGCAAACAGAACCCACGCGCAAAGCCGCAGAAATGAGATGCTCCCGCAACACCATCAAGCTGAAAATGGTTTCCCAAAATATTAGTTTGAAAAGTGATTTGGAATTTTGAAAGCCGTATGTGGCTCTCTTCAGATTTCATGCATATTCATTCTACTTTTCTCTGAGTTTAGAAACAATAAAATCACAAAAACCTCTTTATTGAGGGTATTTCATCACCGTCATTTAATGTTAAATTGAAGTTCAAAAACCTTCATTATCTGCAAGGTTTTTGTTCTGTTCGTTTAAACTTTGAGCAGCTTCCAACTTGATAACACTCTCTTTCTTAAACTGATAATGGCTTGCAGCAGAGTAGGAAGGTAGCTAATGCGCTGCAACCTTTAACTAAGTCTGACTTCATGCATTTGCATTTGAGATGTCAACATGAAGAGCAATCGCTTTTAATAAATGATAGTTAAAGCCAGTTACAAATTTGCTATTAAAGTCCCACTAATTCCACTTTGAAGCTGAAAAATTTGATTTCATTTTCAAGACAAAGCACACTCACACCTTTCTGGAGCTGCACAAACACATTTCAACAGCTCTGTGTGCTCATCTTTTTTCACTGCTACTTGAGTCAGAATCGCATGAAAATTTCTAGTTGAACCCTTCTCGAGTCAAATTCTAATGTGCTCTCTTCCATTAGAAGGGGGTGGCAGAACAGAGAACTTGAACAACAAAGTGGCTCCAGTAGTGGCCACACATAAAAATAACAATTGCCGTTTTCATTATCATCATCATCATCATCATCATCATACTTACCTACGGAAATGAAAGTAACTTATCTGCATTGGTTGTAATCATGTTCCCACATTTGCTGAGTGTTCTAAAGGCATCGTGTCACTGAATCCTCGCACCCCTCTATAATACACGTTGGGTTTCTTATGTAACAAATGAGGAAATGGAGCCTCAGGAAGAGTAGTGTCTACTGCCCCACAGAGAGCACCAGATGCAGGATGCAGAGTCACTGATTAGATCACTGGCCCTGATTCACGGTCGCCCTGTGTCCTCCCCTTTGCCCTGTCACTTTGGAGTCTCCCCAACTCTGAGTCTTGACCCATGGGATTGTAACAAACTTGCTATCAAGAACCTTAACAAGTATTTGTGTGTTTCCGCCTCCTCTCTGACTTCTCTGTCATCAGCATGAGCATCACTGCCATAGGAGCCTGAGGGTGTGCCTGGGATAGCCCAGATAGAGGAAAGTGAGACGGTCAGAGGAGAGGTGGGTGGTCCCAGATGAGGCCACTCTAGATCGGTTAACCCCCGGCCAACCCATGAGCTGTCCACAGACACCCCAGCAAGCCCAGCCAGGCCAGACCCAGAGCACGGACAACCACCCAGTACACCTGCAGCCCGGGGAGAAATGAGTGGCCGCTGTTTTCAGCTTTCCAGTTTCAGAGTGGTTTGTTCTGTAGCAATGGAATTCTTAACCCTCACTCTACGCTGCCAGCCAGGGATTTCTTTTCATGACCTCTGGTCAGCTGAATAATGGCCCCCAAAGACATCCAGATCCGAATCCCTGAAACCTGTGAATGTCTTTTATGTGGTAAAAGACACTTTGCAGAGGTGACAAATTCAGGATCTTGAGGTGGGGAGATTATCCTAAATTATCCAGGTGGGCCCTAAATGCAATCACCTGTGTCTTTATATGAGGGAGACAGAGGGACATTTGAGACAGAAGAGAAAAGCGATGTGACGACTGCAACAAGATGCTCGGATGCTGCTCCTCAGAGGACCCGAAGGTGGAGGAAGGGCCCCCAAGCCAAGGCCTGCAAGGAGTGCTTCCAAGTGGAGGATGGAAGAGGCTGGGAAACAGCTTATCCCAGAGCCCCAAGAGGGAGCGACGCCCTGCCCACACCTTTTGCCTCAAGAAGGTAAATTTCAGACTTCTGACCTCCAGAACTATAAGAGAATAAATACGTGTTGTTCCAAGCCATCAAGTGCTTGGTAATCTGTTACAGCAGCTAATAGAAGCTAACACACATACACCAATTTTAGGGAAACAGAAACGTGAACTCTGCTTTAATTCACATCGGATGGCATTTTATAAAACCAAACTTAAAATAGAAGCTTATAGCGCTTTCCTGTCTGCAAGGAACAAAGCTGACTCCACCCCAGCCTGGGCCCAGACACTACAGTGAGCACTGGGGGAGGAACAGTGCCCAGCGGGAGCCTCAGGATTGAAAACAAAGCCAGGGCAGGGGCCACGGGAAAGGGCCAGAGCACCAAAAGCTGGCATGAGCCCGTGCCACTCACATATCCTCAGCCAAATGTTTAGAAAATCCTGTCTTCTCTGAGAATGAGGAGATCTTTTAAAAACAACTGACCGCTTTCAGATAATAAGCACGAGCCATTTGGTGCAGCACGGCCAGGCAGAGCTTTCCACAATGGCAGAAATCTCCTCCATCGCTGGTGTCCAGCCTGGGGCTTTTAAGAAAGGGAAAGGTGGCTGGTGCATTTCAGGAACTGGATCTTTAATTTTACTCCATTTTAATACATTTAAATGTAGTGGCCACATGTGCCTCGTGGCTGCCACAATGGACCACGCAGATTGGGTCGGTAGAGGAACTTCGGGTTTGTAACACTAGGAGCATGTCTGGCCTAGAGGCCTCTCTGTCCGTGTGAACCCAGCAGGGGATGGGGGCTGAGTGGATACTGACCTGCAGCAGCTTTGCTCCCGACTGTGGCTGTGACAATCCTGGGGGCTCAGTTTCCCTATCTATCTCCTGGGAAGATCTTCCAGCTCCAGGGTGGTAAGGATTAGAGATAATCTCCACAAAGCCCTAAGCGCAGTGCTGAAGATCAAATACAACAAACACACTTCACATGGAAGCAATAATGAGTAGAACCAACCCTCCCCTCCCATGATTCAAAATTCGCTGCCGGACTTTGCAAAACCTCCAGGTAACCTCACCAGCATCTGTCACTGCTGCGCAAGACCACAGCTACCCAGAGCCTCAAATTCCCTCCAGAAACATGGGGCAACTTGTCTCTGCCCTGTTTTGTGTTGCTGTTCTGGGGGAGGGGAGGGGAAGGCCATTCACACAGCAGACGGGTCACGAGGGGAGAGAGGGCAGGTGCCACGCCACAGTGGCCACAGTGCTCAGGACCCGGCTGTGCCTGGTACTCCAGCGTGGCTGCACGAGCATGGCCTGGCCCAACCAGGCACAGAGCAGGCGCTCCCAGCGATGCCCACCTCCCTTCCTCCGGCCCCGTCTCTATCTGCAGCTTCGTGAGGAAAGCCCTCCCTCCACCTCCCTCCTCTGGAACTCCCAGTAGGATCCCCAGATCAGGGCTCCCTCCTCTCATCTGCCTCCCCTCCCAAACCAACCTGGCCGAGAGGCCTTCTCCACAGAGTTTCCCCAAGGCTCTGCCCTGGGAGTGGCACCACCGTGTCCTCCCTGCCTGGGTGCCTTGGACCTGCGGCCCTGCCCAGCATGGACAGCACATCCAGGCTGCTTCTCCCCCAAGGACAAACAGCCAGGGGGCATGTTTCCCTGTGTGGGAATGTTTCATGTCGGATGATGACTTCTGTTCCAGCCCTTCTCACTACCCTCCCACAGCACCTCTGGCAGGAAGGGGGCGAGGATGCCTCACTGTTCTCTCCTCGTGCTCCAGAAAACTGAAGATTCATCATTATTGGTTGGAGTCGCCCAAACGTGCAGGGCAAACCCAAGGTCAAAGTTACTATGCAACCCCAATTTTAAAACCAACAATAATAACAGCAGCACATAATTTAGTGGAGGAGGCCATGTGTCAGGCACTGTCCAAATGCTTTCCACCACGGGTCGTCTGTGTAACTTTCACACAAGCATGTGGGGCACGTGCTACCATGACCTGAGGCTCAGAGAGGCAGTGGGACTGGCTTACCATCTCAGTGCTATTAAAGGCTGGAGTTGGGATCAAAGCCCAGATCTGTGAATCCAGCAGCCCAAGCCTTCCGTCCTACACAGCCTTCTTTCTGCTGACCTTTAGGCTGGGACCACTGACCTAGACAAGGACGCCAACCAGGAAATGCCAACCATACAAGAGCCAGCACCTGCTAGCATGGATGGGACAGTACAGTGAGCACCTGGACCTTGGCCAGCCTCCCTGAGACTCAGTCCCTGAGGCCAGCGACTCACAAACTAGATTCTGTTTCCTTGCCTCTGGTCTTCAGTAATAATTTCCCCTCCCCTCCCTTCAAAGGTTTCCAGTATCTTTGCATGTGAATCACATACACAAAACCTCAATATGACCAGCTGATATGGTTTGGCTGTGTCCCCACCCAAATCTCATCTTGATTGATAGCTCCTATAATTTCCACGTGTTGTGGAAGGGCCCCAGTGGAAGGTAATTGAATCTTGGGGGTGGGTCTTTCTCATGCTGTTCTAGTGATAGTGAATAAGTCTCATGAGAGCTGATGGTTTTGTAAAGGGCACTTCCCCTGCACACACTCTGTTGCCTGCCTCCGTGTAAGATGCGCCTTTGCCACTCCTTTGCCTTCCACCATGATTGTGGGGCCTCCCCAGCTATGTGGAACTGTGAGTCCATTAAATCTCTTTCCTTTATAAATTACCAGTTTCAGGTATGTCTTTGTTAGCAGCATGAGAACTAATACACCAGCACAGTGGAAATGAAATTTAAAAAGGTAAGAAGTCCAGCACACTTCACAGGTGGAAGCCCAGGGATATTTGTTGGAGCGAGGGACAGGGGGAAGACCAGGGAACAAGTGGACCTGGATGAGACCCCCAGGAGCTGGCGGCTCCAGCCATGGGAGTAGATAAGTCAGAAGCGAGAAAGATCCCGGGGTGGAAGAGGAGGGGAGGTCACGGGAAAACAGCAGCCCTGTTTTGGACTCTGTGGGTTTGAGGATCAGGGGACACCCGAATTGAGGGCCTGTTGGGGAGCTGGAATTCTGCTCCAGGGCCCATCGGGGGCTGAGGTTGAGCCCAAGACAGAGAAACTGTGGGAAGATGGCAGTGAGATGAGGAGGCGGAGGGAGGCAGAGACAAGTCAAGGCGGGGAAGGAGCAGCCAAGGGTGGGAGGCCAGGCCAGGTGCCAAGTGTGGGAACTGGAGGAATCAAAGTCTCAGGCGGGTGGAACATCTTTAAGTCTGGCCTTGCTCCCTAGGGCCAAGACTCCTCCCTGGCATCCCCTAGATGGTCACTGGGCCCTGCACCATGTTCTTTCTGGCACTGGGAGCTGTCCCCTCACTCAGAGGCTGAGTCAGAAATTGCTTTCTGGGCATGACTGCACTTCCTGCCCAGGAGTCCACTATGGGCCTCAGTCTCCCAAGGAAAAGCAGTGTGGGTATCTCAACAGCAACTGTGTGTCTTCACCATTCCACAGCCCCCCGCAACCCACCTGTGGCTTACGAGGCTATAGCCGGCTCTGATGGTCAGTGAACTGCCATCCAATGCTCATCCCCCAGAGCACTGTCATTAACCTATCTAGCCTGACCCTCCAACCCCTCCCTGAGGTGCTCCCATGATCATGATCGGGCACTTAGCCACGCCCCTGCGTCCCTGCCTCTGACCTCCAGGCAACACCAGGCATTCATCAGGGTGAAAATGACAGGCCTGTCAGGGGCACATTGAGACCCACAAATCTATGGATTACCCTGGCAAGAAAAGGAAGGGGCTGGGAATTGTAATACAGTGATTCTCAAATGGTAACCATGGCAACCAATGGCACGAGAGAGATTTTATGTCTTCTCCAAGTTTTATGAGGCACAGGCAACTCTTTTATGAACTCTGTCATTAATTAGGCTCATCATAGGATGGACTACACCAAAGTGGGAAGGTCGTTCACCCATGGGGCTTCACTCAACTCACACACATTACCCATAAAAGTTTTTTTTTTTTTTTTTTGAGACGGAGTCTTGCTCTGTCACCCAGGCTGGAGTGCAGTGGCGCAATCTCGGCTCACTGCAAACTCCGCCTCCTGGGTTCACGCCATTCTCCTGCCTCAGCCTCTCCGAGTAGCTGGGACTGCAGGCGCCCGCCACCACGCCCGGCTCATTTTTTGTATTTTTAGTAGAGACAGGGTTTCACCATGGTCTCGGCCTCCTGACCTCGTGATCCGCCTGCCTCGGCCTCTCAAAGTGCTGGGATTACAAGCATGAGCCACCGCGCCCAACCCCCCATAAAAGTTTAAGGAAGTAATTAGAAGCGTTCCCATTTGGGTTACTTTATTATTTAATAGTTGACGAGGCAAGGAATTAAGGTCAAGATATGAGCTTAAACAACAGGAAAGAAGAAGAAGAGGAGAGGGTAGTGTTGAATTTTAGGCAGAACAGAACATCCACTTGAAGCAATACTATGGGAAAGCTCCTGTCTGATCAAGACAGACACTTAGACGTGCATGCAAAAGATAGTTCAACTTGTTTCAAAATCTATAGCAGATGGTAACACAAAATCAGGTCAGAATGTGGCTTTTTCTGTTTAATCTTTCTAGATTCCATTCATTCAGAAATAAAGCAGATATTACTATTTCATTGTTTGAAATTCCTAAATTCTCAGTAGCACTTACTTACACAAAATATTTTCAGCATATTTCAATTAAATAAACCCATCATTTAAACTTTAACTCTTTTCCTGAGGGCCAAATGTCCAGAGTTTTCTGCAAGAAAAGATGTTGGGGAGCTGGAATTCTGCTCCAGGACCCATCAGGGGCTGAGATTGAGCCCAAGAGAGAGAAACTGTGGGAAGACGGCAGTGAGAGGAGGAGGCGGAGGGAGGCAGAGGCCAGTCAAGGCGGGGAAGGAGCAGCCAAGGGTAGGAGGCCAGGCCAGATGCCAAGGGTGGGAACTGGAGGGGTTCCCTGGACTGGAGTCCATGAGCGTTGTGCTGTGGATGGAGTCATGCCAATGGATACTACTTTCTTAGGTCATAGAAATTAAAACGGTAGAGTCTGCCGCATCCGCAGGCCTGCCCCCATGGCTCACCATCCACTGATGCCCAAGGAACTCAGTCTCAGGTGCTACAGAACTTCCAAGCAGACAGGCAGATCAAACACTCACTGCTTCCTCTGTCCCTACCCGAAGCCCAGAAAACGACTGCAAAGGAAGACCCAGGGGATGGCCCCATGAGGACAAAGCCAACAAAGAAAATGCTGCAGGCCCGTGAGGTCAGCGGCCCTATGAGACTGGAAGGCAGGCCGGGGTGGGAACGGACTGCACAGAACGGAGAAAGCTGAAGCGAAGGCTTCGGGGATGAAAGGGGTGCAGGGCCCAGGAACTCCCCAGAAGGGGAATGGGAAGTGCCCGCTGCTCTGAGGATGAGCACAGGCCATACCTGCAAAAAGCGACAGGGGCACAGGGACCAGCCAGACCCCGCCGAGACCAGATGCAGACAACACCCCACCCCACCACAGGAGAAAACAGATTCAGAAGCAGGCAGGCTCTCGACTCCAGGACATGGGATCCAGCTGAACATGGGAGAGGAATAAAGCAACAAACGCCGGGGGACTCGGTGAAAACCAGCATTCCCTCAGCCCTGCCTGGGCGCACTGACCACTAACAGCCACCTGACATCCCAGGACATGGGCAGAATTTTGTCCCCCAAAATTCACAGGTGGAAGCCCTAGCCATCCATGGGATGGTGATTGGAGGTAGGCCCTTCAAGGTAATTAAGTTGACATGAGGTCTTAAGGATGGGGCCCTAATCCAGGAGGACTGGGGTCCTTAGAGGAGGAGGAGAAAATGGCAGGATGCATGCACAGCAGAAAAGGCCAGGAGGACACTGCGAGGAGGTGCCATCTGCAAGCCAAGAAGAGAGGCCTCAGGGGAAAGCCACCCAGGAGGGCGCCCTCTGTGACCCAGGAAGAGAGGCCTCAGGGGAAACCCACCCTCCTGGGCACCCTCTGCGACCCAGGAAGAGAGGCCTCAGGGGAAACCCACCCTCCTGGGCACCCTCTGCGACCCAGGAAGAGAGGCCTCAGGGGAAACCCACCCTCCTGGGCGCCCTCTGCGACCCAGGAAGAGAGGCCTCCGATGGAAACCCACCCTCCTGGGCGCCCTCTGCGACCCAGGAAGAGAGGTCTCCGATGGAAACCCACCCTCCTGGGCGCCCTCTGTGACCCAGGAAGAGAGGTCTCCGATGGAAACCCACCCTCCTGGGCGCCCTTTGCGACCCAGGAAGAGAGGTCTCCGATGGAAACCCACCCTGCTGCACTTTGATCTTGGACTTCCAGCCTCCAGAGCCATGAGACATAAATTCCTACTGTTGAAGGTTGTTATAGCAGCTGAAGCCAACTAAGACACTCTCTAAGCAGGAGATGGAGGAGGCCTCTCTAGGAAGCCTCTGCCCAGGAAGAAAATTCGGACAGTGACACCTGGAGCCTCTCTGTGACATGAGCAGGCCCCACCGTCTCCACCTGGAGCCCACCTGGAGAACAGGCCACTCTGCACAAAGCTGCAACCCCGCACCTAGGACTGTGCCATGAAGAGTCCCAGGCCACAGACCAAGCCAAGGAGGAAACACAAAGAAGGAAAGGAAACTCATAGCATGCAGGCATGTGCAGAGGTCAGAGTGGGAACACTGTAAGAACAGAGCAGAGCTGTGACCTACATCCTGCCAAAGATAGCTTGCTGCATCCACAAAAGAACAGGAGTCTCTAAAACATTCAGACGACAGGGGAGAGGGCTTCAACGTTAAAAGTGTGATCGCAGAATTAAAGAAAAAGCACCAAAGGCTTGAAAGGTAAAATTAAGGACATATCCTGAAAAGGCGAATAAAAAGACAGAGAGAGAAAATAGGAGATTTAAAAACAAAAGAAACTAGGTGACTTGTCTAGGGGGTCCAACATTCAAACAACAGGAATTCCAGAAAGAGGGGACAAAGAAAGAGAAGAAATTATCAAATAATGGGAGCCAACGGAAAGTCAGTAGATGATACTCAAAACACAACAAGAACAAACAATCAAAAGTAGCAGTATAAGCCCACTTTTAGATGTAGAGACATAAATTTCAGAAGAAAAAGCCAAAAAAGATTAAGGTAGTTTCTTCCCACAAAATCAAAAATCAAAGTGGGAGAGGAGGGTCAGGGAGAAGCTGCTGTTTTGGGTCATCAGCCTGGTGATGTCATTTGACTTTTAAACCACATATGTTTATTACTTTGATTTAAACAATTTTAAAAGTGGCCAGGCGTCATGGCTCATGCCTGTAATCCCAATGCTTTGGGAGACCAAGGCAAGAGGAGGTCCCTTAAGTCCAGGAGGTCAAGGCTGCAGTGAGCTGTGATTGCACCACTGAACTCCAGCCCGGGCAACAGTGCAAGACCCTGTCTCTTAAAAAAATTATTCCAAAAATTAAACATTAAGATACATCGAAAGTTCCCTTTCCCTTCTCTAAGTTTCTTTCTGTTTTTATGCATGTGTATGTGTGCCTACGAAAACCCCATGTTACTGTTTTTCCTTCACTTTTACACAACTGACATATTTTTAAATTCCAGTGGAGTGACTGGATACTGGCATGTTATGATTTTGCTCAGAAGCAAAAAATCCCAAACTCTTACCTTCTTCAGGAGCTTCACTGGGCAGTGTAAAATGGCTGCACAGCTTCACGAAGTTCCCTAAGGCATGGATTTGGAGTGACGCTGGGCACTAACCCCCATTGTCCTGCCTCAGGAAGGGAGCAGAGCATGATGCAAAAAGGCACCTGTGTCCCCAGAGAAGCAGCCAAGAGCCTCTCGGAACTCCGTGCAAGGCCATGGGGTGCAGAGCTGCAGCGCTTACAGGCAAATTGAGCCTCCTTCTCCCACACTGGCTTCATTCCATTTCTTCCGTCTCCTCCCTGCTCTGACAACAAAGCTTTAACTCAGAGGCCATCTCTTGCCCACCTTGACTTCATAAAAGTCGCTTTCATCTCTAATAAGCTTTGGGCATGTGGAATGTCATATTACTTGTACCACTATAATTCAGTATTATGAAACGGTGGTTGAAGAAAAGCCAAGCTGGTTATAAAAATAAACAAGGAAAATAATCTTGAGAAGATACAACAAAAGTGAAATAGCAAAAAAGAATCCCCAGCTCTGGGTTTTGAGGATTAAAATCTAATCTTCGGCATCACTAAGGTACTCATCCACCTGTGCATCTGAAAAGCACAGGGACGCCATTCACAAGCTGCTGCTGGGGGCAGGACCGGGTGACCTGGCTGCCCAGTTAGAGCCATGCCCAGATGCTGAAGGTCAGCAACCCTCATGCATTTATGCCAAGGAGGGCAGAGGTAGACCCTGTATACCAGGCCCCATAGCAAGAAAACGGGTTCCTGTATGGAGTCAACAGCCACAATGGACCCAAACGGACTTACTAAAAACAGGAACAAAAGGTGAGGAAATAATTAACACAGGGCCAATGCCAGGCCCTATCTAACATTATGTTCACTGGCATAAAGTGCTGTAGCTCTAAGGACCAGGGAAATGAAGAATGATTGACTCCAGTTCACAACTCCCAAGTCTCTCTGGCTTCTTCCATTGGTCATGTATTTGCAATGTCTGCTGGAGCAACATTGCAACAACACAGTTAGGCAATAGTGTCTGCATTCAAGACAAAAAAAATTCCTTAATTTCAAGGAACTTTGCATATAAAACATTTTTCCTAGTTTATCAGTCTCTAAGGTAAATATTTGCTTTAGTATAGTGGCTTGAATAGTGTCTCCCCAAAATTCATGGCATGTCCACCTGGAACCTCAGAATGTGACCTTATTTGGAAACTTATTAGGGTCATTGCATATGCAATTAGTTAAGGTAAGGTCCTAATAGAGTAGGGTGGGCCCCAAATCCAATGACTGGGGTCCTCACAAGAAGAGGAAAGTGTGGAGTCCTAATTCAGGAAAAGGAGTTAGGCTGCTGGGACCAGGGAAAAGCAAAAAGAAAAGGTGGATGAGCTATAAGTCTGCCTTTCTTCATGGTCCAGGACACATATCCCTCCTAGGCAAATAACTCACAATCTTCCCATGCCCAGCTATCACCAGACTCCTGGCTGATAGGAAGATGCAAGTTAGCACACTGCAACTTTGGCATTACCAGTACTGATGTAGCTGTCTCCAGCACAAGCACCAACCTATCAAGTCTCCAGCAAGCCTTTGTCTCCTGGTAGTCAGCTCCTCTCTTGCTGACTTGCCCATTGCTTTCTTGCAATGTATTTTCTTACTTTCTCTAATAAATCTGCCTTTCTTTACCTACAACTGTCTTGGTAAATCACTTCACCACCTGCACAACACCAGCTCCAGAGAGGTGCTTCCCGCAACAGAGAAGACACACACAGTGAAACAGAACACACAGGGATAGATGCCCTGTGAACATGAAGGCAGATGCTGGAGCCACGTGGCCACAAGCCTACGAACTCCAGGAGCCACAAGAACAGAAACTGGAAGAGGCGAGGAAGGATCTGCCCCTAGAACCTTCAAAAGCTGGATGACCCTGTCACCATTTTGACTTCAGAATTCTGACTGCAGAACCACGAGAGATGAGAGGACGTTGCCATAAGCGTAGTTTGCGATAACTTGCCCTAACTGCCACAGGAATTGTGACTATTTAGCATGTATACGATAGAGGAGTGCTGGGCTTCTACAAAATCGCCCCTGGATCTTCATTCAGCAAGTAAACCCTGAATGGTTTTACACACATGAGAGTTCCAAAGCCAAACATTTTTAGGAACAGACAGCAAGCAGGCCCTACCCCTTGGCTTGGGACAGCTGGGGTCGGAAGGCAGGGAGGCTGCCCTCCTCTGGGGATGGGGCCTGACCAGCAAGTCCAGGGCCTCCTGCACTGGAGAGAGGGCAGGACTCACAGCTGTCATTCAAGAATTCCCCACGCTGGTGAGAGTACTTACAAGAAAAATATTTTTACCAAATATTTTATTCTTCAGGAAGAGATCCACTTAATAATGGGGAAAATACAGGTTTGAGCTTTTGTCGAAATTGTTTCCTTTGGGCTTCATTATAAATTTCTCTGCCTCATTTGAAGCTCAGAGAACGTGGTATAAAATGACCCTATTTCCCCTCTAAAGTCTATGTGGCCACATCAAAGTTCAAATTACTTTTCCGAAGATCTTATTGCTTTTTCAGTTTTTCTGTGCTGTATTAATAATGTATGGGGTGTGTACATGACTTTCCTTCCAGTTGTTTCCTCACTGGAATAATTTGTAAACAACATGGAGGCCTTTAGGGCAGATGGTCAAAGACAGACACAGAACTCAGAGCTTACATGAGATCTATGCACGTACTTTCCACAGTTCCCACAGGGTGACTGATGGCTTAGCAGCCACACCTACACACACGTGCAGGCCTGTGCACACACGCAGATCTGCACACACATACAGAGACAGGAGCAGCATCCACACCATTTTCCACAGAACCCTCGCTTCCAGCCACGGTGCCCTGCTCCAGAGCTGGAAAATCACTAGAGCAGGGTGAACACAGCGCCTGGGGGTAGAATCTGGCTCTGTCACTCCCAAGGTATGACCCCAAGAGGACATCCAGACCCCCCTGGGCCTCAGTTGCTTGTCTGTGAATCGGGAAGTTACCCAGTCCGAGGCCGTGAAGCCCCCATCCTCAGTGAGGGTCCCACACCTTCCCCAACACACATCAGTCAAGTGTCTCCTTTCTCTGGAAAATAGCCTCGGACCATTGTCCTTCAAGGGCAAAAGAAGTAGGGCAACACTTATTGAATATTAATTATGTGCTAGTCAGTGCCCACGGGAACTACCTCTTATTTCATTTGAAACACAGTATAAGACACACAAAACACTAGTAGTTTAAAGTCATTTAAATTCTAAAGAGAAACCATTTCTAACACTCATTTTTCAAAGCATCAACAAAACCATCAAATAAGCCCTCAATAGAAGGCTGTGGTGACCAGCTGTCCTGATGGCCAAGAACAGGAAAGGGCCCCCTGGTGTGGTGTGTGTGGCGCTGTGAACAGGCACCCATACATGGGGATGTTCTCTTTGGAGAGCACTGTGGCAAGATCCACCAGTACTGTAAGTGCACCTGGCCTCGGATCCAGCGATTTCAGTCCTTGGACTGAATATCATGGAAACAATCACCTGCAGGCACCAAGATGTGGGCACCATTATGCTGACTGCCTGGTGGTTTGAAATAGCCAGCTATAGAAACTGCCACTAGGGTACTTGTTAAACAAATCATGGTTGCATCCATTTACTGTGAATCTAGGCAGCCTGTTAGTAGAAGGGTGTAGATCTCCAAGTGCAAATATGGAACAATTTACAAGACACATCCGGCGGATAATGCAAGCGGCAGAAAAGGAATGTGTGTTCATGTTCTCGTTAGCTTACATACGTGTGTAAGCGTGTGTGCCTTTGTATGCTGCCATGTATCTGGAATGACACCCACGGACCACAGACTGTGCTTGCCTCTCAGGAGATGCTACAAGTCTGCAATGGGAGGGAGGCTTTATACTCTGTTCCTAAATTGCAAATGTTTGAATTGTTTACCAATCTGGTGAAAAAATAAAATAACTAAACCATTCATTTGTTTAACAAACATTACTGAGCACATCTAAGTGTGCAAAGTCATGAACTAGATGAACCAAACTGGGCCCACAGCACTCTGTCTAGGGGAGCACAGGATCTTCTCCGCAGAAATGACCTGCAAAGTTGCTAGTTTAGGATTGCTGACTCCATTCCCTTCTTCAGGTGGATTTCCATGCTGGGACAGAGAGAGTGGTGGGGATGACTCACCTCTTTCCCAGGAAAGATCAAAGTGCAGCGCTCCCCACCACATGCATGGGCTTCAAACAACACATGTGCTAAGGAGAACCAGGCCTGGAGCATCCCCACCGCTGAGTATGACAGTGGTGTCGCCTTTCAGAACCAAAAGCCTGTGTTTCATCTGTGACCTTATTCAAGTTTCCAAAGTTTGAAGGATGGTATTGCTTTGTGCACCAACACAGTTGCCTTCCCCTGTGGGCCCCATGGAGCTCAGGCACAGGCCAGCTGCAGGATTTAGAGTCAATTCAGAAAACAAATACAGGAGAGATCCAGACAATTCCATTCTTCTCTCATTAACTAGGAAAAAGTGCATTGTGGCTTTCTCTGAAATAATATATATTTAGAGGAAAAATTTTCACCTGCCATTCTTGGGGTCCTATAACTCATAATTAACGAAAGGTGTGCAGTTTGAATAATGTACCCCAAAATTCATGTCCACCTGGAACCTCAGAATGTGACCTTATTTCAATTATGTTATTTCAAATCTGCAGTTCCTGTTGCCTCCATCCTTAAAAAGCTTGACTGTTCTGCTCTAAAAAGTAAATTCATCTTGATCTGGTCTGCTCTCTGCCTGGGGCTTGCAATAATCAACTTCCCCTCCCCCACAAGCCCCCAGGAACACCCCAGGCCTCTCCCTTCCCTGACCTCCCTCACCCAATCAGTGACCCTGCCTTCTGCTGAATTGCACACTCAGGGACCGTCTTCAGATGGCTACTTGACCAGGGGATTGAGGGGGCCGACCTCCATCTGGAGTCCTAAACCAAACAAGAGAGACAAGGGAGGAAGGAGAGGAAGACAGAAGGTCTGCCTTGTCCCTGTTGCAGAATGTGGCTTGGTGCCCTGCCACAGGGGCTTCCTAATCCCACGCATGGGAGGTAGGTGACTCCCACCCAGGCCCCTTCAACAACCACAGGCTCCCCTAGGGCTGGCCTTGGGCTAGCGCCTTTACTGTCATCACCCTCCAACAACTGGACCACAGCCTGCAAATCTCATCAGGCGTTTCATTTGGCACCAAGGGAGGATCTTGATAAGAAATCAGCCCTCCACAAGGCAGAGCAAACATTTTTACTTAGAAAGAAAAGCTGTAAAATTGAAGTGTGAAATGTGGAGCCAGTCTCCATCCTAAAGCCCTGCTGCCCCCAGGTGGGGAAATGGTTGTGGGATTCGTCTGCATGGCCGTGCACAGCCACCTCCACCATCGGAGAACAAGGTGGGGCTGGGAGCCAGGAGCAGGATGAGTCCATTCTCCTCAAAAAAGAAACCTATTCTTGCTTTAGGCATCTCAGGAAGCCCTCTCTAATGTCCCTTTTCCACTCCCAAACTATGTTTCTAAATTGGTAAAGAGCAAATGAGAAGAGGAAGTGCCGTACCCCTGGGCTGCACTGTGGTGCCTGGGAGCACCAGCACAGACAGCTCCACAGACAGCCCCACAGACGACAGAGATGACGGTGCTGGGAACACTGGGGGCTGCAAGAAGAGCGTGCCTGGCCACGGGACACAGCCACAGCCACCAGCAGCTGGGTGTCTTAGAGGCAGCCTGTGACACATTCAAAGACAGGAGTGACAGCTGGAGCTCATCACGTCTTGGGTATCCATAACTACACATTCTCCCAAGAAGCAGTCAGCATTTGGACAGTTCTTAAATGTTCGGACCAACTTAAAAGCCAGCTTGTTTATCACTGCAAATCCCTGGGCAATTCACCGGGGAAGATAAGATGCATCCCTTGCTTGTTATGTTCAAGACGAGACAAAGCACAAAACTCAGGCTGCAAAGGAAACTTGGTGTTTGCCAAGTTCGGAAGAAGTGACAGTTTATTAAAAAATATAGGCTATGCCGGAGAAAAGTAATATTGGATTTTATGATTATTTCATACTGGGAATTGTTACATAGTTGCAGGCCTGTTTATTACATAACTACAGATTGCAATAATATATTTTGTAGCTTATAAACAAGCAATTTTTACATAGCTATGTTTAATAGGTTGGTATTTTTTAAAGGAGGGGAAATCTTATGTTAAGAGAGAAAAACAAGCCTTTGGGAGAATAAAAACTATCATATTTTTCACATGATTTTCTTACAGTTTGACAGAACCTGTCTTAAACAGTGTCTATGCTGACACTCACGTGTATCAGTTTTGCAATTAGATCACTGGGTCGGGTGCTGGAATTGGTCCTTCCTGGAGCTTTTGTAATGCCAACAGGCAAATGCTCAGCCCTGTGGCTCTCTTGGGATTCCAGAGCTGTGGGATACTGTTTTATGTATTCACAAAAGTTCTCAGGCATCCCTACAGTCAGGCGCCATGGTGGACATGGCACATGATTCTCAGAGAAAACACACACACACACACACACACACACACACACACAAAGACCCTGTCCTTGCAGGGTTTATAGATGAGAGAGAGACAAACATCAGTCAAATAAGTCACGTGCTGTAATGCAAGCTTACAGCTGAGATCATTTCTAGAAAGGTAAGTATATGGACCATTAGGACCCAAAAGAGGCTGTCAATCAATAACCAGCCAGTTTCAAATTCTGATTGAAATGTGTCCTTGTTGGTGGAGTGCAGTAATATGATTCTCCAAACATGAAAGAGTATTTCCATAAACAACATCTTAGTACAAAATGGTCCTCAAAATCACGAATCTTCTCACTAGGAGAACCTAAGCCTTGTTAGCTGCATCGACAGCATCAATAAAAGAGATAAAAAATAATGTTAAATCTCCCAACAGACCCGCAACGTTCTTATCCTGGAGTACCCCTAACACATCCACCTCCTAACACAGCCAGCCACCGCCAATGCGGGCCCCCTTCCAGGAAGCCCTTTCGTGGAAGTTAAAATAAATCACTCCCTTGGTTTTGGGACATAACGAGACAAACAAGATCATATCCAGTAATTATTTGCCCTGGGTTTTAATAAGAAAATCAGCCTTGGCCGGGCGCAGTGGCCCACGCCTGTAATCCCAGCACTTTGGGAGGCCGAGGCAGGCGGATCACGAGGTCAGGAGATCGAGACCATCCTGGCTAACACGGTGAAACCCCGTCTCTACTAAAAAAATACAAAAAATTAGCCGGGCGCAGTGGCAGGTGCCTGTAGTCCCAGCTACTCGGGAGGCTGAGGCAGGAAAACGGCGTGAACCCGGGAGGCGGAGCTCGCAGTGAGCCGAGATAGCACCACTGCAGTCCAGCCTGGGCAAAAGAGCAAGATTCTGTCTCAAAAAAAAAAAAAAAAAATCAACCTTGTTGGCTAGGATACCTGTTTTAAGACACATGAACTCAGACCAGAAGATGACACAGACATTGCTTTTCAACACATCTGACTGTCAAGGGCTCCTTTCACACAGTGGTGTTTCTTTTGGGAAGAGTAAACGTTCAGTTCACCCATGCAGCTCCTGGGTGAGCACTGGAAGGAGCAGCACAACAGGGTCCCTTTGGAATGAGTTCCAATAACAAGTACTGTTTCAGGGCAATGCATGAGCCATTACAAACCCTGTTTTACCAACTGCTGCCCTCTTAGAGCTGGGTGTGCACCAGGCTCCGAGTCCACTCTCACGCCCTCTAACATGGACTCACTTTGACCTCAGAGAAGCAGCACTCTCAAGGCTCTGCTGCTGCAGCCAACGTGCTGCATTCATTTAGAGGGGAGGGATGCATTTGTTGTGTTCAGGTTGGACCTGGCACAATGAGGTCAGGAGCCATTAACAAAATCTGAGTGAGAGGACGGCCAGTGCCATCGCTCTATCTATCTGTGTCCAGATCACACTTCAGGGCCACACACTCGAGAAGCTCCATGGCTGATTAATGGCCACACCTCCATCATCATCTCCTTCCCCTCAAAATAAACATGGCTCTAAACTCAGTGCAAAAGGGAGGGTCACCAGAAATTGTGACAAGTCACTCCACAAGCCAGGCTGAGAGGCAGTCTGAGCACATCATTCCAAGGGCTGAGGAGGCCACGCATCTCAGCATGTGAGTCAGCCCTGCAGAGAAATTCAAATGGTGACAGTCGAATACCACTGTCTAAAAGTGGGACAGCTGGCTGGGAGCAGAGCTTCTCCTCTATTGTGGGTTAAACTCTGCCCCCCAAAAAAGAGGTGCTAAGTCCTCACCCCCAGCACCTGTGACTGTAACCTAATTTGGAGACAGAGTTTTTGCAGATGCAATCAACTTAAGATGAGGTCATACTAGACTCAGGTGGATCCTGAACCCAGTGACTGGTGTCCTTACCAGAAGAGGGAGATCTGCAGGCACAGACACATAGGGAAGGAGGCGATGTGACGGTAGAGGCAGAGATTGGAGTGATGCAGCTGCAAGCCAGCAAAGACCCGGGATGGCCAGCAGCCGCCAGACACCACAGAGAGGCAAGGACAGGGTCTTCCCTAGATCCTGCAGAGGGAGCACAGCCCTGTCAGTACCTTCACTGCAGACTTCTGGGCTCCCAGACTGGGAAAGAACAAAGTTCTGTTGTTGTAAATCACCTAGTGCATGGTCATTTGTTAGAAGAGCCACAAGGAACTCATCCATCCTCCAAGATAAGGCATCACAGTTTACTGCACAACACCTGTGTGCATGTTTATGTGTATTTCCAAACATGTGAACAATGGAATGATAAAACAAAAACTAACAACACACAAAAAAGCTTTCACTATAGAGTGGGGGTGAGGAGAGAGAGGAAGGGATAGGGAGGGAAACCAACCTTTCTGAATATGCCTGATTTTATGTCTTGACTTTGGAACTATGTAAATGTTTTCTATAAAATACAAAAAATAAAAATGCTCATCTTTAAAAACCAAAAATAAACTGAAAAAAAAAAAAAAAACTTAATGGTACATCAAGTAGGTGGTACAACCACACAGAGAAAAATTACTGTGAATAAACCCAAAACAAAGTAGCTCAGCTGCACAGCCCCATACGGTATGAGAAAAGCTGTGGGCAAAAAGGAATCTTCAACTGCATGCAGTCGTCTTATTTTTATTAATAATGTCAGTTTCCTGGTGGGCTATTCCCTGCCCTCCCTGATGGAGGATCTTACATTCCTGTCAATACCTTCATTGCAGACTTCTGGGCTCCAGAACTGGGAGAGAATAAAGTTCTGTTGCTATAAATATACCTAGTGCATGGTCATTTGTTACAACAGCCACAAGAAACTCATGCATCCTCCAAGACAGGGCTCCTCATTGACAGGTGTCTTGGCTGTGTGATTTGCAGGCCCTTTCTGCAGGAAGATGAGAAGTCCCCTCCCTGCTGCGCTCAGGATTGGCCTTGCAACCGGATGCAGCCAAAAAAAAAAAAAAACTGGCTGGAAGTAATGTTGCAAGAAATCTAAATGCCAAGTTCCAGTCCACTACATCTGTTTTTTCTCTGCCAAGACCATGGACCATGCTACATGGTTACTTTCAGTAATTCAAGAAAAAATAGAAAAATTAATAAAAATAGAAACAGTCTTCACCAGCCTGGGCCTCTGGGCCTAGCCCAAGAAGCAGGGCCACAGCTGACTCAGGTGGACACAGGGCAGAAGCACTAGATGAACTTTTGCTGCTGCAGCTCATGGAGATTCGAGGGCCATTTGTCCCTACAGCATGATCTAGCTTGTCTCTACTGATCATGGCTGGGTATACAATAAGCAGCGTAACTATTATCCACAATTAGGAAGGCAGTCATTGTGCTCTCGGTGCAAAAGAGAAACCAACATAAAATCAAGGTAATTGAATTTAACACCTTGTAATTTTTCATTTGAACTGTTATCAGTATAAGCTCATAATTTTTTTCTTTCTAAAAAGTATGCATTGCCTATCTTCATTCATTGAAGGCCTAAAACAATGCAAATCCAACAGCAATGAGCACCCCAGCACTCAGATGATGATCTCTAACTACCACTTCTCTCTAAAAAGAACAAAAGCTCCTTAGAGAAATGGCTCAAATCAGGTCTGGAGCAAGAAATGTTCAAGATGAGTTTGAGAATGTTTCATTGGCCCAACACACCACATACATGCATTTGCACACACACATGCACACACATGCACACACATACACACACACAATCAGAAGCCACTGGGATTTCATCTACATGAGGAGCAGATCAGATAGAACCCTCACCAGCCAACTAAGGAAAGATTTGAACATCAGAAAGATCAACGTTAATTGTAATGTGGTATCTTGAACTGGATTCCTCAAAAAAGGACAATGGTGGAAGAACTGGAAGAACTCAAACAAAGCCTGGAGTTTAGTTAACAGTCACATACCCATGTTACTTTCATGGGGTTGGCAAATGCCCCATGGTGACGTGAGATGGCAACGGTGGGAAGCTGTGCCGAGTGTGCACGTACTCAGCGCTGCCATGGCCACCTTTCTGCAAACTTAAAATTATCCCAATAACAAGTGTGTTTTTAAAAGTATAAATGACTTAAGTTAAACTATAAGAAACGGATATGTTCATGGATGCATAATGATGCCGAACAAGACTCGTTGGCCACCTACGAAGACAGCTAGGGCACCGACTCAGTCAGAATATTGATACATATTCTCTCTCTCGACTCTTTCGAGTAAGGCACCTCTCCTGCCTTTTTTATGGGACTCTATTTTCAGGTGAATCAAACAGTTAACGAAGGCAAGATTTTCTTTATTGACAGTGTACAGTCAGCAAATGCAAAAGGAATGACAGAATTAAAAACTTCCATGTTGCTGCTGTAACCATTCTAGAGGGTAGAGGAATATGGGAATATTTAGAAAAATTACACATGCAATTATTCTTTTGCATCTTCAGAAACCTATCCTGCTGCACGTTAGATCTATGCGCCATGCTATTTAACAGGAAAAGACTGGATTTAGCTAAAACGATCATTAATGGGGGGCTGGTTAATTAAACAATGATACATTCACAAAACGAAGTGCCTCAAAGCTATAAAAAAGAAAAGAGGAATTTCTCTATATAATTATATGGTGTGATATCTAGTATATTATTAGATGGAAAAAAGCAAGATTAACAAAAATACACATAATATGTTCTTTTAAGAAAGAAGACTTTAAAATATGTAAATCTATATTTGAATATATAAAAATAAATAATAAATGAAAAGATCATTTTAATGGCTAGCCTTTGGGAGGATAAGGCAGAGTAGAGGAGACAAGAAGAGAAGGCTGACTCCTGTAAATAGATCTCGTGTTACAGATTTGACTTCAGAAACAGGTAAATATTATACGTATCTATAAATGAAATTAAATTATAAATCAATCTCTACAATTCAAAGTCGAGGGCCTGGCGCAGTGGTTCACACCTGTAATCCCAGCACTTTGGGAGGCCTCAGGGCAGATCACCTGAGGTCAGGAGTTCGAGACCAGTCTGGCCAACATGGTGAAACCCCGTCTCTATTAAAAATACAAAAAATTAGCCAGGTGTGGTGACGCATGCCTGTAATCCCAGCCACTCAAGAGGCTGAGGTAGGAGGATCACTTGAACGTGGGAGGCAGACGTTGCAGTGAGCAGAGATCACGCCACTGCATTCCAGCCTGGGCGACAGAGCGAGACTCTGTCTCGAAAAAAAAAAAAAAAAAGAAGAAGTCGAACCATTTGAAGATAACTGTGTTTTGATTCAATGGCATCCCCTCTTAGAGAGAAATTATTTCAAGTAATTTTAAATCACAGTAAGATAATCACACATCCCTAGTGGGAGACAGTCTAAGGACAAAAAACCATGAGAAACTCAGACTGATTTCAGGAATCCCCTCATTAGTGGTGGTTGACGGGGTTGGAGGGGGAGTGATGAGCGTGTGTGATCCTGAGACGTGCACGTGTGTGTGTGCTGTGGATGATGCAAATCAGCAACTACGTCGATGTAACAGGGAAATGGGATTCACATAGAGAAAGGAGATATGGGCCGGGCACGGTGGCTCACGCTTGTAATCCCAGCACTTTGGGAGGCTGAGGCGGGCGGATCACGAGGTCAGGAGATCGAGACCACAGTGAAACCCCGTCTCTACTAAAAAATACAAAAAAAAAAAAAAATTAGCTGGGCGTGGTGGCGGGCGCCTGTAGTCCCAGCTACTCGGAGAGGCTGAGGCAGGAGAATGGCGTGAACCCAGGAGGCGGAGCTTGCAGTGAGCCGAGATTGTGCCACTGCACCCCAGCCTGGGCGACAGAGTGAGACTCCGTCTCAAAAAAAAAAAAAAAAAAAAAAAAAGAAAGGAGATATGGATATAACACTGCAGAGATGAAGTGAAAACTCTATAGTCTTTAATTTTAATTGAAACTACAGGTATGAATTTATAACTTCTTTTTTTTTTTTTTTTTTTTTACCTCCTGCCTCAGCCTCCCAAGTAGCTGGGACTACAGGCAAGCTCCGCCATGCCCTACTAATTTCTTTGTATTATTAGTAGAGACAGGGTTTCACCATGTTGGCCAGGCTGGCTTTGAACTCCTGACCTCAGGTGAGGCTTCCCAAAGTGCTGCGATTACAGATGTGAGCCACCACACCTGGCCTGTAACTTCTTTCTCTCTAAAATCATCTGTGTGTCTTTTTGCCCAGCCACTGAAAAAGTCTAAAGATGGTGAGCAGCTTAGCAGCAATAAGCATTCTTACTACCCTATTTCCTGTACTGCTACCTCCCACTAATACTAAGCAGCATTTCTCAGAAAAAGATCTGATTCAGTAAGATGTGCCTGGAACATTTTGTCTCAGCAGAAAGCAAAGAGGCTAAAAAAGATTGGGATCATGTCAGATGTACTCAGAATCCAACCAGAAGATGTCCCCTAGGCCACAGATGGGACAATTTTAGAATCAATAAAGATAACACTGCAGCAGCTCAAATAACATCAAATGACTCAAATCCATGAGTTCAGAGCAGTGATTTTTTTAAAACTCAGTGGTCACCTTTGGAGGATGTTAGAGAATCAAGTCATTATTTTGAAAGCTAGTTTTAAAAAGAAAGAAAGAAGTAAGCATTTCCCCAGCCTTTCCTGTATAAATCAGATCTGATTCCTGGTATGAATCCTGGTATGAATCGCATAACTAATAATCAATAAGAAGTTTCTTTTTGTAAAAGTATTGCATCTCATAAAGGAAGAAGCAACAATAGTTAATTAGAATATCACCATTTGTCAATCTCTAGCACATGAACCTGGGCAATGACTATCGTGGATTGAAACATCACAGAAAAAGATCACCAGACACTGTTGCTCCAGACGGAAGTGCACGCAGCTCCCTATTGCTAAAACAAACAAACGAAACCATTGACTGTCATTGAGCCTCTAGATCTAATTACCAACTTATAGGAAATGCAGAGAAAACACGTTAAACATACATACACATACATGCACACACACACGCCCCACTACAAGGCATGTAGTCAGAAAAATACACACTATGGGAGACTCTACCAATGAAATTTTTTTTTTCAAAAATAAATTGCAAGGGGTATGGGGTATGAGAGGGTAAGGAGAAGATGGAGACGGAGGAGGAGAAGAAAAAGAACACAAAGAACAAGAAGTAAAGAAGAAACATACAGATGAAAAGAGGCATATCAGTTGGTTGAAGTGGATCAAATTCATTTGGATCAAACAAACTAAAAGAAGAAGCATGAGACAACCAGGAAAATTTGAACTCTGATGGGGTGATATAAAGGATTTATTGGTGACATTTTAGGTGTGATAGTGGTGTTTTGATTCTATGGAGAGACGGAAAGGAAAAATGAAAAAAGTGGCCACCAGTCACCATTTCGCATCCCCAATCACCTATCAGATAAAGGTAAGTTAACAGAAGATTTTCTAATAAGGTTGATGGTGAATATTGAGTGTCAACTGGATTGAAGGATGGAAAGTATTGTTCCTGGGTGTGTCTGTGAGAGTGTTGCCAGAGGAGATTACCATTTGAGTCAGTGGACTGGGAGAGGCAGACCCACCCTCAATTGGATGAGCACCATATAATCAGCTGCCAGCATAAAAGCAGGCACGGAAACAGCCAACTTGCCGGGTCTTCTGGCCTCCATCTTTCTCCCATGCTGAATGCTTGCTACCCTTGAACATCAGACTCCAAGTTCTTCAGCTTTTGGACTCTTGGACTTCTACCACCAGTGATTTGCCAGGGACTCTCAGGCCTTCAGCCACAGACTGAAGGCTGCACTATCAGCTTCCCTACTCTTGAGGTTTGGGGATTGGACTAGTTTCACAGCTCCTCAGCTTGCACATGGTCAATTGTGGGACTTCGCCTTGTGATCGTGTGGGTCAATCAACTCCCCTTCATATATTCACCTATCCTATTAGTTCTGTCCCTTTAGAAAACCCTGACTAATACATAAGGCAATCAGGCTGCCAGCATTGAACAGCCTGCTCTATCCTAACATCCCTAAAGGTGGGACACCCAAGCCCACTCGGTGGAGACATGGCCAAACCTCACCTCCTGATGCATCCCACAGGAGTGCTACCCTATAGAAGATCTTGACTGCAAGTTGTCCAGATTCTTGGTGCATTGAACAAAAAGCTGAACAAGACGCACAAAACAACAAAAGAATGAAGCAAGGAAAGTACCGATTTATTGAAGTGAAAGT